>NW_026262734.1:33517944-34117944 GCF_021869535.1 Mytilus californianus
AATATAATGTGTTAGTAAATAGAAAATAACATCAATGACCAGAGTCCTACCTTTTCTAATTAATCCTTGAAATTAACGTAAACATTAATCATACCAACTCTCCTAAAAATAAACCGAGTTGTTTGTTCATCTTATTGTAACGACTTGCATATTCATCATTATTCAACATTTAATTGTGACAATATACAGTTAAAATGCAAATATAGAAAACAAAATATCGTTTTAAAGAAATGTACAAAGCAATTTTATGGAGAAAGCTGTTAAAAAGTCGGATTTTAATTGTATCATTAATTTATTATTACCAACTTTGCACAAATGAAAGTGATAAATAACTTTCTTAGAATATAATTGATCTTTAATATTTTTGGAACAAAGTACTTCATAAGCCTATGGAGGCTGGCTGATATTTGTATTGTAAATTGTATAACTATGTATATATTCAGGTTGCACTATAATAAACAAATATATATATACATTAATTTACGTTTTATTTAAAATTACATGCTACTTCAAATTAATAAAAAAAAGTTGAATAAGTTTTATATACTTGAATGGCTGTAAAGCTAGTGTATGTGGTCTTTCTTATATCCTGACGTAAGTATATACTTGCATAGTAATTTCCGAAATAGAAGGTAAACATGGCCTTGAAAAAACTGTCCAATCGAATCAATGAATGACAATGCATTGTGGTCTACTACGAGTTTACTACCACTTAAAAACTCGTGGAAATAGTGGGAAAACTGTCAATTTATATAGACTAAGTGTCTGGGACTCTCATAATAAACATTTTTGTTCAGCCAATGTATTAAATATGTCTAGGTTAGTCTATAAAAAGGTATATACTATGAAATTTAGAGCGAGGGGCTTGCCCCGAGCTCTTAATTTCATAGTATATACCTTTTCATAGACTATCCAATTTAGCACATATTTACAACTCGAGTAATCTTTTAATTGGTCTATTGATAGTTTATTTTGGCTGACTACTTGTATCACAGGTGTTTGTAAAACGGAGCTCATAAACGAAGTTTTGTAAATCTACTCACTAGTATCATTGTAAAATATGTGATTTCAAAAGGCCCTTGACTCTAGAATGAAAAGATAGTAGCTGCTGGTGTAAGTATGTATATTGATATAAAGCGGTGTTTTACTATACATGTTCTTCTTACATGGTAAGATGACCAAATAAATTGACCAAAAGCAGGCAATAATTAAATTGCAGTGGAAGCTTTACATGTTTTGAAAACATTTTTTAATTTCACAGTAAAACTTAAGCTATAATAAATTTGAAACATATTTTTAGATAGTTTGTCCCCATAGATATAGTTTAGCAGATAGGCATTAAAAAGCATCCACAAATAGATCAGAGATTATAGGTTTTGTGTTTTTTTTTTTTTTTTTTTTTTTTTTTTATTATTTCAAAGTAAGAAACTAAAAGATTTATCAGAATATGTTTATATATATATATATATATATAATTGGCACATTATCTTCAGACATAATCACATTTTTTCAATTCATGACATCGTCCTGAACATGCATGAAATATTTGCCACTGGAAATTAAGCAACCGATAATCAATAACTCAATCAATTCATGACGAAATAGATCACCTTCCTTAAGAAAGTTTAAAAAATTATCACCAAGTTGCTTTAATTTCCCTTCACAAGGTTTCATAGTACACACTTTTTTGTGTACAAAGTAATTGCATGGATGATACATTATCATAATTTTAAGATATCGTTGTACTCTAATCAAGGTATAAAGAACCATATGTATTACCCTTTATTTAAATGAAAACAATTTGCAATTGTCAAAAACATTTTTTAGATCCAAAGATTTTAGCAGGATATTTAAAAATCAACGTGAAAACTAATTACAAACTATTTAATTAAATTTGGAACACAGCATTTTATTTCAAAATAGCCAGTGGCAATTTTTGTTTTAAATATCTTGATTACGATACAATGAAATCTTACCCTTGTGGTCATTCGTGCGTAGTTACTTAGTACACGGGAAAAGCATGTACTATAAAAATTAGAAGGCAAATATAAGCAATTTGATTGGACGAGAAGTTGTAAATATGTGCTAAAAAATATATAACATAATCATTAATTTGCATGCTCAGATTAAAACAAAATGTTTACTGGCTACACGATCCGACTTTCTTTTTCGCCAAGTAAAAGTAGTTGAACAGGTTTTGCCCATTGTTATGCATTGTACCTGTGCATTAATTTCACGCGAAACAGTGAAATTCCCAATGAAGTGACCACTGTTCAGTATAAAAATAATGTGAGCTCTTTGAAACCTGTCAAAACGGTTGCACGCCTGTATATATTTGCTCTTTTATTTTTTGTCGCCTTTATAATGACATTCCAAAAAACATTGAAATTCGAAATTGTTTAATAAGTGAGTCCTTTTCCCGTAGTGGTCGCATCGATACTTATTATGGTTTAAATTTCATATAAGAGGAATATAATCGTAATATCAAAAAACATATATCTGTTGTGGCTAACAGCTAGTATAAAATGGGAAACAGTAAAAGCGGAGAGGCGAAAGATACCAAATGGACATTCAAACTCATAAGTCGAAAAGAAACTGACAACGCCATGGCTAAAAAGGTAAAAGACCAACAGACAAATAATAGTACACAAAACACAACATAGAATGGAATATATGAAACAACCGAGACAAATACAGGAATTCAAATCCCGAAAGTACCTGCTTCGAACAGAATTAATTACACCAAATTAACAACTGTTATAGAAAAGTTTTACAAAAAAATGGGAACGCATTGAAAATATATGAAAAAAATCAACATCGCTATATCAAATTATCAATTCACCCATTTTCCACGTGCTGTAAGATTCTGTGTTGATTGGACCCACTAAAATTCGTCAACAAACTCGAAAGTTAGTCAACAATCACTGAATGTCGATAACACGTTATAGATTCATAATAAATGTTAAAAAAAACCGTGTATTGAGGATTTAGTTTAGTATATATGCATAAAATTGAGAATGGAAATGGGGAATGTGTCAAAGAGACAACAACCCGACCATAGAGCAGACTACAGCCGAAGGCAACCAATGGGTCTTCAATGCAGCGAGAAACTCCCGCACCATGCATTTTTCAATAATTATCTAAACATTACAATCACAAGAAAGTAGTTTCATATGACTTTAAAATGTCCTTCATGTATAAACATTTTAAAGTCAACTTAACGATTTTGTTGATATTAGATATATTTTCTCATTTATTGGATTCATTTTTAAGGAAACTTTCCGTAATTTAAGTAAACTGTCTTTTATACTATAAAAGAAAGAGGCAAGGGCAAACTTCAAACACAATTACAGTGAAAGCCCAATATCCATCAGAATGGAAGACACATTTTGGCATTGATTATGGAAGTTACCTAAGGGACCTAAATCCACATGCACGTTAAATTCTTGATTTTACCAAACCAAAGACATTTAAAACAATGTTAAGATTCTTGACTTTGAATAGCACAAACAAAATATGGGATTGAAAACAAATTCCTCAAAGATACCAAGTTTATAATTGGTAGCCAGACGCGCGTTTAGTGTACATACAAATCACCAGAGGTGCTCGAATCAAAACAGTCAGAAGGTCATATCAAATACAAAGTTGAAAAGCATTAAAACAGAAAATTTTAAAGTTGCGCCAAATACTGCTTAGGTAATATATGTCTGGGGGTAGAAACAAGTTAGTATTTCGAATAATTTTCATTTCATCAGCAGTTAATTTACAGAAAATATACATAGCAATGATATTTCATGTCAACACAAAAGTGCTGACTACTTAGCTGGTGATACCCTCAGGGACAAAACGTACACCAGCAGTGGTATAAACCCGGTTAAACTAGTTTTTGTAACACATTTGAAAACTAGTTTTGTAATACGTTTGGAAACTAGTTTTTGTAATACATTTGGTTATATATCTAAGATCGGATAAATTAGTTTATTTATGCGCTCAAACATATTATATGACTGGCCTACCAAACTTTTGGATACGAAGGTAGGTGATGGAGGTTTTACAGAAACACGTCTTGTATGCACGGAATTCATATTATTTATTTTATAAGCAGACGAATAAGATAAAGAATCACTTATTCGAACCTGATCAGAAAGACAATAGTATATATTTTAAACAAAATAGTTCCTACGCATATCTGTAATTTTGTAAATAGGTAAAATATTTCGATAAAGTAGTATCAAATGAAAGCTTTTTAAATGACTTGTGATAACAACAAAACCTTTGTTGAAATAGGAGGACATAGTTTGCCTGTTACTTAGATGCGCAGTTCCTGTGTTTGTAATACCAAACTTCTGGGAACCATTGCACTCTATTGTCAACAAAGGTATTTGAAGCCAGGATAATGTATAGTTTGATATGAACCGACTGTTATTTGGTATAGAATTAAGACAAAATAGCTATACTGCTTAAAATTGCTGAATTTAAAATAGCAGATAGTCATACTGATATTTGAGTATTACTAAGTTTTTTTTACTTATTGTAGGCGTCAGAACACACATAGTATTTGTAGGATGGCATTGCTGTGGTGGTTATTGTGTTTGGTGTCGACTGTTCGTGGACATGATCGCACTAATTTCATAACAGACTACGAATCATCAGCCATTATGGAGGCAGTAAATATGATTGATGGTCATCAACATCAGATGATGGTGTTTGGACAACCACGAACAAGTATACAATTCAAAATTCATTTGAAATCTTGAGATAAAAGATATTGTACATGACGGGCAACGTTTTTCTGTGTTGATTTATCATTTTCTTTTCACGACAAGTTGAAATTTAGGAAAAAAACACATTGAAATCCAATATTGAAGACAATATACAAGCAACATATATTTACCTTTGAAAATGGAGAAGAAGAAAGATTGCATTCAAAATCAGAAAGTCGAAAAACCAGACAACACCTTGACCAAATGAAAGAGACCGAAATGAGATAAAAAATCTATAAAAAATAATTAACTGAAGACTGAACGACACCAACGCAACCGCAAATACAAGGTGAACTTAGATTTTCCCCATTGAAATCCAATTTTCAATCACATGATATCATATAATCAGTATAAATAAACCATTGCAAAATCCTTATCATATTACAGATCAGCATAGTTTTACATAGATTGCCTATTCGGTCAAGTTTCAGGGTTAGAAAATTTATCTGACCGATGGTTTAAGAATTTGGTGATGTCTTAATAAGTGTTAAATAAGGGCCATTTTCCAATCCGCTATTTCTTGCCACCGGATCACTTGATATAACTTTATCAACGTATTTCATAGAGTAACACGATCGGTGTCACGTGTGGAGCAGGATGCTTACCCTTCCGGAGCACCTGATGTTCCTCCGATTTTTGTTGGGGTTCGTGTTGCTTAGTCTTTAGTTTTCTATATCGTGTTTTGTATACTGTTATTTGTTTTTTGATCGTTTTTCTTTTTCTTGCCATGGTATTGTTAGTTTCTTTTCGACTTATGAGTTTGAACATCCCTTTGGAATCTTTCGCCTTTCTTCTATAATTGTTTCATTTTTTTCCACGTTTTGACCTTTTGCCTTTGATGCATAGTTGTCTCATTGGCAATCATACAACATCCCCTTATTTTCAAAGTGATGTTAAAACATAACCTGGTCCAATTCTATTTTCAGAAGAAACGACAAATAAGAGGCAACATTTATTAATCCATGTTCAAAACTCGTAAATTCTTTTCGAATACAAGAGGGTCTGGATTGGGGGGAGGGAGTGGTTCTCCAATTCTGTATTCTTTAATTTTTTTAGGCCATTTTTCTCTATTCTTTATATTTTTGCCCATCAGTCTCTATGCTTTATATTTTGCCCTTTATCCTCTATTCTGTGAATCCCAATCCACACCCTCATACAAACCAAGAAAAAAATCATAGGCAATCATATAAACTCCAAACGAATAAAGAACGGTTGCTTTAAAAGGGTATGGGCCTCCTTCTATGTATGCATCCACTATGTGAAGTCAGTAAAAAAATTACGATAGCGACTATATGTAGAACACGATCTGGAAATACCCTGTACCGATTATATGTAGAACACGATCATGAAATACCCTGTACCGATTATATGTAGAACACGATCGGGAAATACCCTGTACCAATGATATATTAGAACACGATCGGGAAATACCCTGTACCAGACGACTTTACAAGTGTCTGAAGATCTAAGACCGCAAAATCATGTCTCTTGTGAAGGGCGACACAGACGCATCGTATTGTGAACAAATTCGTGCTGTACAACACGTATTATCACACATAGTTATTGCTAATCCAATAATAAACTGATACTCTAAACGCTGTGTAAAATTTAATTGATTATCGTTCATTTTCAGGGGCTGGGACGATCATCAACGGTAAAAGAATGAATGAAGCAATGACCAATGTTTATCTGTTTAGTAGACACATGTCCGGTCCAGAGGTTACAGACACTATGACGAGATCTGCAAAAATTTCTTGTATGGCAACCCAGCTTATGTTATTGAGGTAAAACTAAATCAAACATGACGAAATTGTAAAGTACTTTGTCATTGTAATTCGCAAAGGAATAACCATATACATGTAAAACCTTACCATCCATACAATTACCTATACTACCAACTGATAGTTTTAAATGATATTATCCCTTTAGGACATGTTCCGGTGAAAGCATTGGTTGTCTTATCAAGATGTTTGTCATGCCCCGCCGCGGCGGAGGGGGCATTAAGTGTTACCCTTGTCCGTATTTACGTTCGTAGGTACATCCGTACGTCCCAAAATTAGTTTCCGTTCCCTAACTTTAGTTTGCCTCAACCAAATGTTATGAAACGTAAGCACAATGCTTATTACTACAAGACACAGATCAAGTTCGAATTTGGGTGGCGTCACTTTTACCGTTCTAGGGTTATGCTCCTTTATAAATAGAAAAATGCTGAATTTTTCGTTTCCGTTCTCTAACTTTAGTTTGCCTCAACCAAATGTTATGAAACTTATTCGCAATGCTTATCACCATAAAATGCAGATCAAGTTTGAATGTGCATGGGTGGCGTCACTTTTACAGTTCTCTAGTTATGTCCCTTTATAACGTTTTATGCAAGCGGGGGCATCATCTGTGTCCTATGGACAAATTCTCCTTTATTTTATTTTCTTTTTGTTTCTCTTTCAATGCTATCATAGTTCGTTTGCGTTACTAAATTGGCAAAAATGTTCCTTCATTGTCAAAGATTATTCAGAAAACCTGTTTGAACGCATCAAATGAAGAATACGATTCTTTTCAATCATATGCCACGAAGGGCAATAACATTTACCATGACAACATTATAAATAATTCCAAAACCATAAGAATAAATTAATTTTGGGTTAAAACATGCCAAAACACGGTTGGGATTCCAAAATAGAAATTTAATAAAGATCATACACTATGAAAAGGTAGCTGATACTACTTTCATGAAAAAATTGATATAAGATCCATACACAAATTGTCTACCCAAATAAGCAATGTTGCATGTTTCAAACAGCAACCTTTAAGATTATTTTAAATGCAGTCAACAGTACATGCAGGTGATGGTACCTTAAGGGTTGACTTGAATGCTTACATTTATATATTCAAATAAACCTTCCTACCTGCGGCGCATCAAAATCATGAAAGACAGCAGTACGGTTAACTATAACGGGGTTTAAATAATGGGACGATGCCTTTTTTATATATAATATTTAACAAAAGTTAACCATTTTGCTGTAGGACTTTATGTTGCTTAGTCTTTAGTATTTATGCCCCCGCCGCTAGGCAAAGGGGTAATTAAGTGTTACCCTTGACCGTCCGTCCTTCCGTCTTTCCGGCCTTCCGTCCATCCCATTTTTGTTTCCGCACTCTAACTTAAGTTTTCCTCATCCAAATTTTATGCATACACAATGCTAAGAACGATACTCGCAGACAGAGTTTGAATTTGAACAGTGAGTCAATTACGGTTCTAGAGTTATGCCCGTTCTTATCTAGGACAATTGCAATGCTTGAGCGGGGGCATTCGTATCCTCAGACACAATTTTCTTTTATTTTTTATGTTGTGTTTTGTGAACTGCTGTTAACATTTTCGTCATTTTTTCTTTTTTTGCCATGGCGTTTTCAACTTGTCTTTCGACTTATGAGTTTGAATATCCTTTGGTTTTCCTCATCCAAATTTTATGCATACACAATGCTAAGAACGATACTCGCAGACAGAGTTTGAATTTGAACAGTGAGTCAATTACGGTTCTAGAGTTATGCCCGTTCTTATCTAGGACAATTGCAAAGCTTGAGCGGGGGCATTCGTGTCCTCAGACACAATTTTCTTTTATTTTTTATGTTGTGTTTTGTGAACTGCTGTTTGCATTTTCGTCATTTTTTCTTTTTTTGCCATGGCGTTTTCAACTTGTCTTTCGACTTATGAGTTTGAATATCCTTTGGTTTTCCTCATCCAAATTTTATGCATACACAATGCTAAGAACGATACTCGCAGACAGAGTTTGAATTTGAACAGTGAGTCAATTACGGTTCTAGAGTTATGCCCGTTCTTATCTAGGACAATTGCAAAGCTTGAGCGGGGGCATTCGTGTCCTCAGACACAATTTTCTTTTATTTTTTATGTTGTGTTTTGTGAACTGCTGTTTGCATTTTCGTCATTTTTTCTTTTTTTGCCATGGCGTTTTCAACTTGTCTTTCGACTTATGAGTTTGAATATCCTTTGGTATCTCCCACCTCTCTTTTATAGATTAAAAAGCAAATAAGTACACTAGAATACTTTTCAAAATCGACATTGTTGACAAACGCTTAAAAAATCTTTAATGTGATAGATACGGTAGTTCTATTATTTATATCCATTTAAAAAAAATCGCAAAATACTATACTATGCACCTGTTGATACCAAAATTGAATCCACCATCGAAGCAAACATTACTCTTGATATGTCATATTGACCTATATTGGGACGACATAAGTGTACATTCTTCATATTCATCTTATGCAGCAAGATTTTGCTACATCGACTGAAATATTTATTTTAGAACAAAACACCCCTCCACCAAAAAAACCAACACTAAACCCTCTAAAAACCAAAGAACAAGACCAAATTACGCGAAGCCAACTTAAGAATTAAAATCTTTCAATTCTCAAGGGGTAATTTCTTTTGTCGTATTGTCGCGGTTTAAATGTTCGAACAAGACTTCTCATCAATTGGATTTCGTTGATGTCGGTAAACCTAGTTTGTGTTGCTGTTGAAATTTAGAATCACAACATTTCATTGTGACAGAAAATAAACAATACATCAAATGTATGAACAAAAGGAAATAAAGATAGGTATGTATGTTTATTCATGGAAGTATTATAATACTTCCATGGTTTATTTAAGAGGTACACTAGGTTTTCTGGCAGGAAAAATATGTCTATGGACCTTTCATAGGAAATAGATAGACATAAAAGAATGTTAGAAAAAAGCTGTTGTAAAATTGTAGCTTCAATATTAAGGATTTGAAAACATTGTTTAAGAAGTATATTTACATACATATTTCGTATTCAGGATATCAGGAAAATTTGAGGAGCAATGATCCTGAATATGATTGCTTCCATTTACTATTCAGTTATTTCACTGATATAGGGAATTAAAAAAACAAACACGCTTTTAAATGTGTCGTGTTTTATTCACAGAGGTTCTGTACCAAATGATGGAATGTTCCAACAAAAGATGTCTCCATTTTGTTCTATGCCAAAAATACGATGCGATCCTTCGATGAGATTCCGTACTGTTGATGGTAGTTGCAACAATCTTAATTTCCCATTACGTGGAAAATCTCATATAGCACAAGAGAGATTTTTGCCTCCCGAATATGGCGACAGTAAGTTTTATTAATTTTGTTTTATTGTCTTCCTGTCTGAAGATTTTTTTTATTTGCTTTTCAAGTGATGAAAATATATAAGATATCTATAAAATAAAATATTTGATTTCATTCAAAAAGATTAAGGTTCTAAATGCATTTTCTTTTGTTTTGCTAAAGGAAAAAGTAATATTGCCACAAGAAATTCTTGTTTTTAATTGATGAGTTTGTTAGTGTAAATAATATTACAAACACATTTTGGAACTACCGGAAAGAGACCATTGATATCAAATTGCTGAGTTTAAATCAGCCTCATTGTGTAAGTTAACATTTAGCAATGCTGACAGTCAATTCGCCGTTTCAGAATCTAAAGAATTATGGTTAAAAGTCTATTGGTCATACCCCTAAATAACCTAACATCATTGGATGCATTTTCATTGTTTAGAACGATGTTAACCAATCACTAGAAGACACATGTTGACTATGTAAATTTCATATAATCATTACACTTTACTTTCAGAATTTAATCTAGGTTATGTTCCAAGAATCCACAGTAAGCTTGGTGGGCCACTACCAAATCCTAGGTATATCTCCAATACGCTTTACACTTTTGGACACAGTTTACCGAAAAGTCCGTTGTTTAATGTTGCCTTGACCACATTTGGACAGTTTTTGACACATGATGTTAGTTCAGTTCCTTTAATCAGAGGTAAGAATTGACAGCAATCTAAAGAGAAAAAAATCTGCGTCTTACGTCAACCATACCTTTTCTCGCGGAATAGTGGAGAATGCAGTAAAGCTCCTTATTGTTGAGGAGCACCTCCTTTCAAATCAATCTTTAGATGGGGTTTACGTTGTTCAGTCTATTGATTCTATCTTATGTTTTGGGATATAAATAGTGTCTTTTTCGTCTTTTAACATATGGTAATGTGCTGAAGGCTTTACATTGCTAACAAAAATGTTATAACACAAATACCTCCAAGATAAATATGAAAAGGGGAAGTCCATAAAAATTGACAAAACCAAAAGCTCGACTATATGAACTAACTACACGACTAAAAATCAACTGACTTGGTACAGGCATTTTCTAAGAAAATGATGGGTTAAACCTGGTTTAACAGCTAGTTAAACCACCCTCTTGAATTACCTTAGCTGTATTTGGCAAAACTTTTCGGAATTTTAGGTCCTCTATCCTCTTCAACTTCGTACTTTTTTTATTTGAGCGTCACTGATGAGTCTTTTGTAGACGAAACGCGCGTCTGGCGTAAAAAAATCAATCCTGGTATCTATGAAGAGTTTATTTAAATGAAGTTGACTATAGTTCCGTTTTATTGACAATAATAGACATACTAGTAATTGAGTAACGTGACAATAATTTGGATCCTCAAAATTGTGTTCACATACATCATAGATATATGATATAATTAGATAAAATAATTAAAAAAAAAACAATCAAGGACTGCATATAAATGTAACAAAGACACCAACAAAAAAGTTTTTGTAATTGATAGTAAAATATAATGTAGTTTTGTAAAAAATTATGACATGCACACACTATCACGATGAAATACAAAAATAACAAGTAAATACGAGGGTACACAACCTTCAAAGATAAATTTAAAAAAAAAATTGAAAACAAGTTAAATGATACAAAACGTCATTACCTAGAATCAATAACTCAAAACATTCTGCATTAATGTGAAGTTGACACTGCGTATTTATCTGTAAGTTCTTGGTACCTTCAGATGAACTTTTTGAGAAAAAGGACGAGATATTCTTTGACAAAAGCATAGATCATTAACATTTTGCTCAGACGCAGATGACGTTATAAAAAGTTTGAGTAGTAGCTGCAAGCCAGAATATTGTTTCAGTTGAGAAATTTATACTCCTTAAACGGTTAAAGTTTGTATATTGCTGCTAACGTGAGGAAAATTTATAATTTCAAAATTGAAATTGTCCGTTTGTCATAGACTCTAGTACTGAAATGACCGCAGGCGTCAAATCGCGGTAATTGATTCAAGTGAAGCAGAGAAAGCAGACGACAACCTGCTGGATTTAAAAAAAATAAAGGTTCTTTAGAGTTTTGTTTAATTTGTGACTTTCCTGTGGCTACTCGATGTATTACTTTATCCGTTCATATATTTTCAATTTTCTGTTAACATATGTATCTATGTATTTACTTATTAGTTTCTTTTATTAGTTGTTCATGCTGTAATAGGCTTTGAACTGGCTGTCAGTAACTGCGAGCATTTTCAGATCTGTACTTTGTGATTTTTTGTTATTACATACCCTGCCACGTCCGATCTGTATTTTTGTTACTTGTTTTTCTGCTTCGTATCGATCTGATGAGTTAAGCCCTTTTCAACTGATTTTTAAAGTGTATTCTTATGTTGTGCTATAACACTACTGTCCCATGTTATTGGGATGGTTGAGCGTTCAGAAGCATGTTTAACCCCGTCACATTCTTTATGTGCCTGTCCCAAGTCGGAAGCCTGTAGTTCAGTGGTTGTCAGTGGTTCATGTCTGGCATATTTGCTTTTCGTAAATTTGTTATAAATTAGGCCGTTAGTTTTCTCAATTGAATTGTTTCATATTTTTGATGTAAGGGGCCTTTTATAGCCGTATGGGTATGGGTTTTCTTGGAGGCCGTACGGTTGCCTATAATTACTTACATCCACTTCTTTTGAAAGGTGGTGGATAGTTGTCTCATTGGCAATCATATCACATCTCCTTATTTTTATGTTTATGCATATTTTGATATCATGATTAAAACTGAATTATTGCTAAAAAGACAATTCAACAATAAGTCTGCCTCATATCTTTACTTAAATCTAGAAATTGACACGGAAGTCGGTTGAAAACAAAAAGAGATGATTTCAGCTTTCCATTTCTATTTCTATGTAGCACCATTCAATCAGCGCCTACATACGGAGTATATAACTCCCAATTGATATGATATTCCAGAGCTTGCGTTTCCTATCATGATTTCATTTTCAGAGAGTTTCTTATACAAGGAAGCTGTTAAACCAAGAGTTCCAAGTAGTGAAGTTGAAGTCATTCCTTCGATGATTTTACAGACGCCATCCCGATTTGGTTGACCGTTATGGAATATCTATTTCACAGATGACGGATACGTTCTAGTTGTCGTAACCACATTCTCTTTTTCTTTTCCTCGAATGTGACATCACCAATTTAAACTTATCACCAAATTTGTACTTGCATGATCAACATGACGGGTTTCGCATGTTGAACATGATATGCTTACCCTTCAGATCACCTAAGATCACCCCCGGTTTTTGGTATGGTTCGTGTTGCTGACTGCAGTCTTCAGTTTTGTTTGTTGTGTTTTGTATACTGTTGTTAGTCTTTCGGTCGTTTTTCCTTTTTTGCCATGACGTTTTCAGTTTTTCGTCGACTTATGAGTTTGAATATCACCTTGATATCTTTCGCCTTTTTTCTATAAAGGAGAACATTGTTTTCTTATTCAGGTAATCCAGATATAGAATGCTGTGATGGCAATAAACCAATTTCCAGGTAGGTTAATCTTTCACACATGATCAAATTTGTCGTTTATCCTACAAAACATTATAATTAAGAACATATAAACAATTATATTCCTCCGTTTGCACGCACTAAAACCAAAATATCTAATTGACTAGGTGAAAAATAGTTTGTATGCAAACTTTTGTCAAAAATCACCGTGGGATCAAAACTGTATCGTATGCCCTTAATCGTACTAATCGTGTACGTTAAAACTATTTTCTCACTCAAAACGAGGTTGTACCAGTTTTTCTCTTTAAACGACTACCTACTATTTTCTCACTCAAAACGAGGTTGTACCAATGTTACTCTTCCAACGACTACCTACTATTTCAGAAGAATATTGTACTATTACCAGCATAATAGAAATTAAAAAAAACCTCTTTAATGTTAAGTTTCAACAAGGTGTAACTTAAAATATTTTGCTGTGCCTTTTCTTAGAGTGTTATTTATTTTTAGACCTGAATGTTTTTCATTCAAAGTTCCAAAAGGTGAATTCGAAACAACGTGTATGAGTTTTGTCAGATCAGATTCAGCGCCGTACAAACAATGTGGACCAGGTATTATCATTTGCATAATGAGAAAAAGAAACAAACTTAAGGTTAAAATTATAATTCAGGAAATCTGTTTTCTTTTTAAGGCTGAATGAAATATTTAACTTAATGTGTCAAGTCTTAAATAGACCTTATCGCTATTTGGGAATCTGCGATACTTGACCTGAGAATCTGGCGACACTTGAACTTTTGAGGTCATACAACAATTACTCTTCCTTTGTGGCGTCAGACATTTTATATTGTGACGTCAAAATTTTACGGGAACCTTTGTGATGTCCAGTAATGGCGGACATATAGCGATAAGGTGTATTGCACTCCTCAAAATGTAGGCAATTCTGTAGAATTGAAAAAGATATGAAATAAGCAGCAAATTTTGTTATTACACAAACTATAATTTGAAAGCGATATCAACGGAACAATTTTCGCGATATATGGTAGGAACAGACAGTAAAAATGTTTGAAAGGTTTTGAAAGAACGTAATTCTACCCCTATTAGCAGCATCAGAAAACAAATTTGGAAACACGAATAACGTGCTAGAATAGTCAAATCAGATAGAAATCTCCGTTAATCTTTTGGATATATAAATATCTGTCTTTACAAGAAAAATAATTAATATATAAACAGTATCGTATCAAATATGCTTGAGGCTGCAGAAAATTATATTACTTTATCGGTTGACAAGATAACCAATTTCTTTAATACTCGAAAAGTATACTTTTAAGTAGGTCTTTCTTTATTCCTTTTAAAGAAATGACAGAAATGTCATTAAAAGCTTTAGAGACTCACGTGTTTTTTTTGTGAGGCATGTAATTATAGCATAGATTAGCAACTTCTTGAATCATTCGACAAACTAACTTCTTCAGGTACACACAATTTATGAATTTGTATGAAGCATAGGAACACTAGATGACAAACTAAAATTAACGACGGATCTTATGTTGTGTTATCTTTAACAATAAATTCACGTTAGTGAAAAGTTCTACAAATGAGGCCAATGATATGGCTTTCGTGAAATTCTTAGTTCAGTTAAGACATGTATACTTTGTGCTATATGCCATTTTGTTTTTCTTTGTTGGCATATTTGTTTGTTTTTGTAGTGATTAAGATTAAAACACAATGTTGACTTTTGTACCCTTATTTTTTTACATTTTTACCTATTATGTCTGTTTGTTTTGTTCACACAGTGTTGTCAATATAATGGAATTTTATGCGACTGTCATACAAGTGAGAGGTTTAGCTTGCTATAAAACCAGATTTAATCCACCATTTTCTACATAGGGAAATGCCTGTACCAAGTCAGGAATATAACAGCTGTTCTCCATTTGTTTGATGTGTTTGAGCTTTTGATTTTGCTATTTTGTAAGAGACTTTCCGTTTTGAATTTTCCTTGGAGTTTGGTATTTTTGTTATTTTACTTTTTTTGTAGGTGAAAGAAATCAGATGAATCAGGCCACATCCTATTTAGATTTATCTGTTGCATATGGAAGTACAGAAGAAGATACGTCTCGGATTGTTGACCAAACCACAGGTTAGTAATCTAGTTATAAACACTCAAAAGATCTCAGTCCACAGGCAAAATAACAGTGTGTAAACAATAGCAGTCTATTTAAATGTTAAAAATATTCATCATTTCCAAAAACATCACATATGGTTGAAAATACCGGTAATTTGATTTAGAAATAGTTCTATTTATCATTTTGTGAACTTATTTGACCAACCATGATCACAAGTACAAGTAAGAAAAGTATAACCTTCTACCTTTAGCGTATGAGTGTTTGAAATAAGGTAAATTAAGGCGGCAGTAGTTTACCGATGTTCAAATCTCGTCAATGTATTAGGAAGAGACAAATAAAGAAAACTAACAGAAATTGAAGGAATCGAATGAACTCCAAAAGGAGCGAGACCGGGTGCGTAAACAGGATACGCGTCTCCTATTATACATGCAATACCCGCCATGGAAATTCACACTTAGTCAAAATGTCACAATCGGTAAAAATTAAAGATCAGACTACTATACTGGTAACTAAATATATTAGACCAGGAAAATATGTCGCTAGTGAGTTTAGACACAGACACATCGTATCGATCAACCAATTCGTGATGGTGACCGTAAAACTTATGTACTGTCGATTTCAGTCGTTCTTCCTCATAAATCTGTTGGAGCAGTTTTTGTGTAAGGAGCACATACCTGTTAACAAAGTCTGTATAGTGTACATTCACGGGCATAACGTATTAACTGAGATATGTAAACACCATACGATGGAGCTAGGGTATGTAATTGCTGAGAAATGGGAAGTTGACGATTGGAAATTTGAATCATCACGTTTGTCAGAAAATGCGATAAAATTCGCAAAAATAGGATACGTTTTACTTTGATTTAATTCAAAATAAGTACTGGAAAAGGAAATTATTTTCTACCGACATTTTAGACCACTTTTTAGTCCTACTGGCTTCTAGTCTCACAATGCTTTTCTTCATTTTAGGAAAACTTGTCAGTGGTGGTCCAAAGGGCTGTCTTCTTCCTGATGGACCTTCCGAGGATTGTATGGGTAATTCCGGATGTTTCTTTTCAGGTGAGTCAATATTATTAAACTAAGGACGTAAGTTTATTGCCATTACAGAAGTTGTTGATTGATTGATTGTTGACTGCTTAAAATTAAGTGGTAACTATATACAGAAAATAGAAAACCTTCTATTGTGGAGGAAGAAAACGTTCTTCAATTAGGATTTGCCTTCCTTTTGTTTGTTGATAATAATGTATCGAATATGCAGACAGTTAAACACGTACAAATTAAACTCTATCTCTGCGCAATTACGAATTGTCAGTTTCCTGCTAAAAGGGGGATTGATTTATTGATTGGTGACTTCTTCACGCCGCATCAGCACGAAAAGGGGTATATCGCGGCGAGCGCTATTTATATATTTAAAAAAAGGCAGTTTTAAAAATCAGACAAAAAGTATTTTGATACTAGTATACTAAAACATTAATTTAAAGCGAACTTACATGAAAAGCAATACAAATCAAAACACTGGACGACCGTGGAACAAATATGAACTCAGCGACAACTATTTTGATAATGATTGTCAGCATATAAAGAATACATTAATTTTTTTGACATGACAATATATCATAACTCTGAAAGTGTGTAAACTGGGCCGATTAGCTCACAGACTGATTCAGACTTTTATGTTAAGTTATTATTAATGAGTTTAATCATTATTATTCTCAACACAGACATTTGTAATTTTTAAATTTCAACTTACTTCAATCAGGAAAAAACTTAACGGACCAATCACATTCATGTTTTTGTAGATATGCAAATCAGAAAAAAATATGTCATTTTGTACAATACTTTTAACATTAAAAGTTCATTTTGTTTTGTATCACAACATGACCTTCTGAAGTTGAAGGTGTAGCGTATCATGCATTGACCTATAGTAGTTCAGTAATATTGTCATTAATTTTCGGTTTTAAGGTTAAACTAAATAAATTCCAGTTTGTAGCGTTAATCCTAGCAAAGTCTGTTTATTTCTAAGTCACAAGCCAGATTTACTCTATTTAAGAAAGGATGCTTGATAGTCCATTTTTTATTGAAGATTTCAACATGGAAATGCACTACGGTCGTCAAAATTTCACTCAAATATCGCGATTGGTAAATTTACAAAACTATAGGATCTACCTCTATCAAAATTAAAGACAAACAAAAGACTGCAAAAAATATTTCGATTTAGTAACAAAATGTTCTAAAATTGATCTATATTTGTCTTTTCTCTGACAACTTCATTAGTAAAATTTAATGTTTTTTGTGTGTACAAAATGTGTTGTGACGTTATCAATATCTTCCAGTAATGATTCATTTAATATTTAAATTTGGAACATACATTAAAGGAAAAACGAGCTGTAATATAAGAATTGTCATATATTTCGATAAGAATCGTCTGTTTATAAAAAGTGTCAACATCCCTTTTTCTTATGTACATATAAGACCTCATCATTTCTGTGAGAGTAGGTCGAACGAAGAAGTACTACACTGAAATAATTTTATATCTAAAGTGTTCTTCTTTCAGCGTGATCAAAAGTACGATCAATTTCATACACATTTAATTCACTCCAGTGCCATTTTCAAAACGTCTTCCAATATTTACTCTTAAATTCAAAGTATCATGACTTCCTGAGTGAATTTGATATTTAAGAATTTTATGCTATCTCCTAATATGTAAATAGATGCAATGTTTGCACACTTATTCAAGGAGTGTACTTGGTATTCTGGACTGAATTGGATATTTTTCTAGGTTTTTAATGTATGGAACCTTGCATTTTGTTAGAACTAAAACACAATCAAAATACAGATTCGTATACATGTGTATTGTCCGTACATAGCAATTTGTAAAATGGATAGGAATTCCACCTATTGTACACTTTGCAGTTTGTAGAGACATCTTATAAATACATGTTTATGCCATCACCATGAAACTTAGATCAAGCTTTTTGTTTGTTTTACTGTGCATTGTTGTAATGTAGTAATGGAAAGCTAGTGGTCCGGGAACACAGTTATCGTCCTTTGACTTGTCTACAAATATAGTCCCTCGTTTGGACAGTTGAATACTTGCCAATTTTTTTCTTCATGTTTTATGCCTCAAATAGCAAGTAGGGGGATGAAATTACACTGTAAAAATCTTTTGGCCATGAATTTTACAGTAAAGTAGTGATTCGGTCCAGTTGAAAAAGGTAAAAAAATAGTATATTTGAAGCTGTCAAATAGAATTCAAAACCCCCTTAAGGCATCTTGGATTTTGAAGTAGCAGAAAACAATTGGTCTAGATCTTTAATGAAATGTGCAAATTTTGAGAGTAATATGTAATTCATGTTTAAGACTTTTCATGTTAATATAGAAAATTATGTTTTTTATCATATTTACGGCTAAAAAACACAATATTTTTGTTTGGTTCTTTATTTTCAACTTTGCAATATAAGGGGAGATAACTCAGATAGTAGGGGAGATAACTCAAATAAAGTAACTTTTATAATAGAAAGTGTTGTGTATTTACCTATTTTAATATGTAGCAAGAAAACAAGTCCGGTGAAAGTCCAAATGTTCATATTTTGAGTTACAGCTGATGGAGAAAGTTTTCTACAATGTTCATACATTTTGTCCCAAAAGTAGTACATCACACTGTGAAAAATGTTTTGAGAAGTGCCTGTGCACCTTTTATTTTTTCTGATTTATTTTCTAAAAGAAATGCACCACGAAATAACTGTGTTATCGGGTCTAGTGCTGTAATCGATGTTACATTTTATTATATGATAACGGGATCTTATGAAGCAGTTTTAAAAGTTCCTAATGGATTGATTTCTTTTCTATGAGAAAAAAATTCAATAACTCGAGTAAAAGTGTATGGATCTCTATGAAATTTTAGCACAAGGTTCCATACCACAATGCAAATGGATTGTTTTTGGGGGTAATGACCCAAACCGTTTAGGAATTAGGGGCCGAAAAGGATAAAAAAAACTAGGATTTTCTGGTTTCTGGACAATAGATTGAGTGAAACTCTATGGATTGCTATTCGATTGTGCCACAAGGTTTTATACCATTAAAGGAAGGTTGGGTTCTTTGATATGCTAAATCTTACAGTGTAATTAGATTTTTTTATTTTGGGACCGGTTTTCAAAATGGTCTACAGTGGGGTCCAAAAATAAAATTTGTTTGATTTCAACAAAACTTGAATGTATGGGGTTCTTTAATATGCTGAATCTAAATGTGTATTAAGATTTTGGATTTTGGGCCCTGTTATTAAATTGGTCCATGTTGAGTTCCAAGGGTCAAGTACCGTTGGATATTGGACCATAATAGGTAAATGCCCAATTTCTAATTTTTAAGTTCTTAAACAAAAGAGGGACGAAAGATACCAGAGGGACAGTCAAACTCATAGATCGAAAACAAACTGACAACGCCATGGCCAAAAATAAAAAGACAAACAGACAAATAATAGTACAGATGACACAACATAGAAAACTAAAGACTTAGCAACACGAACCCCACCAAAAACAACCTTCATTTTGTGTCAGAAACTTTGCTATGTGAAATATATAATCACAATCCAAATTCAGTGCTGTATTGCACAATTAATAGAAATTGTAAGTAAAGTCATAGTTAAAAATATATATAGCATCAAATCAACCTAATTTTAGATAAGACATTATGAATAAATATATTTTGAAATTTAATCTACATTATTAGATATTTTGAATATAGTTAAAGGTAAGTTTTGTAGTTTTTTAATGACTTTGTATTCAGTCTTAAATCTGTAAAACCCATCAGAATGAAAGTTTCATATCTTCTCTCAATTATGAAATGGTTAGGTAGAGCTGTAAATCTGTTATTTCATGCTGATAAAGGGACCGATATTATTACTTAACAAACAGATGTTTAAAACAAAAAACTGAGTTTGTTAACATGAAGGGATGATTGTGTCCAGTTTCTGATATTACCACTCCAGGACAGGAACAATAAAGTTAATTAAAATTTTGTTTATTTTAACATTTTAAAGCTAATCATGGAGATTAAAAATTAAAATGAATGAAGGAAAGTGTGTAATGTATTATTTCCCTACACATTAGCTAATGTGTGTATTTGTTTGATTATTTTGTAATTCTTTGTTTGTTATATTTCAATGTATTTCATGAGAGCCTCAGGGAAGATTAGTCTACAGCTTACTGTGTAACCCTCTTTAAATAAAGCATTATTATTACTATTAAAGAAAATTGAAATTTTATTTTGGCTTCCTATAAAAACTTCACACAATTTGTGTTACATATTTACATTTGTAATTAACTAAATATTCACATTTATTAATATGGATAAGTGTTGTGCATTAACTATTAATTCATTCATGCAGCAATTACCACCTATTATTAAGAAAACAAAACATGTGGTATTCATCAACAAACATACTTATAATTGGAGTGACAAATTTATTTGAAAATTTTGTGTTTTCTAAGTGGTATGACTGATAAGCTGATTTTCAATCCATCATCATTTTGATGCGATTTTGTAGGACTACATCAATGAGAAATGATATTTTAGAAATTGTTTTTTTTTCATAATTGTGGGAATTGTTTTTAAGAACTTCGTGATAGGTTTGTTTGTTATTCTGCATAAATTAATTTTCGGAATTCTCTCTCTCTCTCTCTCTCTCTATATATATATATTGATGAAGCGAACCCCTTGAAAAACTTAGCTTATATTGTCCATTAATGAATAGATTAATTAAATTCTTGGTGTACTTGGATATGCTGAATCAGTCCATTTCGGGGTTCAAAATTAACCTTTGTTTGATTTCAACAAAAATTGTATATATGGGTTCTTTGATATTCTGAATCTAACCTTGTATTTAGATTTTGAATTTTCGGTCCTGTAATCACATTGGTCCACATTGAGGTCCAAAGGGTCCAAAATTAAACTTTGTTTGATTTCATCAAAAATTCATTTCTTGGGATTCTTTGATATGCTGAATCTAACCGTGTATTTAGATTTTAGACCATAATAGGAAAAAGTCCAATTTCAAAATTTTCAGTTCTTTAACCACATTTATTCTGTGTCAGAAACCTATGATGTGTCAAATATTTAATCACAATCCAAATTCAGAGCTGTATCATGCTTGAATGTAGTGTCCATACTTGCCCCAACTGTTCAGTGTTCGACCTCTGCGGTCATATGAAGCTGCGCCCCGCGGAGCGTTTTATTACAAATACAGAATATATTTTTGTTTGATTCAATTTTATCAACTTTACTATAGAAAGGGAAATAATTTATCATATGTAACTTTTATAAGGGAATGTGTTCTTGATTTACCTATTTTGTTTTGTAGCAGGAAAACGAGTCCCGTGAACTAAATTTTTCTTTTTATTTTCTAAAACCATATAGTTCGAGAAACCTTCTCATATTTTATCTTAAAATTCAATTTTTTTGGTTTTCTTTATATCAGACAAAATTGTGTTTTCCATGTATAATCTTTGCAAAATCTAACAATTTTGCACAGCCTGTAGCTTGAAAAACTCCCCGTGACCCATACTTTTCATTATATTTTTGAAAAAAAGCATGATATAAACTACTTTACTGCAAATCATTACAAAATTCAATGAATTTTAATTTAGACGCCCCATCTACCTTAAGCTATTTACAATGACATACTTAGGTTAGGATGAAGTTAAACGATTATGAAAATTTAAGAAAGTGGGCTTTCAACAAATTAGTATCTTCGTTTGTTTATGTTTCCATGATTTGATTGGAGGTCCAATACACAATGACAGACCACATAGAAATAATAATAACCTTACCCTATATAGATTACTGGATATTGGTTAGGTTTGTTTCCCCCTTTATGGCTACACTCCTTCCTACCGTTCCATATCACATCATAACCAGCACACAGTATGATATACAAATCTTTTAACAATCTGCCATAAGTATATGAGTAAATTTATAAAGGGAATTCTGAGATATTTGGTCATTGAGTAACCTTGATCTGATATTGTTTATATTTATGAAGGTTTCTTGATTTGTACGTTTTATTTTAGCCACATTCGTGCATTTTTCCGTACAATGTTTATGTTCTTACGTCACAGCTAGAGTTGATCGTTCGATGACGTCATCTACACCGATTGACCTAGGGTAACTCATTCATAAAACAGCCCAATCAGCTGACAAACAATAAATTTATATTTTACAACGGGTGTGTGATCAAAGCGTTTAAATAACGTCATATAAGTATTTTTCTTAGATTTTATGCGTTTGAAATATTGTAACCGAATGTTTCATTTTCATTAGATAACTGTTTCTGTTTCATTTTGATAGCAAGCAATCAATTGACTTTTTTATATGTTTTCTATCTGTTGATAATTGAAGTTCCATAGTTTACTGCATTACTCAGGTTACTAATATAGTCAAATCCCAATGGTATGTCAAATGTTTTGCAACTGATAATATTGGCATGTACCGAAATGTCTGTAAATGCATATTACAATACTTTCTTTTATGAAACCTTTTTGTGCTAATATCTAATGAAATTAAATGAAACCGGAGAAGAAAAAAATACCAATTATAAAAGTGGAAGGGAATTTCCATTTCAGGAGATACAAGACATTCAGAAGTTCCAGAGCTTACCACATATCATATCCTTTTTCATCGTGAACATAACAGAATAGTCGACATTCTTTGTAAATTGAATCCACATTGGACTCCAGATCGCCTGTTTCAGGAAACAAGGAAAATATTAATAGGAATATATCAACATATCGTTTACAATGAATACTTGCCAATTGTACTAGGAAGAGGCCTAATGAAAAAGCTCGGCATACTGCCAACAACTAAAGGCTACAATACACGATATGACAAAAATATTGATGGAACCATTCGTAATTCATTTCCTGTAGCACCTTTACGTTTTGGACATGCACAAATTATCAACCATCTCGGATCGGCTAACAAAGACCGAAGTTTAAGAGCCAAAATTCCACTAGAACAAAATTTTTTCATAACAAGAGCTACTCGCGACGAGAAATTATTTGGAGTTGATGGAATTAGCAGATGGATGACAACTGAGTTAGGTTTTCACGCAGACAGGTTTATAGCAGATTCAATGAGAAACAAATTATTTGAAACAAGACCAGGAAATGGATTTGATTTGGCAGCAGTTGACATTCAACGTGGTAGAGATCACGGGATACCGTCATATAATGCTTTTAGAAAATTTTGTGGTCTAAAGCCAGCCGGCTTAATTAATTCTGGACCTTTTGGTTTGCCTGATCACGATCCAGAAGCAGCAAAGTTACTTTCTACCATTTACAAGTACGTATATTTTACTATAATAAATAGAAATTAATTAAGATCCTCGAACTTATATGGAAATGTCAATAGAAGCAATAAAATAATGTCTTAATATTTGATATTAATAGTAATATGCATCAAATGTGCATTTTGGCAATTAATGTCTCTTCATTGGTGCTAGAGAGGAGTTTAAGAATAAGACTGAATGAATCAACTAATCCTTTAATCCACACATAGTCAAAATGTCACAATCTGGAATAGAAGTAATGATGTATGCATATGAGGAGACGCCTATCTTGTCGACGGACTTGGTCTCATGATTTTTGGAGTTCATGCCATTCCCTAAGTTTTCTTTTTTTACCTTGATTTGAATCTTCTTAATAGTTTATGAGATTTAAACATCGGTAAACTATTGCTTAAATTTATGATATGTGAACTTACATCAATATACTCTGTCATGTAAATCATTTCTAAATTGACTATTGATTTGAGATTCGCAAATATTCTTTACTGGCTCTGACTAGCCATCTCAAGCAAAATTGATTTAATGTCCAAGTGATGCTTTCAAAATCTTTATCTGCTGCAATCCACTACGTTAAACAATTCTTATAAAACTTTTGTATTAAGTCATGCATAACTATTTGTGAAAGAAACTAAAATTTATTATTGTCATCATTACAATTACTGTCAATTTATTGGTTTAAACTTGCCATGTTTCCTCTTCCTTTAACGTTTGTTTTACTCACAGACATCCAGACGATATAGATTTAATGGCTGGTGGTATTTCGGAGATAAATATGAAAGATGCTTTGGTCGGACCAACTTTTGGTTGTTTGATGGGACTACAATTGATGTACTCCAGAGTAGGAGATAGATTTTTTTATGAAAACGAATTCTTACCAACAGGATTTACTCCAGGTTAGTTACGAAATGATAGTTTCAGACCCATAACTTGACGGATCACGCCATACCATATAGCTAAAAATGACCAAGGTGTAAGAATAAAACGTATAGCACGAGTTTTGTAAAACTTAAATGTCTTTGACAAACTCGACAAACTCTTGGTAGAATATCCATATATGCCGTTAACTTTATATTTTCAATGATGTTTACCAGTGTTCTGTTTAATTGCCATAATTTCACATACGATGCGTTATCGTAGAAAAAGTTGGGGCATCATCCCAGTTTCAAAGAGAATTATCATATTGATGCTTTCAATCTAACATGTCGCACTTTATAAATCTCATGCGTCCAAAGAGCTTTTCTAGATTTATCTGGAACGCTCAAAGCCGAATATTTGAAAGCCAAGGATGTATAAGAAAAGAAATAGATGAAGAGCTGTATGACCAAAAAGGACCTAAAATAACAGCCAAAAAGCGCTTTATTCGTACACAACAGCTACAGACGATATAAATTCCCATTCTTATAATGGAAAGATAACTTCTGAAGAATGTCAGTTTTCAGCAAAGCCAAATGATACAAGATGAATGACGAAAATAATACTTAATAAATCAGGTGTTTCGAAACGCTTTTTCTATTTTTCTGGACATTGGTAAATTAGTTTTTTTCTAGATTTATGAACATATGGTAAATTAGTGTTTTTCTAGATTTATGAACATATGGTAAATTAGTGTTTTTCTAGATTTCTGGACATATGTATGCCCCCACCGTAGTCAAAATGGGCACTAAGTGTTTCCCTTGACCGTCCGTCCATCCGTCCATCCCATTTTCGTTTCCGCACTCTAACTTAAGTTTTTCTCATCGAAATTTTATGAATCTCATACACAATGCTAAGAACTAAAACTCGCATACAGTGGTCGAAATTGTGCAGTGAGTAACTTGCCGTTCTAGAGTTATGCCCCTTTAGAACTTGGAAAATTGCATTTTTTTTGTTTCCGCATTCTAACTTGAGTTTTTCTCATCGAAAATTTATGAAACTCATACACAATGCTATAAACCAACACTCGCAGACAGAGTTTGAATTTGGGCAGTGAGTCACTCATTGCTCTAGAGTTACCTCCCTCTATAACTTGGAAAATTGCAAATGTTTTTGTTTCCGCACTCTAACTTCAGTTTTCCTCGTCGAAAATTTATGAAACTTATACACAATGCTAAAAACCAAAACTCGCAGACAGAGTTTGAATTTGGGCAGTGATTCACTCACTGTTCTAGAGCTACGGCTATTTATAACTTGGAAAATTGCTTACCTTTTTTCGTTTCCGCACTCTTACTTAAGTTTGCCTAATACAAATTTTATGAAACTCATACACAATGCTAAAAACCACAGCACGCAGATAGAGTTCGAATTTTTGCAGTGAATCATTTACAGTTCTAGAATTATGCCCCTTTTTAACTTTGAAAATTGCAAAGCTTGAGCGGGGGCATTCGTGTCCTCAGACACATTCTTTTATTTAAATTAGTGTTTGTTATCTCGTTTTTACAGCACAAAACAAATTAATCAAATGACATACAGGTTTTTCTAGTGGTTTATACAAATAAAACATCTAGTAAAATGTAGAAGTACAAATGTAGTTATAAAAGTTAATATTAGCATTACAGACCAAAGTTAGCCAAATAAAAAATGAAAACTTTTATAAATTTCGTCCATCAAATAATGTGTCATATAAACATCAACATATAATCAGGTATTATTTCATATGTTCGACCCAGATACACAATTTGTTTTTTTTCTGTTTTCAGATCAGCTTGATATAATAAAGAGCCAAACACTGTCATCGTTGTTTTGTAGAAACTTTAAGATGGGCGTAATGCAACCAAATGCTTTTGTATCATTACTTGCAGGGTAAGTTACCGTAACACATTGCTTAAGACATATGTCATAACATTACCTTCATACCGTTGTTAACAAACAATGCATGGCAATGATGTATGGCATTGAGGGCCATATGGCAATTTACTGACAGGGTGGTCATCATAAATAAGCATTTCGTTCGAAGAGGAACTATTCATTAACCTGGCAAAGACATGCCTTAAAATGAACAGTTACCTTGTGAGATAGGACATTAAAAAATCCAGCTCAGCGTGCCAGCCTAAAACAGACGAAACTATCTTCATATAAAATTAAAATGGCATTGCCCTAAAAACATGGGATATTTATCACTAGACAATAGACAATCACCAATCAGTTTATTCGTTTGGCCAATATCCGAATTTTACACATATTTACGCACATAAGATAATACAAAGTTGGTGATGAATGTCAGTTGTCTAATGCGCATCTGGTGCAGTAAAAATTGTACCGTTAATGTTATTGTTTTCTTTCGGCATCTGAAAGTCTGAAAATGAAATGCTCTTTGTTATTCACTTCATTAAACCAAAGTTGTTTGCTCAACAAAACATTTTAATTAAAATATCAGAAAATATTGTAATAAACAATTTTAAAAGAAATTCAAATTAACGTCACATATAAAATGTAAAGAATATTGATTTAATATTCATCTGTTCATAGTATGGATCACATTTCCGACCTGTAAAGTATATTGATCCAATATCCGTCTGTTAATAGTCTGGATCACATTTCCGACCTGTAAAGTATATTGATCCGATATCCACCTGTTAATAGTCTGGATCACATTTCCGACCTGTAAAGTATATTGATCCGATATCCACCTGTTAATAGTCTGGATCACATTTCCGACCTGTAAAGTATATTGATCCGATATCCACCTGTTAATAGTCTGGATCACATTTCCGACCTGTAAAGTATATTGATCCGATATCCACCTGTTAATAGTCTGGATCACATTTCCGAGCTTGAAAGAACTCGAAACATTGTACACGTAGTATGTAATAAATGTAAGGTCGGAAATGTGATCCAGACTATGAACGGGTATATATTGGATCAATATATTTACAATTTATGGAAAGAACTCGAAACATTTTACACGTAGCACGTAATCAGTGTAAGGTCGGAAATGTGATCCAGACTATGAACGGGTATATATTGGATCAATATATTTACAATTTATGGAAAGAACTCGAAACATTTTACACGTAGCACGTAATCAGTGTAAGGTCGGAAATGCGATCCATGTACGGGTGGATATTGGATCAATATATTTTACAATTTCTAACGGATTTTTTTTTTTATCATAAATGCATTTTATTTAATAGACTGTGTATTCGTTCTTGTTAATTACAATTCAGAGATGACAATGAGTAAGAAATACCCCAGTACGATATTGAATTATACTAGCTACGATTTTATTGGTAATACTCTTGATCCTACTAGAAATTGAGTACACTACAGGTCCTCCAAGAATAAGTATCTCTATCTTGATTTATACCAGTAAATTTGGAATTCTTATTTGTACAAGTAAAGTTCTGGACCCCCATTGAATTTCAATTTATAATGTAACATTTGTATAATATGTACACATTTTCGCCAATAGAAGTACTAAGTTTATTTACAGACGTATAAATATTATTGCTTATAAAAGTCAGACCAATATAATAATAAAATCCGATATGAAAAGAAATAGTAAGTTTATTTTGGTCGTAAATATTATTGTTTATAACAAGTCAGCCCAACATAATAATAGATTTCAATATAAATAGAAGTGCAAAGTATATTTTCAGCATAAATATTATTGTTTATAACAACTTAGACAAATATGATTGGCTGATAAATATTGTTATATTAACACCAAGGCAATGTGAATAAACTAACCATATATACACACATATGATATACATTTAATAAACTCACCATAAATACACACATATGATATACATTTAAGGTGGATCATCACTATACATTTCCTCAGATAGAATTTTTTTATACTTTGCAAAAATGGAGATTGCCCCATGCTTTTTTTAAAAATATAATCAAAAGTATGAGTCACCGTGCTATTTTTCAAGCTACAAGTCGTCCATAGATTATTCATGAAAAAAAACCACTTTTTTGAGAATAAAAAGAGTTCTATGAGATAGAATGTTAAGCTAAAATATGAGAAGATAGGTTTTATATTATTCTTTAAGAAAATAAAAGAAAAAATGGGTTCACCGAACTTGTTTTCTTGCTACAAGTAAAATCTGAAAAATTCACTATCATTCAAGTATATAATGTTTACTTTAAGAGTTATCTCCCCTTATATGGCTAAGTTGAAAAATTGAATCAAACAAAATTGTAAGTATTTGTTAAAACAGTCTAAATAATGCAATAAATCAATTATTTTTCTTTATTTTAACGAACAGTCTTAAACCTAAATTGCCAATCGGTCTTAACATTTGCAGATCTATGCAAAGGACTAGACCGATTGTGTACTGCTATTATACAATCCAAGATGGTGGTATACAGTTAATCTACCTTAAGTAAAGATGAAACGGTACCAAAATCCCTTTGCGACATTTTGCGTTTCTGTAGTTTTTATTTTTTTTTTTATATTTCTATTTGTTTGCACAATATTTTAAGCTATTCGTAATGGAAATTAATATTTATAAAGTAGAAAAAATAAAAAAGGAAATGTCCGTGAGGTCGCTAAAGAGAGACGAAAGATACAAAAGGGATGTTCAAACTCATTATTCGAAAGCGAACTGATATGTAATAGTAAAAAAACGAAAAACGACCAAAAGATAAACAACAGTATACAAAACACAAAATAGAAAACTAAAAATTGAGCAACACAAACCTTACTACTATTTTTAACTTCATTTACATGTTACCATAAATAGCTATGAATGAGTATAAATAAAACTTCTGGAGGCAAAATTCCTCTTACTAAGGGTATGTCGTTTGTGCATAATACTCCTTTTTAAAGAAGCGGTAAAAACAATCGGCGGGTTAGCCTATTTACCTTCAATACCTTTGTGTGAGTATAACTATCAGGCGACACAAAGCTTCTGACTGATGATCTTTTACTTGGAGTTGAGGGATGTCTTTATAAAAATAACCACATTATTTCTGTTTTTCAAGTTCACAGCTATAGTCCATTTATTCATGAGCCATTTTACATTTTAAGTTGTATGATCTAGGGAGCTACCATTTGATTTTTTAGTGGGGGGGGGGGGGGCTAGGATGAAATTTGAAAAAAAGGCAGGACAGGAGTTTTGAGTACAAAAAAAAGCAGGATGAGCAACTTTAAAAAAAAGGCAGGATGACAATTTATGTAAAAATAGTCAGGATAAACTAATAAAGCAGGACCGAATAGAGTGAAAAACAAAAAGGCAGGACAGAGATTACAACTAAAATAAAATGAAGGAAAAATTATTCATCCATAGATATACAACCAACTCAGTTGGACCGCGCACCAACATTATTTAAGTCTATTGAAAAAATATTCCTATGAGAATCTTTAGATTTCTCACAATTTGCCATCATGTACTGGGTGCATAATATTTTAAAAATATACTGAAGTGAAAGGAGGATATGGGGTATATTTATTCATGTTAACCATCGTGAATCACTATATGACATATAGCATATCTCTTATCGTAAGAGACAAATATTACAATTTTTAAACCCAAGATCACGGGTTATTCATCCTCATTTTGGTTTTTTTTTGTGTTGTGATTTGTGGACCGTTGTGTGTTTCTTCCTCGTTTTTCTTTCCTCTTTTATGTTGTCTATTTTTCTTTGAAGTAGGTGTTTTGTTGCCTCCTTTGTATTAATAGTTAATTTGTATGCTAGTTTGAAGTTTTTAGTCAGTTGTGTTGTATGTCTGTGATGTATGTTTACACACTTTTGGCTGCTGGATCCAAATTATTTTCACATTTACCTTTTATGTCTGCTTGTGTTGGTTACCCATTTTGTCAATATAACGGAACCATAAACAACTGTCATCCAAGTGGGAGGTTTAGGTAGCTATAACAACAGTTTTAACCCACCTTTTTCGTCGGAAAATGCCTGTACCGAGCCAAGAATATGGCAGTTTTTTTTCACTTGGTCCATTGGTTGATAGCATTTGATTTTGTCAGTTTTTATGGACACCCCTTTTTGAATTTGCCTCGGAGTTTGGTATTTTGGTATACGTTTTTGTATATCAACTCCCATATTCTTAAATCCATTAAAAGACTTGTATTTAAAAAAACTGAATTATGTGGGAGGCTATCTTTGCATTAAATTGCTCTAATGTAGTTGTGCTAAAGCTAAGGTTACAACTCCTTCGGGCAAAGTTAACCATAGACGTGTTTGACTCTCCTATTAAGGTTTGGATATTTTGCTATTCGGCGTTTTATATTTTTGGCTTCTCCTAATTTTGTTTCGATGGTACAAGATGAAACGTATTTCAGAGACGCGTGGTGTGTGCATGGACATTACAATATACTTCTTGTTATAAACTATAAGATTTACTATTTTAAATATGTTTTTATTTCAGGCAACAACCAGCAGTTCCATGTGAAAAACTACCTCAGCTGGGTCCACTTCAGTTATCAGCTTGGAAGGAAATTCCTTTTAAACATTAACGACTAGCACCGTTACATATCGAGGGGACAATTTATTAAGTCTTAATAAAGTCATATGGATAAAACTTACTGAATGTTTCCTTTCTTATTATAGCCAATCAGATTTACAAAACGTGCATGTGTTATTTATTCGTTGATTAGTTCATTATCGTCTTATATCATCTACCCTTCTTCTAAGTTTGTCTTTCAGTCATCCATTGTTTACTTTAAGCATGTTTTAAGTTTCCACTACAAACCAGTAAAAGTTTGAAATGGGCATTATTTCCAACACGCGTCCTGATTTTTACTCGACCGTCTCGGGGGTTTTTTGAGTTTAGGTTAACAATTCAAGTGTTTCAGTTTTTCCCCCCCAAGTTTCTTTCTGATTCTTTGCCGCTACATCCGTCCGAACTAAATAAATCTATGAATATATAACTTAAAAAACAAAAAAAAACAAGGTTTAGATAGCTATAAAATCAGGTTTAACCCCCCCCCTCTTTTCCCCCACTTCATTTCCTCTAGATAATGGCTGTATAGGAATATTAGAGCTGTTTTCTATTCGTTCCGTTGGTTGATATAGTGACATTAGTCTAACGTTTGATTTTGTCCGGTTTTATGGATCCCCTTTTTGAATTTACCTTAGAGTTCGGCATTTTTGTTAATACGTTTTATGGTATAAAAGAAGTTGGGGGTTTGAAATCATTAAAAAAAAATACACAAATTAGTTATTGATATGACTACATTGTCGGATAGACTACATAGCCGTAAATGATGACTAAAAGAAACGTTTAAAGGAAAAAGAAGATATTTTACTGACTTTCAGCTTCCCTGCATTGCAATATATATCTTCCACTTGATACGATATTTCATAGCTTAGGTTTCTTATCCTGATTTCAATGATATAAATTTGCTGCTTACAGGGAAGCTATTAAAACATGGATTCCAAGTTGTAAGGTTGAAGTCATTCCTTCAAAAGTTTTACGGACGATATCACGAGTTGGTTGACACAGATGACTGGTCAAATATGAAATTTATTTTTATTTTCTGAACTATTTTTATTTTTATTACGTTAAGACACATTTCAGATCATGTCAAATATCTTATGACTGCTGCTACTACTTTGTCATTAAAACTGTCAATCAAACTGACTTTTTGCATACAAAACTAATTTATAATAACCTTGAATTGTTTACTTAAATTATTATATGATTATCAATATGATATCGATATTTGTCCGTTGATCAGTATGTGACTTCCATTAATGAATAGTTGCACATTGTTGCTTCTACAACTTGACTCCAGAAACACAACATACATATTATATACAAGAAGGAGATGGTGTATTTTCATAATAATTAGTCCAAATAATCATGACGTCTGCAGAGGATATTTTGAATTTGATAGTTTCCGCGTTGGAAGTGTTAAAGAAAAAAAATAAAATAGCCTTCATATTTGTGTCAATAAATTTCAGATTTTCACTGTCTTAATATTCTATAGAGCTGTTTCATACAATGTTGAAAAAGTGAATTAAAAACCTGCGACTCTTTTCACAAAAAAATCTTAAGAGAAAAAAAATACTTGAAGTATTGAAAAAAAGTCATGAACATTTCAGTATAACTTACGATCATTTTTTATCGTAAGATTTTTTTGTGAAAAGAACCCCTGCTACGTCTATTTTCCAAGTGTTCAGAAGCGGTTATTTCTTTGTACTAAACAATTTTAACGAAACGAATTGTGCGAACTATAAAATATCAAGCAAAATATTTAGTATTGTATCTGTTGAATTTCTTCACAGACCTTTGATGATTTAGAGCTTGTAGTATGATTTTACACTTGACATTTGTTGAAAGCGTTATGTTAACTCTCTCAAGTGCAAATTTCATATATTGGTCTGTTTCGTTATTTACAGTCTTATTACCTTTTATCCCTTGGTTCTTTTTCTTGTTTTTCATAAAGCACCTTAAAAATCTCCTGCTGTATTCGTTTTCCGAAACTCGAGAAATCGATAAACTCTCCGTCACATATTTTATATAAGCATTCAGTTAGCCTGTCTATCATTATTTTTGGAGCAAACAATTCTTCTCTGTGTTTCGCAAATGTGCGTTGCGTAGGTATTTATTATTACTCGTTTTCATAGTTTTAGCTACTTGTAGGGAAAATCAGCACCTTTTTTTATAGCACTTTATTGAGAAAAAACCTAGTTAGCACTCTGTGTGATCTATTTCACACCCATCTCCTAGTTGATACGATATTCCAGAGCATGTGTTAACTATCTTGATTTCCTTGAAAGAATGTAGCTGCTAACACGGAAGATTATGAACCAAGGCTTCCTTGTAGTGATGTCATATTGAACATTTGACCTAAACGGTTTTTTTGACCGGTTTATCAGTATAAAAATAAGGAGATGTCGTATGATTGCCAATGAGACAACTATCCACCCAAGTTCAAATGAAGTGGATGCAAGCAATAATAGGCAACCGTACGGCCTTCAACAATGAGATACTGTATAGTTGGCTATAAAAGGCCCCGACATTAAAAATATGAAACAATACAATTGAGCAAACAAACGGCTTAATTTATAACAAAACAATTTACGAAAAACAAATATGACAGACATGAACCAACGACAACCGCTAAACTACAGGACAGGCACATAAAGAATGTGGCGGGGTAAAACATGTTTGTGAGAGCTAAAACCTCCCCCTAACCTAAGACGGTGATTTAACAGCAGAAAATAAGAACAAACTATAACAATCAGTTGAAAAAGGCTTAACTCATCAGATCGATACAAAGCCGGAAAACACCAAACAACAACAGAGATCGGACGTGGCAGGGTATTTATCCATCACTCATCCCTAACAACAAAAAAGACACTAAGTACAGATCTGAGAGTACTCGCAGTCACTGACAGCTAGTTCAAAGCCAATCACAACTAATAAACAAAAATCATGTATCTAAGACTAAAATTAGTAAAGTAGTAAAGTTTTAGTTCAAATACCGTTCTTGTTTTCAGAACTTTACGAATGGCACGATGTATTGTTGTGCACCTCTACCTATGTTTAATTTTGTTCATTAATAATAAAGTGCAATTGATTTGTCAAATTAATCATGATGATGTTCGTTTAAATTCAAGTGTTATTCAGTTTTCAATACACATTTTTATCAAATCTTTCAAATCAAAAACCGATTAATTTGTTAAAGATTTTGGTAATCGGTATCCGACGGTTAATCGGTCAACCACTTAACCGTTGATACCACTAGACCCTAGTGGTAAAGTTGAGGTCTTCCTTTCGAAAGTTTTACGGACGCCATTATGAGTTGGTTGACCTTTAAGGAATATCTATGCCACCGATGACAACGGATATGTTCCAATTATCGTAAGCGCAATCCCGTTCTCTTTTCCTCGATTGTGACATCAAAACATGAGATTTACCCACAAATTTTTACTAAAGAAGCTACACGACTGATGCAACATGCATGTTGCGCGGGACCTGCTTAAAATCCGGATCACAGAAGATCACCCCCGGGTTTTGGCGTGATTCGTGTTGCTCATTCTTAAGTTTTGTATGTAGTGTGTTGTAGACTGCTGTTTGTCCTTTCGTGGTTTTGGGATTTTTTCCATGCTTTTTTTAGGTGTCACTTCGGTTTAAGATTGTTTCTTGCTATCATCCGTCTCTTTTTGACATCCACAACGTAGAAAATAAGAGAATGGTTTTGATGTATGGGCCGTATAAATATGCATCCATATTGGGGTCATTAAATTAAACTTGTTAGCGAGTATTCCAGACTCTCTGGATGTATAAAATTTTGTAAACATAAAGAAGCCAAATTGTTCAAAATTATATAAGTCTGAAGTGCCAGTTTCCTGATGCGTCTCACTTGTAGGGTTAAAATCTTTACGTTCTCGAGAAGAGTTTCAGAGGATGATAAATATATAGTCATTATATACGAATCTTAACGCTCTGCTAGAGCTAAGGTTACATATACAATTCCCTCAGACAAATTTGACCGTTTATGGTTTTTGACTGTCATATCAAAGCCATGGTTTTTGTGCTCGTCAATGTTTTATATTTTTGTAAGCTTTTCTTACTTTGGACTTGTGTGTGTGGAAATCACAGAATACGTCTTTGTTATAATCTGTAACTGTAATAAATATTATTTGATATGCTTTTATTTCAAGCAACCAGCAGTTCTATGTATAAAACTACCCCCAGCCGGGGCAACTTCAGCTTTCAGCTTGGAAGGAAATTCCTTTTAAGATTTAACGACAGGTACCGTTTCATATTGGGGAGACAGCCGTTATTAAGTCTTTCATGAAGATTTTAAATAAAGTCAAATCTATAAAAATCACTGGTTATTTCCTGTTTTACTATAGTCGATCAGATTTAAAATCAGTACTAGGGGCCAAGAGCTCGACTTCTAATGTAATGGTATATTATGAATTAGGAAGATTTCCATTGTTATATGAGCGAAGTTTCAGGATGACCAAATTATAGTTTAAAATTCATGGTAGTAAAAATTGTATTATACAGTCATGCTACAAAGAATTAGTAGCAAATAGTAATTTATGTAAAAACTGGATAACTTGTATTAAAAAACTAGCATATGATCTTGGTATGAATGATTATTGGGACAATCAATGGGTACTTTGTTTGGATAGTTCATTTTCACAATTAACCAAACAACGGTTATATCACCAAGTTAAGCAAGAGTTACATTTTACACTGTATGGGTTTCAGTGCAGAAACAATATTTAAGACATATTTATATTATATGTATTTTGAAGCTCACATACTGTTTAACATGTGACTGATATTTCTGACGTTTATTATTTTTCTTTTTGTTAATGCTAGTTACAACTTGTAAATTGTATATCTATGCATACTATACTAATTAATTGTTAAAGAAAAACGATTAAAAGCTTAACATATTGTATTTTTTCAAAACTCACCCCCGGAGCCGTCAATCCTTGTGAAGTTATGTTAAAGTACTACAAACTGCTATTTTATATAAAATAATGCGACGTGGTATGATTGCCAATGAGACAACTATTCAACATGTGTCCAATGAATTATAGGTCTACGTAAGGTCTTCAACAATGAGCAAACCCATACTGTAAATTCAGCTATAAGAAGTACCGACATTAGTCAATTTGTTTACGGAGAACTGTCAATATTGCATATGAGTAAACTAACTACACGTAACAACAAGCATGTTCTTTTAATTGTTACCTAAGAATCAAAAAGTGATTGTTTGATTCGCCCGACCCTTTTGCTTACATAAGTTATTCCCAGTTTCCTTTAATAATATTATCTTGGTTGAAATAAGGAAAATGACAACGGTTTCTTAAAAAATAGTCAGTATGGGGACACATTTTGTACAAAGGAATAAACGGAATACAATTTTATTTTCCAGGCACCCAGAATGGGATAAACGACTCGAAAGAATGAACGAATTCGAAAAAAAACCTATTTTTTTCCCCCCAAAAACATACTTTTGATTTGACATGTATAATTAAACTTTCCATATCAATATCCAAATTTTGACATGTCTATCACTTTATTTATATCGGCATATCCCTTCTTTTATCTTTTATGCTGTGAATTTTATCAGCTTTCTAATCATGTTAAGTTTACGCTTTTACTTGCTTTTTGCTTTGATGCCTATCTTATCATGCTTATTAATTCCAGGATAATTTATAGCGCTTCATTGGTGTTTTTATTTAACGTATTGCTGCTTGTTTAATTGTATTTTTGTGCCTTTTATCTGGCTTATTTAATATCTTTATTTTGTAAACAAATTTGAAATTTCGATCTTTCCTGCCTTGTGGAAAGTAATAATAGAGGGTCAAAATTTAAAAGCATGAAAATATTACAGAATATTGAGTAAAAAACAAAAAAAAAATATTAGAAAAAGTGTGGTCCATTCCCAAGAGCCTCTGTTGCAATGTGGAACTCTTTCCAATAAATAATAAAAATGAAATTAAAAATGTTTGATGTGGTGCCACGTTGAACTCTTTCCAATACGTAATAAATAAAAACAAAATTCTATAACGTTACGATACGGAATCATCAAAAGCAAGGTTTTAGTAAGACCACAAGATCTGAGACCGGATATGGAAGGTGCTTCCCACAATTCTCGTTGCCATCGCCGCCATTCAGCATAATTGGAGATACGACGCTTTCTGCCTAAATCAGTCATTGTTTACATGACAGATGCACAAAACTACCTTAAATTCAGAAATTTTACCATGTTATAACTGAACTGTCATTAGTTAGATAATTTTTAATCCACAAATAACATTATGAGTGCAACAACAGGCAAAAAGAAAGGTGGAGGATTTTTGTCGCGTCAAGCCAAAACTAAAGACAAAGGTCAACAGTTGGAACATATTTCAGAAGACGAGTTGCTTAAGAAAAATTCAGTTTGTCCAGATGATGTACTTGGTCTTTGTAAAATTACAGACAGTGAGTTTTTCGAAATTTGTGGGAGACGTATATGAAATGATGATGAGTCACCCTGTCCGTTATTAATGTTGTTTTCAGCAAACATTTCAACATAAATATATTAAAATAATATTAAATTTAAGTGAAATCGTATGTTTGTTTATGACTTTTTTAAAAATCCTGAAATAGGTACACAAACTGCTATTAAATATTGAAATCAAAATATTCCAGTTGAGTTTGAATTGACATTTGCTACTTTTTCTTTTCAGATTATTTGTGCCCTCCAGAGGCCAATATTTATGGAATAGACTTTACAAGGTTTAAGTTGAGGGATATGGATTCTGGGTCTGTGATATTTGAGGTTGCCAAACCTCCTCCTGCAGGTAAACATTGTTTTGAACGTTTAAATTATTATTAAACAAATTCCAAGAGGACTATTTCGTGAAAAAAACTATTGATAGTATAAATATATAGTTGATTGACAGTGAAACAAACCATCTATCTGGTTCATTGAACTTTGCACCATCAGTCTTGATACTTTTTCACTTACAGTATTGCAGTACGACTAAATGTCCTTCAACCTTTCCATTTTTCTGTACTGAGATTTTTTGTCTGGCGTTTGAAAAGACGTTACTTCGCCACAGTTATGTCAACATTTTATTTCAGAGGGAGATGCACATTTGGGCTAATTGGTGTATCATTTTGGCTTAAAATAGGTTACATTTTTGGCCAATGTCAAGTTGACATTTGGGTTAAATTTTTAAGTTGATATTTAGGCTAATCTTTCCACATAGAGGTAAATTACATTAAAATATCTACAAATGTAGATTATATATTATTATTCCATATGTAAAATATGACATATTTATAATTGCTCTTTTTATGTTTCCATTCTTTTTGTCAGTTTGTCAGACAGTGTCTACTCCCATGTTACCACTGGGTTGTTAAAGTTGGATTTTCAGCAAAACAAGTCTTTTTAGCACTAAATATTGTTTAAACTATGTACAATATGATGGTGTAAAACAGCTATGTTAAGATATGAAAAAAAGTACATCTAAAGGGCTCACGCTACCAGGCGACTAGGGCGAAGAAGTCGTTTTCCCGTCCGTCACTTCGCTTTGCCCTACCCCCAAAAGCGAAAACAAGTCACCCTGTTGTTTACCATACTCGCTTTAGTCATCGGCAATATTCAATTTTTACAAAGTCGACGAAACAACAATTTTCAATTAAAAGTAAAGAAATTCAAGGCATAAACGATTTTCTTCAAAAAAGAGGTTCAAGCATTGATTTTTAAGCTGGTGGCATGTTATTTCATAAAAACAAGTTGTTATCACTTCCGCTACTTTGTTGCACGAGAACGTACATCAAATCATTCTAACTTTCGGCAAAATAAGTTATTACTTCATTAGAACTTGATGAAATTTGCCTGGAGTAAACTTGTTATCCATGTATTGCATTAAAAACGCCATATTCCTTTCCAAATAGTGTGTCAAACCTCGTTTATTTTTGTAAATTTTTCTTCTACATTTAAATTTTTGGGCACATTATTGTACAACTACGGATCAGAGTCAGGATTTCATTGGAAACGGACCCGCTATGACCGAAATCCAGATTCTTGCGATAATGACTACGGACGCATGAATGGCACTGCTGACAGACAAAAGGAAAAATTATGCATTCCACACGCATTAACATACTTTTGGTTAAATCTTCTTGGTTAATGTATATCATGTATATATTTCCATGTATATGCATTGTTTCAATTTATAAGTTAAAGTTGCTCAACTCTGGGACTATTACACTAATAAAATTATATTATGTCCAAGCTTAACTGTTAAATTTATATATCTTTTTAATGAGAAATAATTAATTTCATGAACATGATAACAGAGTAGTTTTTTTAAGTAAATTTTAATTTTTTTTATTGCCAGATATTTAATTGTTTTTTTCTGACAAGAGAACTCATTTGATTGTGCAACTAGATATGATAAAATTAAACAACTTTAAATTTGAACAGTTACTTTAATCATGTTAATTGTATACCCAGGTACAAATTGAACAATATAAAAAAGATAAAATACATATGGCCCTTAATGTATTATAGTAAAATCCAAACATTGTAGCCCCACGAGCGAACAAGCACTTCTCTTTCAAATCTCACCACTTCTCCCTCTCAATTTCAAAAAGAGAAGTCACTTCTCCCTATGATTCTAAAGTAGTGTGAGCCCTGCATCTAGTAGGTTTTTTCAAAGATTTATTCTGGTCCTAGTTCTAGATCTAACAGCCTTTAAAAACTGTAATCTTGTGATACAGGCTGATCTTCACTGAAAACTAAATGGTGTACATTTTGTAAAACTTTAATTTCTTTTCTGTTTAAACTAGCATGGTTTGAACTTTCTCATCAATGAGCTGATTTTTATGTTGGATGTATTTTTTTTATCTAATATCTTATATATCATGTATATCTTATATCAAATATTGATATTGATAAATTTTACCTGTAAATTACCTGTAAAGCTTAAAAAAATGATCAGCCCAAATGTAAAGTTGGCTCCAAAATTGTCAAATGATACCATGGTCAAGCTTATGATTTAGCCCAAAATTATGTCTTGCATCCATTTAAGATTGGTATTGGCTGCTGCTGTTTTACTAATTGAATTTTCACACCTATCCTACTTGGTCTGGTAATAGGTTATAAAGTACAATTTACCCGTAAACCTGTCACCTGTAATTTAATTAAACTTTAAAGGGGCATCAGCTACGAGAAATAAAAAAAAATTAAAATATGATTTTTTTTCTTGTTCAATCATTATTGAAAGTGAGATAGTGAAATAATAATTCTCTTTTAGCAGCCAGTTTTGGTTCAAATTTGTCATAATAAGCTAAGAAACAATGCTGATGAATTATTCACTTGCAAGTAAATAATTCGATCTCATTGAATCCGTATTCATGTGACCTTCAATTTAACCACTTAGCTTTAGATAGGTTACGCATGAATTAGGCGTGTTCAGTTATTAAAAGGAATAGAATGTCAACATTGAAAGTGAATCAAGGGTAAACCATTTGATTGACTGATTCGATCCATAAAAACTCATTCTTATACAGGTAAAAACAATGATAAATATACATTTTTAAACTATAATATGATATCAAACAGACCTAGAAAAATCCAATTGCACGAGTTCGCTATTTATATCTACATTTATGTTTATATTGGTTATATGACTGTCTGCGGTCTTAGGAGGTCACCTCAATGGTTAATTAGATGGCGTCTAGACTAAAATACACACAAAATGCTGATACTGTAAATCAAATATGAGAATTTGAGTGAAATTGGTGAACATGAATTTGACAGCTAATGCCCCTTTAACATGTTTAAAAATCATACATGATCAAGTAAAATTATCTTGATTCATACATGTTGAAATGATATATCACAATGTAGTCATTCTATATATATTCTGAAATAATAGGAAAGACCACCTTGAAAATTGTAATTGCCTATAATTGACCACTTGAGAAGTATTGTCCAGGCCTAGGGCGGCAAATACAAAATGTACCATGGGCGGTATATGTTTACTGCCCAACCTTGCATAAAATAATACAGAAACTGTTATACTTTGAACAGATCTCATATTACAAAGTGCATCAGTTTTGCAACTATATGTTGTGGTAAAGGTCTAAACATTCAAAATGATTTGTATGTGCATATCACTATCTGCCTCTATGATGACTGATCACTATATATTACAGTTAACACTGATCCTGTTATTTCCACACTGACATTTATGACTACGAGATCACAATCACAGATAGTGAAAAAGTTTGAATTGCTATGACTGCAATAGAAAAATATCCTAAATGATAAAATCCAATACATGTACATTGTGTATGTCAATACTGTACATTATGGTTTATATAGAAGTCAAGGTATTACACACTGTGTTTTCTACTTGCAGTTAAGGTAAAGGAAATCTGTTTAAAACCTGCTTGGAATGTTATTGATTTTTAAGAAACATGACCAATTTTATTTTGGCAATATTTGCAATGTACTAAAAAATTTCCTGGTTCACTGATCATGGAAATGTGTTAGTGTGAAACCAGTACTTTCTATGGTTGAAGTTTTGGTTTAGGTAGTTAACCATCAAGTTGTGGTGACATCTACTCAAAGTTTAATACAGATCTTCATTAAGATGTGAACTACAGTTGTATTACAGATATATACCAAATAACAGTTTTGAATCAGATTTCACAATTCACTGAACATGGAAATATGATCATGTGAGCAGGGCATTGTGTCTTATGGACACTTATTCTGGTCAGTACCTTAAAAATTGTATCAATTCCTTTTGACCTTAGGGAATATTAAAATTATTTCATTATTTTAATAGAAGAGGATGAAGATGTTGATCCAGACGAAATTGATCCAAATGCAGGAAGATTTGTACGATACCAGTTCACTCCACAGTTTTTAAGATTAAAAACAGTAGGAGCTACGTATGTATATAGGCATTCCTTTACTTTCTTAAGTGTTCACCATTTGTCAAACAGTGTATTATGTTTAAATTTACCATGACAGTTGGTTTGATTTTTTTAAAAATCCTAATATTTTTTTGGTTATGTTTGTGGATGGAATAAAATACCTAAGTTGAGTACTTATCATACTTATATACTTCAATGTGAACAAAGGGAGTTGTTGGTTACATGTAATTCATGTATTTTTTTTTTGTCAATGTGACAGCAACCCAATGACATATATAACCTATACATGTCAAGTTTGCAGTCTTCAGCAATAACATGAATAAAACACATCTATATAATATGTCAAGTTCTCAATTGCCACAAGTTTAAAAAAAAAGGTACTGTGTATTCAGAAATTATTGCGAAGTTTTTATTAATGCGAAAAATGCGACTGGTAAGGATCGCAATAATAAGAACTTGCATTCTGACATCTGATACATATATCTCTATGAAGCTTTTGATGAAATCGCAATATTTAACCTCGCATTCTGGTGCATTCTTTGAAAATTGCAATAATTTATATATTTACAGTAATTAGTTCGTGTGAATTCATTTACTTTTGTGGATACCAACTTTCGTGGATTGGGGATAAATAGTTTTCCTGGATATCTGATTTCCTGGTTTTGCCAATTTCTCCATGTAAGCATATATAAAAGGTTGTTCTATGGTTAACGTGTACCCATCATGCCCATGAAAACCACGAAAATTGGTATCCCACGAATAGTAGAGTCCAAAGTATCTTACAACAACACCAGATTCTCTCAATGTAAATTTTGTCTGATTTGGTCTATTTGTGAGATACAATGTACTATAAGCAATAGGTCAACTATATTTGTTGTATAAAATAATTGTAAGGTGTATATGTCTGACTGGCAGGATTTATAATGAAAACCATGCCATAGAAAATGTCAGAATTCTGACAAAAATAGGAGTATTAAAAACCAAACCTGAACATTGTGGTCACACATATGAACTAAAAGAGAAGAGAGGATTACATCAATGAGACAACAAGCTAACAACCCAAGAACAAAGTACCATTTGGAGGTCAACATTTGGTCTCCAACAAAAGACTAGTGAACATGTCTATACAATATGTCAATCTCTAAATCAGGCAAAATCTTGAAGAGTATGTAATAAAGGAGAAGGTATGGTGAGGCCATTCATTGGCACCTTGTTTCTGAAAATCAAAAAATATTATAAATCTACCACTTATATTTGACTTAATCATAATGCAGCAGCCTGTCTGACACCAGTATTTATATTTTTGTATTTTGTTTTTATACATAATGGTTTTAGGGCTTCAAACTTCTTGCGTTTAGTGCAAAACAGCAAAAACTGCCAAAATAGCCTCATTTTGAGATCTTATCGTTAATATTCAGATATATTACTCAATTATATTAATTAGTAAGTTTTATCCAAAAAGATATTTTGCTTCAAAATATATTTTACAAATATGTTAATATATGTGAATTATCTTTTTGGTTAAAGCTGTTGCTCATTTCTAATTATTATAGATTTTGACCAAAAAATAGGCATTAAATGGCCATTTTTAGGCAAATATTTAAATTTTGACATGTTTATGAGTCATACTGACCTCACATGTGACCTTTCTGTACTAAAGTGTCCAGATTATATTAACCTGTTCATTTATCAATAAAATTAACATGATTTTGAAAGGCTTGAATAAGTTTACTAGTTTTGCGATATCCGGGTCAAATAATGGCTCTTATCATACCTCCTTATTTGGGTGACATGGGAGAGAAACAAACTACAATATAGCTTTTAGCAGTGGAATGAAGTTAGAAACAGTTTAAGTAGACATGATAGAAAAAGTTGTATTTCATGCATTTGATATTTCAGGGTAGAGTTTGTAGTTGGAGATAAACCAGTCAGCAAGTTTAGAATGATAGAAAGACATTTCTTTAAAGAAAAACTGTTGAAAAGTTTTGATTTTGAGTTTGGGTTTTGTATCCCACACAGTAGGAATACAGTGGAACATATATATGAATTTCCTACATTAACCACAGAAGAAAGTAAGTGGTTTTAAGATAAACAACAATACATTTTATCAAAGACATGTGCTGTTAATGGTTGTAGTTTTAAGTGGCTTTTTATTTTAGTCCACTCTTAGATTGAACCACCCTGCTTGACTTGCTCTATAGTGTCAAATATGTTTAACCTGGTTGTAATAATATTAATTTTGACCAGACTTATTTAATTTTCATCTGAACTTACCAAATTTACCAAAATTTTCTGTAAACCTTGATGTTTTCACTGGTAATTTCTGTAATTTCAATGCATTAACTTTTTGGTATGAGGGTTAAATTAACACATCCATGATAAGTGCGCTCTTCACCATGTTCACATCAATATTGTTAATTTTTTTGAACTATTTAGTAGGTGCTATTTTCACACATTTTTTCTGGTTGGAAAATAAGCAAACAAATTCTGTGAATAGGATGTCTTGTACAAAGGAAACCTACTTTTCATGATTGGAGTTTTTCATTGTACTACAAGATACATGTAACTGTTAATTAATTTGATAAATTTAAATGCTCGAAGTTACAATCAAATGAATCAACAGATTTTCCTTGCATATAAAAATTTTTTTGAGGGAAAAAACCAAAAAATAAAAAGTATGAAAATAAATACCAATTTTGAAATAAACTTATTTTATTCTATTTTCAGTTCAAGACATGATGGATCATCCATTTGATACACGATCAGACAGTTTTTACTTTGTTGAAGACAAGCTGATCATGCACAACAAAGCTGATTACGCATATAACAGTGGAGCATAGCCAAAAAAGACAAAATTAAACAGATACCAGATCTCACTGGTCACTGGCTTACACATACAAATTTTCATTGATCAATGGCTGTAAATAGACATTATGCTAATCAGTCATATGATTAAAAACAAAAATATCAATGAACAGGGAATAACATTGACTTGATTTGTTTCAGCTACAAGTTTTTATTTATCATAGCTGAAATACCTGACCTTTTAGCAACAAACCAGGAGAATGTGAATAAAAATCACAACACTTGATTATTGTCCCACCTGTGTGTAGCCATTTTGTGTTGCTTGTTTATTGTATGTAGATTTTTTATTCAGGGAAAATTGAAAAAGTCCTAATATATAGAATTTTTTAAGTTTTAAGATATATACATTTATAGATATATTACTAACAGATTTTGCATAATAACTGATAATTAATACTTGCCGCTTAAAATGATAACAATAAACATTACATTATAAGTATTTTTCCAAAATATGCTCAATTAATTTTTTTCTGCTTTTCTTTTTTGGCAAATGAACTGTGGGACAATATCCAAGTTCTATCAACTTTTGTAAAATCTTACATTTACTTAAAATAAGCTTTCTTTTTTCAAAAATTTTGAACTTTTTCAAATTCAGAAGATTGGGATTTATTTTGTGTTTTAATTGATAAACGACCTAAACAATTGACCCATCCATATAAAATTTTATTACTTAATTGATTTTTGTTTTTATTAAATACTCTTCACACCAAATAATTCTTTTGGGACGATTAATTTCTCCCTTATGGGTAACATAACTTTTTCACCAATTACCTTAAAAAATGCAGATTCAAAATTTTGAACCTTCTTCAGTTGACATGATGATGAAGTTGGTGATTCACTGTAAAACGTATGTGTCTGTGGGTGATATTTAGTTACAACATTTTCATTATTAACTTCTATCATCAAATACACAACTTAGAAGAGAGAGATATATTTAAGGGGATAGCAGAAAGTCTTCTGCATGAACCTACCTTGTTGGTAAATACCTAAAAAAGAGTTGAGGTCTGTTGTAAGCCACAAAGTTATTTTTGATATTTGAGAGTCATTAAAGATTGTATAAGTGTTTTTACCTGATTAAACCTAATTATATGGTGCATAATTGTTACGATGTACATTCCATCAGAATGATTGTAAAGTTAGATGAATATTGTGTGTAATTCTAAACTTTTGTAAATAAACACGTTTACTTGAAAAAAAGGATAACTTATTTAATAATTTAAATGCAGTTTGTGCAAAAACCATGTTGGATTTTTTGTTACTGCTTCATTCTGAAAAATTCCCTTATAGTACAAATGATAGACACACTTTTACATGTAACTAAATGGAGTTGTATCATTTCATTTGTTCTTTACACAAAGGCTGTCAATTGATGTACATGTATGTTAAAAAATTGTGTATGTTGTCTTGATTACACCACATTGAAAAAAATACCAGTGAAGGTTCAATATCTTATGAGAGATATATATTTTTTTATAGACAAACAACACTTTGGCATGGTAAAGAATTTCTCCAGATAATTTTCATCCATGCAAACAAAAAGCTAGATAGGGCAACTATATATCAAATTTTAACAGTAAAATGTTTAATCTGAATAAGGGAATTTATACAGGTGAAATGTACAACCATCCCAAGCTGTAATAAATTTATAATAGTACTTTTAAATTCTGTGTATAATCATTCAGTTCACTCCATTTGATCAAATTATATTTATATTTTATGCCCCATTTATGGGCATTATGTTTTTCGGTCCGTGCGTCCGTTTGTTCGTCCGTCTATCTGTCCGGCTTCAGGTTCAAGTTTTTCAGGTTTAAGTTTTTGGTTAAGGTAGTTTTTGATGAAGTTGATGTCCAATCAACTTGAAACTTAGTACACATGTTCCCTGTGATATGATCTTTCTAATTTTAATGCCAAATTAGAGTTTTGACCCCAATTTCACCGTCCACCGAACATAGAAAATGATAATGCGAGGGGGCATCCTTGTACTATGGACACATTCTTGTTTCATGTTAAATTGAGAAATGTATTTCAATGTGATAGAAACAATTTTGAATCATTGTGTGTAATAAAGCATTGTGCAATACTGACTATTATTTAGTTGATTTCTCATATTGTTTAGTTTTTATTTACATTTCCTTTATTTTCTACTTTGTTAATTACAATCTTGTTTAAAAGGCTTAATAGATATTAAAGTATAGATATTCATGTCATAGTATTTTTTGAAAGAATATATACAAATATGTCTGCATATTTGTGGGGAAAAGTTTCAGAATTTTGTTAATCTTTTGTTCAATGAAGATTAATTTTTAATTGTCTTCTCTTGTCTTCATGCTTTCTATACTATTATTATATGATGATTTCAGACAATCTTGAAATTTATACAGCAAAGGATATTTCCAAGTGTAAATTGGAAGAACATAGTCCAAGTATAGTAAAAAAATTAATCAACTCCTGGTAATGGTCATTTCTTATACTTTTCCTTCATTTATTCTTGAAAATGTACAGACTCTATACTTATTTTTTATTGGATTTCACATGAGTCTCATATATATTCACTTTTTATCATATTATTTAGTTTTAGTTAAGGAATTTATTTATTGTAATCTTTGAACATTGCACAAATCTATTTATTCTTATGTACATTCCAGATTTGATTTCCACATATCATATTTACATTAATTTACATGATATTGTAAATAGTCTACATATGTTTCACTACTGAGTATACTGTCTGAAATTCATATAGTCTGCCTACAACAAAATTGGTTCAGTTAGGAGCTGTTTAAATTAGCTTTTTAGAAAAGAAAAAGTTACTAGCTTTTACATGTTTATACATTGTTTTCTTCAGTTGATGTAAAGATGAATTGATATTTAACAATCTGTAGACAGAAGAAGTATAATTTCTTGGTACAGTTTTTCTTCTATAAATGAATTAATTACAGTTCTATAGTAAATAATTTAAGTAGAAAAAAGGGTATATGGAAAATAGAAGTTAAGCTGGACTATGCAATCAATTATTGCCTTTTATTACTAAAAATATATATTGAGTTAAGTGTCTTTCATTTTAACAAATTTCAAAATAACATTAAACTGTACAATTGTGTTTAAAGGTATACTCAGAAAGATAATTGTAAAAAGTGATTTCTTCAGCACTTTCCTTCGAAGGAAGAGAATAAATATTTTTTTTTTCATTGTTTATAGAACAGGTTTTGTATTCAAAGCTATTGAGGGCATCTTTTCTGCAGAGGAAATGTGGCTTTTAAAATTTATAGATCAATAAGTGAGAGGTTAAACCAAAAAAATATTGTTTAGACACATACATCCTCCCAAGAGGCATTCTCTCCCTTTAAAAAAAGCCTAATAAAGGGGGACTACAGTTAATTGTAGAAATTTTAAAGTCACTATATAAAGGAATGCATATCAATTATGCAGATTTTAGTTTTTTTTTAGGAGATGCATGTTTTCCGTCCAATAGTTCGCTGTTTTTGTGATGTCAAAATAATGTGCTAGAAGTGGTATACTACAAACTTGATTTCATGCAATTATGGTGCATAAAATATCGGCTATATTTTTGTTTTCAATTTGTTTTGAAATGTTTGCAAATTTCTTTCATCAATTAAAGAAATAAAAGAACATGTACATGACAAGTATTTAAATCTTATAACTAATTGTATATTTCAAATAACTCCCTTACAATATAATTGTAAATAGATTATAATTTATGGTGTTAATTTATCCAGACATTTTAAATTCATGGAAATGCAAGATGAAAAAAATATTTGAGGAGATAGAAGTCCCCATTGTTGATTGTTTTAATATTTACAGTATTTTACAGAATTATGATTGGTTACAGCTTTAGAAAATTTAGTCCTTAGTAATGATAATATTACAATTCCAAAATCACAAATATAACAGACAAGTCTTTATTTTGAAGTGATAGTCTTTTGCTATGAAAAATACCCATTCCTAACTGCACCATGTTTTGCAGAATTGTCTTTAACTTGTGAACATGTTTGAAGGTATTTGTGGTATAAGGGGTTTTACAGTAGTGATCCTCAATGTAATATATAAATGTAGTCATGATATTTTTAGTAACACAAATGTACAATTGAACGAGAGCTTGCTTTTAAAGGCTAATGTACAATCTTACTACCTATTTTGGTATACTTTAATGACTTGTTTTACGTTGTCTATATCTTCGTATAAAATAAACATATGTCACAATCAGAGCTGGCTTTGTTTTGTTGTCGAGCCTGCGACTTTTGTCGCAGAAAGCTCGACATAGGGATAGTGATCCGGCGGCGGCGGCGTTAGCTAACTTCTTAAAAGCTTTATATTTTAGAAGGTGGAAGACCTGAATGCTTCATACTTTGTATATGGATGCCTCATGTTACGAAGTTTCCGTCAGTCACATGTCCAATGTCCTTGACCTCATTTTCATGGTTCAGTGACTACTTGAAAAAAAAGTTAAGATTTTTTGAAATGTTAAATTCTCTCTTATTATAAGTAATAGGATAACTATATTTGGTATGTGCGTACCTTGCAAGGTCCTCATGCCCATCAGACAGTTTTCACTTGACCTCAACCTCATTTCATGGATCAGTGAACAAGGTTAAGTTTTGGTGGTCAAGTCCATATCTCAGATACTATAAGCAATAGGTCTCGTATATTCGGTGTATGGAAGGACTGTAAGGTGTACATGTCCAACTGGCAGGTGTCATCTGACCTTGACCTCATTTTCATGGTTCAGTGGTTATAGTTAAGTTTTTGTGTTTTGGTCTGTTTTTCTTATACTGTATGCAATAGGTCTATTATATTTGGTGTATGGAATGATTGTAAGGTGTACATGTCTAGCTGGCAGGTGTCATCTGACCTTGACCTCATTTTCATGGTTCAGTGGTTATAGTTAAGTTTTTGTGTTTTGGTCTGTTTTTCTTATACTGTATGCAATAGGTCTACTATATTTGGTGTATGGAATGATTGTAAGGTGTACATGTCTAGCTGGCAGGTGTCATCTGACCTTGACCTCATTTTCATGGTTCAGTGGTCAAAGTTAAGTGTTTGAGTTTTGGTCTTTTTTTCTAATACTATATGCAATAGGTCAACTATATTTGTTGTAAGGAAGAATTGTTAGCTGTACATGCCTGCCTAGCATGGTTCATCTGACCTTGACCTCATTTTCATGGTTCATTGGTCAATGTTTAGTTTACTTGGTTAATGTTAAGTTTATGTGACAGTTGTAATAAAGCTTTATATTTAGGACTATCAACATAATATCAATGATTAGTAAAGAAGGCGAGACATTTCAGTGTGTGCACTCTTGTGTTAATTGGATTGGTTAAAGTTTTATACTTGACCTCAAATGCCTTAATTTACTCTCTGTAACAACACAAGAACTTTTGTAACACGTACTGTTTTACTGCTTGCCACCTCAGTATACCTACTTGGCCAACTATTTCTTTTTTTAATTGTCTGAATCATTCATGCGCTGAATATGCAGGAAACATTTTCTGAAGGTTGATACGAAACAACACCTTCAACAGTTAATCACTCTTGAACTCTGCATTAAGTGTCGGTCTAAGTCGAGAGCATGTGCTATTGTAATAATAATTTTTTTTAATACACCCCTGCAAATAATGTGTACACTGGATTACAACTCACTGTCTGACTGTCTGTAACACATTTCTGTCATATTTCTTCAGCCACAAGTCATTGGGGTTTAGGAACCTTGACTAAGTTGTGGAGGCACTCTGTATTTGGTAAGCAGTTCTATTAACACTGGCAAATTTCATATCCATGGAGATTGTCTAGCCCTCCCCCTAAGTCATGGTTTATTGACCTAGAAACTTTTGCATAAATGACATATAAAAGTTTGATTTGGTCAGTTTAAGATGAACTACTTAATATGTAACTAGAGGCGCTAATCGAGGTGACTTCCAAAGACTGCCGACGGTTATTTAACCTGAAAACATAAATATAAAAAGAAATAGAAAGTGAACACATGCAATTGGATTTTTCTAGGTCTGTTTGATTTTGATCTGAGCGTCACTGATGAGTCTTATGTAGACGAAACGCGCGTCTGGCATATTAAATTATAAGCCTGGTACCTTTGATAACTATTTAAACAAATATGATAATCATCGTTTTTACCCGTGTACAAGAATGAGTTTTTGTGGATCGAATCAGTCAACCAAATGGCTTACCCTTGTTTCACTTTCAATGTTGACATTATTTTCCCTTTAATAGCTGAACACTCCTAGTTTATACGTAACCTATCTCTAGCCAAGGGGTTAAATAGAAGGTCACATGAACACGAATATAATGAGGTCGAATTATTCACTTGCAAGTGAATAATTCATCAGCGATGTTTCTTAGCTTATTTTGGTGGAATTGAACCAACTGGCTGCTAAAAGCAAATTATTATTTCACTATTTCACTTTCATTAATTATTGAAAAAAAAAATCAATATATCTCGTAGCTAATGCCCCTTTTAATGTAGATCACATATGGTACGCTTTCAAAACATTAAAACAATTTAGAGCATTTGCAAATTGGCCATTCGTAATTAAAATTAAGTCCGTTCTATGAAAAATACATACATTTAAAGTTCCGATGTTAAACACTTACTGGATTTTCATGCTTAATATTACTCTCCATCACCGTTTCTAATTAGATGGCATTCTTTTGAAAGAGTTAAGGTAATTTGATGTTTTACTCTTCTTTCTAACTGTTTTCTGAACTTGTTGAAGGCTATGGTATACTTCTACATTTGATGCATTTTGTGTGGTTTGAGAAATCTATAAAAGTATGAAGTTTCAAAAATGCTCCTAGATACTTCTTTGCTATATCTTCATATTTCAACATATCATAATTGATAATAACTATTTCTCGATTTAAATCTGACTTTTAGTTAAACCAAGCATATTTCCATTCTTTCTCAATCCACATTTCAGAGAAACCCTCATAATCTTCCCTAAGAATAATAACAAAATTGAGACTTTTTGACATTGTTTCAATGATCTCTTCTTCACGCGGTCGTCCAAACTCGCTATCACGGAAGGGTAGAAATTCTCGCAGATTTTCGTCTTCAATGAACGGAACCAACGGCGTAAATTAGCATCATCTTCACAGCATGATATGTAGACATCATAGATCTACAATTTTAAAGGAACTTCAGTTGTTTTGAAGTATTTGATTAATTTCCGTGTCATTATAAATATTTCGAACCGGAAGTAGTATACTATTGTTGAAGAAAAAGCAACAACAAGCACTATCACAGCCAAAGAGATGGTTAGCCATAATATGTATCCACTGTAAAATTTACGTTCTAGGTCGACATCAGTCATGCTAAGAATATTTACCAATTTATTTTTGTAATCGCAATATATTCTCCTATTATTGTAACATTTACAATGAGAAGGTAGCAGCCATTTTTGAAGCCAGGTATCTTTACATTAACACTCGAGTACGATATAACCAAGATATATCTGACAAAGTTTGAGAGCTTGAACGTGGAATTTTCTTTATTTTATTCCCTGAAAAAATAATTTTTGTTACGTTTCTTAATTTATAAAAGAGTTCGTCTGAAAGAATTTCAATTTCGTTGTACGATAAATTAATACTAGTCATGTTTTGACTGTATGAAAGTATAACACTCTCGTTATCTACTCGGGATATTTGATTATTCGAAAAATCTACTTCAAGATCTTTTATATACGGTAAAGCAGACGGTAACTTTGTTCTTCCTGTTCCGGAACAATCCACAACAGTCCTTGTTCTCCCAGGCTGGTAAAACACCGACAAATTGGTGGACAACTGTCGGCAATTGATAGATTGCATGTTAGAAGGTCAAAAGCTTTGCTCTTCACTAATTCAGGAAAATACATATTTCTTAATTCAGGCGGAGAATGGCACCTTAAGTCATAAATGTCTCTGTCCAGCTTTTCCACAAACCCTGTGGCTTTAAGAGCAAAAGGATAAAATCTGCAATCACAAGCCCATTTATTTTCCCGGAAATCAAAGGAATAGTATAACAGTTTTCCAAATAAAAAGAAATTTTTGAATCCTAAATCAGAAAAATCGAAGAAAATAGAGAAACTGTTGCTGAAAAAGTTTACTAGCCCGCCACTTCCAAACTGTGTATCCTCTTTGCACTCCCACCTCAGTTCATTGGTTACCTTTGCTATTTGGTTGAAGGAGAAATCTACTCTGAAAAAAATCAGGCTGTTTTGTCCAGAATATATTTGTTACGTCCATACTTTTCAGTAAATTGTAACTAGCATCAAACCTTAGAAGACTGCCATCCATATTCATAAAAAGTCCAGGTTCAATATACTTCAAAACATTATATGAGAGATCAACATAGCGAAGATACCGGTACTTCATTCCAAAAAACGTATCATTTTTCAAATACTTTATTTTATTCCGATACATTGACAGAGTTTCCAACCTTTTTACACATGCAATAGTATCTATGTTTGCTATTTCTTTAAAAGAGAAATCAATTTCAATAATACCTGTAAAGTTGCATAAATTGATAGAAAGTTTTTTTAACTCCATCGAAATAATGTTGTATTTGGTAATACTCATGCGATAAATTTGATTCATTTATGACTGCCTCCTCCGAGACTTCATCATACACTACATTTAATGTCGACATTGTCTTTTCTTTAACTTCGACTTGACACACGCAGCAGTTCACAATTGCTGATGCTCTTATGTTCGAATCACACGTCACAGGACAGTGCCAGTCGGATCTGTTAAAGAGCACCTGAAAAAACATCGGACGATGACATCAGGCTTACTATAGGAAACATACACACCACCATGAAACCAAATACTGTAAATCTCATTGCTTGAACTTAATTTTCAAATGTAAAATACAAACATATTTTATTATTACTTTCTAGTATTCAACATCCGGAGACGACAGACTATTGTACGAATGTAAAATTAGTCGTTAAGTCGGGTTGGGATTAGGTTAAATACATTTGATATTGTAGATGCGCATTTAATGCGAATGTCCTCACGATTGACAACAATTTATGTATATCCATTTTAATGTAGTTTTTACAGGTGTGAACAGATATATAAAGAACGTTGACACACGAAGATAAAAAAATCACGCATAAGGGTTAATAGCATTTCAAATAAAGATTTCCGATTGTAAATGAACATTCTTTCTGGAAAAAAGTAATTGAATATTATCATTTACTTTTGTCTAACAATACTTACTTAAAATAAAGCCTAATATATAGTATATTTATTCAATACACAAAATAGCTTACCTTAACGCACTTATAACACAAAGCAAAGGGATACCGCTTTTATTGCTGTTCAGTATCTCAAAGTCCTGTTGAGGTATAAAACACGTAGCAATAGCTCATCTTAAAATGGGAGTTCAAGACGGGCCCTAGAACTCAAACGAGAGAAATCATTTGCTGTAACTGTACACTGAAGACTGACTATTCAAAATTATAAAAAAGAAATAGTTTGATATTTATCCTGCAGGAAAGAGTATAAGCACCATTTGTCAATACCAACAAAGAAGTAAGAGATAACTTTATCAATTGCATGTCACTTTAGTTTTTATTGAATTAATATTTATTATCGTTTGGTAACGCCTAGTGGCAAATATTTCATGCCTATTTGTTCAGTAAAGTGCTTCAACCTTGATGAAGGACAGGAAATAAATAGACTGCCATTGTTGATACATCTCACAAAACCAATCGTGCGCCCTTTAGTATGGGTTTTGCAAATTGGCATTTGTTCTTTAAAATATACAAGCTTTCGTCTTGTTATGTTTACATGCAATACTATGTTTTTTTTTTAAATTTGTCACAAATCATATACAAGTTAATTTACATAACAATTAATGTTCTATTATAATTGATATAACAATATTTCTTTACTCTAGTCATTTATTTTTAGATGGAACAAATTTTTAAGGCTTGATCTTTGCAAGTGTGTATTCAAAACGATTATTGAACTTGGAAGCAGTTATATAAAGTAAAAAAAAATAATTCATATTTGAAAAAAACAGAAAATCATTTAGCATTTCTTTCATTTACGATGTAAATAAAATATCTAAACATGATAGCAATTGTGTAGAAATATGAAAAAGAAGCCGTTACTAAAATAAAAGCAAATAGAAAACCTTATTCACTATTTTCCATTTTTAATCAAGGCTTGAAATTATTTTGGACCTACTAAAGCTAACGCAAGAGAGTTGGCAAACTTGACAAAATTAACTAAAACATAATTAAAGTAAAAGCTTTGATGAATAGGGATATGCAATTCAAAACTTCGGGTAACACCAGGACTGAATCCATAGCTTATGATTTAAAATATTAAAAATTTCTATAATTACATTACATGTATGTTTCATAAGAATTCGTTCTTTTGAAAAGCTTTAAGCAATTGCGAGGTATTCCAAAATAAAATTCATGACTGCATGTGCTTCCTATGAGAACGTCACTACAATGAATAAAACAAACGAAAATCTTGTATCAAACATGTTCGATTTTAAATAAGGCTTTTGTATTATCTATAGTATTTGAAATGTAATATATTTTTCCAATAAAAGTGATATAACAAGATTAAAGTAGAAAATTATAATTAGATATACAAGAAAAAGATTTAAACCCATAGGCGACAGATCATTAATAAACTGATTGATTTATTGATAGGTGTTAAACGCCACTTTCAGCATTATTGTACTATTTGGTGGCGGTCAGTTTTTATTGGCAGAGGAAGCCGGCGTGCCCGTAGATAACCACTGATCTTCGGTAGAAAAACTTGCAATCCTAGTCAATTAAGATTGGAGTCGAACGCTCCTGCCACGTCCCGGATTATAACTCACAATCTCAGTGTTGACAGGCTAGTGATACAGTAGTTAATAAAATGACCGAGACATCCTAACGATCGACATCAATTAAACATAACAATAATTATTTTCGGACGCAAGAGGTTTTACTGTGTTGTTTCTATTTTGTTCACCCTTGCTTTGATATTTCATTTAATTTGTATTTTATCGAAAAAGTTCGAAAAAGACTATATAAGATATGTACTATCAACTACACACAATTTTTTTTATCGGTGTCGTTTTCAATTTACTATCAAATACAACACCTTTTTTGTTGACGATTTTATTAGATTTCATTTTGTCTGCTTGTTTGAATTTTCTAGTCAGTTGGGATGTATGTTTACACAGTTTTGGCTGCTGGATCCCAAATATTGTCACATTAACCTATTATATAAAGATAAGAAAATGTGGTATGGTTGCCAATGAGACAATTCTCCACCAGAGACCAAATGACATAGAAGTTTACAACTATAGGTCATCGTACGGCCTTCAACAATTAGCAATACCCATACCGCATAGTCAGCTATAAAAGACCCCATAATGCCAAATGTAAAACAATTCAAACGAGAAAAACTAAGGGCCTAATTTATCCACAAAACAATGAACGAAAAACAAATATGATACTTTAATAACATAAACGTTACTAGTTTTACTGCATCAGCTGCGCATTTCGACAAAAGAGGGACGAAAGATATCAGAGGGACAGTCAAACTCATAGATCGAAAACAAACTGACAACGCCATGGCCATTTATGTCTTTTCAGTGATGCTACAGGCCAAATTATTTAAAAATCCGAAACCTATTTCAAACTTGCAAAGATGTTAAAACCAAAAAGGACTTGGAGTACAGTCTAACACGGACAGGGAATCAAGGCTATGCCCGAAGTTTATTACACTTATTAAGGTGGTACCTAACACTACAGGGAGATAACTCTGTAAAAATCAGCTAAACGTTTTAATTACTTTGTATTGTTAAGGAAATATTAAGCTTCTCAAAGATCAAAATTAGTGTTTGTCAAACTGCTATATAACCAATGAAATTTTTCTGATAAAGTGGTTGGTTCAATTTTTTTGAAATTTTTATATTTTTGTCAAAGGGTCAAAGTAAACATTTTGTCAAAATTTTATGAAGATTAAACGAGCCAAATTAATATTAGTCAAGGTGTTGTGTACCACCTTAAATATCAATAGACTTTTGGCGAGATTTTCCCCTGTTTTGTCAGTTCACTTTAGTTTTTTTTCAAAGACATTTCTGCTATGAAAAACAGTTATAAGTCACAAAAAGTTTGTCCCTTAGGGATGAATAAACGTACTGAATAGTAAGCTAATAGAATACCCCTGAACCCCGAATACAGAAAAGTGAAGCTATTCAAAAGGGATAACAAAAGGAATGATTTAAGAAAATACCATTTAACGGAAAACAACTATGGCAATATGTAACAGTGAACGCTAACCTTTTTAAAGTAAATTCACTCGTATAAAAATAGCATGAAAACCTTTCGGTAAGGTTTTACCTCAAACGAAATACCATACACTAGTGCAATAAAGCATTTCAAGAAATTCTACACGCCGGAATGAAGGTACGCTTACAAATACGCTTGAATTTAATTGTTAGTAGTGTTCTGCTGTTGTGGAGCCCAATGAAAGTCCAAATACTGTTGTTATACAATTAACATTGACATTATGCAAGTGTCCCATTTTCTGTTATCAACGTAAGTATCAATGATGGATACAAGAAAAATAAAAGAGATTATTTTGTTTTGTTATCCAATGTGTAATTTTTTAATTGTTAAGTGTTTTAATTATAAAGTCGGATTGCGTGATTTTGAATATCAGTGTGTTTGTTTTTACTTTTTAAATCTCAGTGTGATATTTTTCATTTTCAATGTGTATTTACATATTCTCAGTGTGTGTTTTTAAGTTTTTTTATAATTTTTTTCTGTGTTTTTTTTTTATCTGTGTTTGTAAATGCTTATACATAGTTTTGACGAGTACTGCTTGCCATAATCGGTTATATAATGTAGATACAAACAAATTGAAAGTGATACGATATATGATTGCCTTTTGTGCTGTCGAGCCCACCTTTAACTGCAAAAAAGAGCCGAAAGATACCAAAGGGATAATCAAACTTATAAGTCGAAAACGATCTGACAATGCCATGGCACAAAACAAAAAAACGACCTGAAGACAAACAACCATATACAAAACACAAATGAAAACTAAAGACAGAGCACTACGAACCCCACCAAAAACCTGGGATAATCTCAGTTGCTCCTGAAGGGTTAGCAGATCCTGCTCCACATGTGGCACCCATCGTATAACTCATATACAATATGCAGATTTATGCCAAAGCAAATATTTGTAACAAACAGAAAGTATCATTATAATGGAAGTAACGGACTAAATTGTACTACCTCCAAAAACAAAACCAACCCCAATTATTTATTAACAATATCGGGCCTGTTTATCGAAACTGTCCTAAGATCGGTCCTAAGAATTTCTTAGGACAGAAATTAGGATAAAGTTAGGACCGACTTACGACATGTCTCAGCATGCACATCGAAGCTATCTTAGGATTATCTTAGCTAGGATATCCTAACCGCTGTCCTAAGTATTGGCGTTAGAGAAAATAACAAATTAAAAATGAAAAAATGAAAATATTGTATCAAATTTAACTAATAACTATAATTTAAAAAAAAAGATAAATAATTAGAAAATAATTATAAGTTTTAAATTAAAGGTGATAAATACTTTTTATATTATAATTGTACATTTAAACTCATATTACAAAACATAAGACAAAAAATATAACTACGTTATATATAAGAATTGAGACAAACGAATTGTAAATAGTTAAAATAAGATATATAATCGGTAAAATCATTATATGCTTTGAGTGAGCTGAATTCGAAGTGTCCCGGTTTCATACTTAAAAGTTCAAAGGCAAATCTCGTGCATCTTTCATATAAATACTGAGTACTTCAACTATTTTATTACTGCAAATAACATGCGATGATACGTGTAAATATAAGAGACGAAATTCGAATTCTACCGATGCAAAACTACAGACTCTCATGGACGACGTGGACAAGAGTAACAATTTTGTAACAAATGGTGCTGAAAAGAGGGATAGGAATTTAATATGCATTAAGGGAACTATCATTTGATTTTTTTGCAAAAAAAAGCAAGATGACAATTTATGTAAAAAAAATGTCAGAATAAACTAATAAAATAAAGGCAGGATGAGGAACTTTGCCAAAAAAAAGCAGGATGACAATTTACATATATGTAAAAAAAAAGTCAGGGTAAACAATTAAAAAAAAAAGGCAGGACCGAATAGAGTGAAAAATAAAAAGGAAGAACAGAGTTTTCAACAACAAAAAAAGCAGAACATTTTTCATCTTACACCCTAGGCACCCCATCCCCCGTCATAAAAATCAAATGGTAGTTCCCTAAAGTAAACTCAACCAATACAGGCCATATTTGTTTATAAAACAACCATTCTAGATATATCCTAAAGTTAGGACCATCCTTAGACCATCTAAAGACACCTAAATTGGTATCCTAAAGTTAGGACAATTCCTAGGATTCTCCTAAGTTACGACATGTTTGATAAACCCACTTAGGATTAAAATATGTCCGAAGTTGGTCTTAGGACACGTCCGAATCCTAAGACTGCTTCGATAAACAGGCCCCAGATGTATAAATATTGTTATTTTTACGACAATCCGTCTGTTTTCTCTTTCACAGTTAACCTAGGACCTTTCATAACTTTTTATTCGATAGTGGTATTGCTCATTTTGCCATACAGTGAACAGTTTTGTTTACACACTTCACAGTTCTGTGTTTTTTTGTGATAGTTCATAATCATATTGCATCTCGTTATCGTTATATCATAACTCTGTAAAGTTTGTGTAAAAACATGACAAAAAAATGATATATTTAGAATGTTTTTTTTTCATACTTTATTTTGGAATATCCACATTTCGAACTTACAATTAAGTGATTCTACTGTTTCAAACAATAAACAATCGCTTTAAAACAGATTTTGGTCCAGCAGCCTATCCGTTACATGAGTTTGGAAAAGTTGTGTTATTTTCATTAAACCGTTTTTCTCTGCATAATATATTGCTGTCTTTCCACACTCATCTTTTTTGTCAACCCGCACACCTCTGTTCATTAAATAACTAACAAGCGAAACAGCTTCCTCTTCTCTCTTTGCACGGCAACATTTACATATCATTATCAAAACCGTTGCTTCATATTTTTTCGTAAGGTTACAATCGGATTTGTTCTGTAGCAAATCTCCAGTTTTGGCAAAATCACCTTCTTTTATAGAAATAAATATGTCATCTTTTCCACTATCAAGATTTTCTGCGAGAAAACGGTTATACGTATTCTTAAATTGTAGTCCAAACCCAGCCATGCCTTCAAAACACTTTTCAGAATTAAGTTATGCTTAAATACGACGTTCGTTAGTCTTTCTAAAATATGATTGTCATCTACTTATATAGGTTTTGTGGCGCCATTTGATACCTGTGGATATTCTACTTACAAATAACCTGATATTAGTTTAATTAAATAACGATTGTTTCGACAGGTTAACAAACTGTCACAGATAAAGTATGTTGAAGATGTGCTAAAAGGGGCCTTTTATAGGTGACTATGCGGTATGGGTTTTGCTCATTGCTGAAGGCCGTACAGTGACCTTTAGTTGTAAACTTCTATGTCGTTTGGTCTCTGGTGGAGAGTTGGCTCATTGGCAATCATACCACTTCTTATTTTTATGTATACTATTGATATGGTTTTATCTGACAACAAGGGAAATAAAAAATCAGATGAGATAACATCAATAAAAACCCAAAGAAATATTTTGAATAAACAAGTAATTTCTTTTCAAATCAAATGTTGTATTTTGTTCCTTTTTTTTAAAAGGAAAACACATTATGTTTTTCACGTCTAAATATGTGGTTCAAAATTGTCAACATTTCTATTGAAATATTCTCTAGTTTCTATGCATTCTGTCACGGATTATTCTTTGTGCTCTTACTTTATTATAATGTTTTGTTACATCCCTGAAAACGCAAAGTATTTGATATCGAGAGTATGTACCATGTTATTTTCCATATAATTTTATTTCAAAGTGCAAAATTCATTTGAAAATAATTAATGATTTTGATTGTTGATATAAAGCGCTGTTACAAATGTCATTAAAATTTCAAAAGAATTGTACGCGTTGAGCTTCCAAGACCCGACGAACAGACATCCGGATTTTCTATGTCCCCGCTCCGTAGTGTGGCGAGAACTCTTAACGGTGGAATGGTAGGACATCATTAAATATGTATGACGTCATATCTAAAATGGCGTTCCTAGTCATGTTCCAACAAAATAATAACACAATCAGAAAGGAGATAATATTTCGAAATAGAAGTCATTCCTTAGATGTTTATGATGATTTGGAACTAATATAGGTACAGAATGCATAGAGAGACTACTTTGACAGTTTAACAGATACAAATATAATGTAGAGCCACAGACTATGCGTTCACAAAGTGTTCCCGCAAGTTTTCAGGTTTTGAGTCCCCTTAGATGTTACGCTACTGGGTCGTTTCAATAGGTTTTTGGCTGATATAGTTTGTCTAAGTATGGAAGAATTAGATTGATACTTCAATGTTCTAAGTCAACCAACAATGTCCAGATTAATAAGTAGGACATTAAGGGCTTTAGCAGCTAAAGCAGGTGATTTTATAAAGTCCTCATTGTTTCCACAGGAACTGCTTGCTGTAAAGAAAGGTTTTTGAAATGAGTTTAATATGCCGAATACGGTTGGGTGTGTCAGTGCTACACTTATAGCCATTAAGAGACCCACTGAAAGAGCATATATATGCAGGAAAATGTCCCATGCATTAAATGTGCACGGCGTGTGTGTTCACAAACAAAAAAGACTGATCGATCTTGTCGTCAAATGGCCTGGATGTACGCATAATGCTTACATTTGGAATAACTGTGAATAAAGGAATTTGGTTGGAGAATCATTATCGTCTTTGAGATTAAGCAAATCCTCTTCGTCAATATCTATTGAAACCATTGAGAAATCATCTTCGTCAATACCTATTGACATCATTGAGAAAACCTCTTCGTCAATACCTATTTACATCATTGAGAAGCCCTCTTCGTCAATACCTATTGACACATTTGAGAAACCCTCTTCGTCAATACCTATTGACACCATTGAAAAACCCTCTTCGTCAATACCTATTGACACCATTGAGAAACCCTCTACGTCAATACCTGTTACCAATATTGAGAAACCCTCTTCGTCAATACCTATTGTGAGCATTGAGAAACATTGTAACACCAGGTGAAATAGCTTTTAATTCAGTTCATAAAAGACCAAGGCAAAGAATAGAGGATACCTTTGGTCGATGGAAAAGCAGTTGGATGAGAAAAAAATTAAATATCAGCGAGAATAATAATTCCCCCTTTCATTATAATAATCGATTTATCGGATCGTTTGATATGTAGACAAATCAGATTTTATTTCTGCTTGTCATGCTAACATAATATGATATTGTGATACGCCGGTTACCCAGATTAATTACTTTTCAGTGTTAATGTTTACGGAAATAAAAAAAAATATGCTATGTCTCTAAATATGGTTTCCATGTTGACGTTTTTAATCAAAAAAACATTTCGGAAAAAAATATGGTTTCTACCCCCAGGCATAGAAAGCTTTGTCCGTATTCGGCACAACTTTTGTAATTTTCGGTTTTTATGCTCTTCAACTTTGTACTTGATATGACCTCCCAATATTTTTAATTCGAGCGTCACTGATGACTCTGATGTAGAAGATGTCTGGCGTACCCAATTCTAAATCTGGTGTATAAAATTATGTTGTGTTATATTAAATATTTCAGGAGTTTTCCAAAATTCTTCAAAGAACTGTCGACTAAATTATACCCGATTCAGTGAAGGTATTCTAAGGTTGATATGTGTAACCATATTAAATCTGAGGTACATATCCAAACGCATCATAAGCATGGTAATTATGGTAATAAGCAAGAAATAAGCAAGAAATATGCGCACAAATCTCAGTGTGTAATTTTTATTCACATTATTTGTTTTCAAATTTTGTTGTCAAATACGTGTTGTTTTATTCTGAGTGTTTAATTTCAAATTCGGATTGCATGATTTTGAATTATTAGTGTGTATGTGTTTTTTGTTTTTTTCGGCATGATCGGTGTGTGTAAATGCTTATACATAGTTTTGACGAGTTTTGCTTGCCATAATCGATTATATAATGTAGATACAATTGTAAGTGATACGATATATGATTGATGTTGATGCTTAAGAGCCCATCTTTAACTGCAAAAAGGAGGTGAAAGATACCACAGAAATAAACAAACTTATAAGTCGAAAACGAACTGACAATGCCATGGCAAAAAAAACAATAAAACAACCAAAAGACAAACAACAATATACAAAACACAACATTCTAAAGACTGAGCCCTACGAACCCCAACAAAAACTGTAATGATCTCAGGTGCGGGAAGGGTTACCAGATCCTGCTCTACATGTGACAGCCAACGTATATTAAAATCATATAAAATATGCAGATTTATGCCAAAGCAAATATTTGTAAATAACATAATGTATTATAATGGAAGTACCGAACTAAAATGTACAACCTCCAATAAAAGAAACCAACCCCAATTGTTTATCAACAACCTGAATGATAACTAATGTTATTTTTGATCCGTCTGTTTTCTTTTTTGTATTGTTTTACTTTTCACAGTTAACCTGGGGCCTTTTATAACTTATCATTCGATGGTGGTATTGCTCATTATGCCATAAAGTGAACTGTTTTGTTTACATACTTCACAGTCCTTTGATTTTTTGTTTTGTTATAGTTCTCTCATTTATAATTATGTTACATCTCCTTATCTTTATATCATAACTCTGTAAATCTTGTCTATAGACATGACAAAGAAATGCTACATTAAGAATGTTTTTAAACTTTATTTTGGAATATCCATATTTAGAACTTACAATAAAGTAAACTTTCCGTTTCAAACAATAAACAATTGCTTTAAAACAGATTTTGGTCAGCATATCGGTTACATGAAATTGTAAAAGTTGTTTTATTTTCATTAAACCGTTTTTCTCTGCATACTTTTTTGCTGTCTTTCCACACTCATCTTTTTTGTCAACCCGCACACCTCTGTTCACCAAACAACTTACAAGCGAAACAGCTTCCTCTTCTCTTTTTGCACGGCAAAATTTACTTATCATTACCAAAACCGATGATTCCTCCTTTATCGTAAGGTTACAATCGGATTTGTTCTGTAGCAAATCTCTAGCTTTGGTAAAATCACCTTCTGTAATTGAAATAAATATGCCACCTTTTCAAATATCTCGATTTTCTGTATGAAGATCGTTATACGCATTTTTAAATTGTAGTCCAAATCCAGCCATTCTTTCTAAACGCTTTTTCAGAATCAACAAAGTTATGCTTTGATACAATGTGTGTTAGTCTTTAAAAAAATTGATTGACATCTACTTACATAGTTTTTGAGGCGCCATTTGATACCAGTGAATATCACATTTTCCTGCGTAGATATTCTACTTACCAATATTTGTTTTATTAAATAACGATGGTTTCGACAGGTTAACAAATTGCCACAGATAAATTATGTTGAAGATGTGCTATACTATTGAAAGACGTTCGAACATTCTGTTATTTTAAATTTATTTGGGGGGAAAGGGGGGGAGGGGGTATAGTTTTATCTGAAAAAAGGGAATAAATAATCATATATGATGAAATTAATAAATGCTCAAAGAAATATTTTGTATAAACAAGTAATTTCTTTTCAAATTAAATGTTGTGTTTTGTTCTTTTTTTCAACATCTTTTTGATAAGTCTCTTTTGAAATATTCTCTTGTTTCTATGCATTCTCTCACGGATTATTCTTTGTCTTCGTAGTGTGTTATAATATTTTGTTACATCTCTTAAAACGCAACGTATATGATATTGATAGTATTTACAATGCAATTTTCCATATAATCTTTATTTCTTAATGCAAAAGTCATTAGACAATTATTAATGATTTTCATTGCTGATATAAAGCACAAGTACAAGTGTCGTTAAAGTTTGGTAAAAATTGTACGCTTTGAGCTTTTCAAGACCGGACTTACGGACGTCCGGAATTTCTACATCCCCGATCCGCAGTTTGACGGGAACACTTAACGGTGGAATGATATGACGTCATTAAATATGTATGATGTCATATCTAGAATTAGTAGGGTTCCCAGTCAAAGGATTTGATCGATTTGGATTAACGGAATAACCCACGGCTGTATTTTATATCATTTGAAAGAGACGAACAAACCTCATCGAAATATTGATGTCGTCGTTGTCTACAGTGGTCACGATTTTCTTAAATTTGGGTCAAAGGTCAAAGCTAAAATTTCAGGGAAATGCAGAGTCACGTTTAGACAACTGACCGCCCCTACATATATGCGTTTATAGCAAAATAAATTCGAATAATTCAAAGGATTATAACTATAGTTTCTATATTTAGGACTAATTTGATATTTATTTTGCCAAATATGGTTCGAGATTGACATTTGTACATATAGGATGCAGATTTACAATTTTCATCCAACTGTCAAATAACAGTTACTTGACCTATTAAAATTTCTAAATTCGGAATTTTTACATAAGATTCGATACAAGTGATCTCTAGAGATGTTTGTTAGATAATAACGTTTATAAGTTGCCCTACCAAAATGTTATTTTATCAATCTCTTGATAGAAGGTGTTCGTAATGATTTTCTGGGTAAATATTCAATTTTTTTTTGGTGAGTGGAAACACAACAAAATGTATTTAGTTTCAAAACTGGTGAAATATTTACACAGAATGGATTGAAATTAGCAGGTCTGAGTATATCTTTGCTTTATAGAAATAAGAAATACGGCAAACGGTGAAAAAAGGGGAGGGCTGTCTGTTAAAATTATGAAAACAAAATGACAATTAGAATCAGGTAAATCACTCCATCTTACACACTTATATGACATATTGAGCATATATTGGCCTACAATTAACATTTAGTTAAAGATTATCTACAAATAGAGGGTTATGTAAAGAATCGATGTATTTTACTAACACTTGTAAACAACATCAATCTAATTAAAATATAGATCTCTGATTTCTTTATCCTCATATGAGCTTATATATACAAGTACGCTAGTTAATATAGATCAGAATTTTAATCAGATTGAAACAACATAGAAAAATTGCCGAAGCTAGAAGAAGCTATGACTTTTCATCGTCTACTGTTAAGTTGACAGCCCACCGACCAGGTATAGGTTAGAGATCTAATTTCAGTTGTTCTTTTTTAAATCGAATTCGACGCAAGTCGCAGATTGCGAGACATAGAGAATGCAATCTGATGGCTGCGCATGTGGCTGCTTTATAGCTTTATATTTCAGAGGGTAGAGGAATTAGATGATTCATACTTTGTATATAGATCCATTGTGTTACGGAGTTCCCGTTTGTCATATACTCATTGCCCTTGACCTCATTTTCATAGTTCAGTGACTGCTAAAAAAATTGTATAGCTTTTTTTCGTCATGTGAGTGTCTCACTTATCGTGAGTTCTAGGATAACTATATTTGTTTATTAATATATGGTATCCTTGCAAGGTCTACATGTCCAGACATGGTTCACCTGACCTCGACCTCATTTCATGGATCAGTGAACTAGGTTAAGTTTCAGTGGTCAAGTCCGTATCTCAGATACTATAAGTAGTGGGTCAAATGTATTTGGTGTATGGAATGATAGCAAGGTGTACATGTCTTTATGGCAGAGTTCACCTGACCTTACCTCACTTACATGGAACATTGATAATATTAAGTATTATAGATACAATGAATAATAAGCGTTGATTCTTTCATGAATCAACTCTTATCCATTGTATCGCTAACTTAAACTATTGTGTTGATGTATTTTCAAAATTAAAGCCTTTTCTTAATTAGAAGGTATTGTAAGTGAGTTTAAATAACCATGTTATCATGATGCATTGATAAATTTGAGTTCACAATTTATTGGTTAGAGAAATAAAAATATAACATTACACGTCTGTCTTTAAATTATCAGGCATCTGTTTATCATCGGTAATTTACATAATAAGACATATTCGAACTTATTTCTAAATATATATAATAAGTATGCTACCGAAATTTCTAGCAAGAAGCCTCATTCTAGGCATTTCACGATTTACTCGCATAGGGATTTGCAAATAAACATTTGTAAATACATGTAGATATATAGTAAAACAAATGAAAGCATATTATATTATAAACAAAAACGGACAAATTGAATGTAATCATTTTCATTTCAAATATGTGAAACAGCCAATAATAATCCAAAAATAAACGGGAAAACCCGCTATTATTACAAAAATATCCACAATAATATACGAAATGAGAAACGCAAAAACTAAAGAATAGGGACAACAAAGGGAATACAGGGATTCGAACCTAAACCGACATGTCTCTACCTTTAACTTGACTCTTTAACTCAATGATCTTAACCATTCAAACTTAATGAAATTAGGCACACAAAGGAAACAATTGAATATAATTTGGTGAGTCTATTTAAGCGACAGATTTAGGAAGCGTTGATTCTAGAAAAAGAATCCGAGGTAAATGAATAGGCTGACGTCACGACAATAGTTTAATTTTATGTAATACTTGTTGTATAATATAAAAATAAGGAGATGTGGTATGATTGCCAATATGATAACTGTCTATTAAAGTTCAAATGAAATGGAAGTAAGCAATTATAGGCAACCGTACAGCCTTCAACAATGTGAAAAAACCATACCATATTGTCGGCTATAAAAGGCCCCGATATGAAAAATTTGAAACAATTCATTTGAGAAAACTAAAGGCCTAATTAATAACAAAACAATTTACCAAACACTACAAATATGACAGACATGAACCAACGACAACCACTCAAATACCGGCACGATCCCTGATCTGGGACGAATTTATAATCCTTTTCTCTAGGACTTTCGACATAATTCAGTCTGTTAGTAAAGCATGCTGTACCAGTAGAATCCTAGTTTTTACGGTAATGGTGTTTATGATCATATTTTTCTCAACCTATTGATGACGTCCTTTCATTGGCTTTCGGTAAAAGGGACGACCAAGGGGTAGGGGGAGGGGAGGATGATTTTGAAAATGAATAACTTGGCCTGGAATGAACTGAAAATAAATGAGATGCACAAGATGAAAATGAATACTCATCAACATGAAATGCAGGATAGTTGAGGATAAAAATGGGTACAAAAGTGAAAATAAATTTTCGCACAGCAAAGCCGCGAAAAAAAATAAGCATGCGTAGCAACAGATGAAAAAAATGGTCTTACAGAAAAAAAATACTCTTGCCGCCAGCCCCCTCTCCTCCCGGCCCCCTTTTCCCCGAAAATAAAATGGTTGTACTCTAACGGCGAGTACTATAAGATCGGTACTTTGTGTCTTTTGTCTTCATGTTAGTTGTTTTCGTTCTTCATGCCACTTTGATGAGTCAAGCCATTTTCAACTGTTTTTTTGCAACATTTCCAACATGATTGTTCTTATGTTGTGTTGTTAAACCATTGTCCAGGTAAGGGGAGGGTCGAAAGATCACAAACAAGTTTAACCCCTCCAAATTCAGTATGTGTCTGTTCAAAATCAGGAGCCTGTATTTCAGTGGTTGTCGTTGGTCGCTGTCTGTTGTATCTGTTTTTTGTTGTTGTCTTGTCGGGGCCTTTTATAGCAGATCATGTAATTTTGAACTACCGATCTTTTTTTATTTTTATTATTTTCACAGAAAATAAACCCAAACATTCCAATTTGAAACATGGTAGATAGATTGAACGTGCATGCATGGCACATATATGTCATTGGTTTAAGTGGTTTGCGCGGAACAACCTATCGCCAATTAAGCTTTGAAATTACTGCAGTTGTGTCTGCTGGTGTATAATTTATAGCACAAACGTTGGTACATTTTTGTTGTCGTTAACACCGAGGGGAATTTAGGTCGAAAACTTCATGCAAGACCATAACATAGACTTGATGTGCCATATTTCGGGTGTTAAACGAAACCGACCGATTTGATTCTTATACTACAATTATAACAAAAATATCTATTCAATAAAAAGTTTAAAGTTTTGAAAAACAGACAAAAAACATATTCCTCCGAAAAAATAACAATCTACAAAGTTAGCTGGCTATTCAAAACAAATAAATCAACCACACAACAATCAAAAATGAGAAATGAATTGAATGACCACTGTCCTTGTTAATGACCTAATAGTGTAAGAAACAAAATGATAAACGGCACGAGATAATCCGTATGTAATCAATGCCAGAATGTTGACTTAATTTGTGTTTTTAACGGCTTTTATTTCACACATAAAATTTGGTACACACAAGAACTTTGACTTATTGCTTTAATCAGAGTAAAAAATATCGTGATGATACATGTTATAATTTTGCTTTCGATGAAAATGTGGTAAATTTCGGGTAAAATTTTACTTTTACTAAAATGCAAAATACTTATACAAAAACCACTTAAATACTTTCCGCTTTCGTTATATGATATATTTAATACATAAACTATATTATAAGTACTATTTCAACCACCAACAAAGAGCGCAATAATTTTATTTATTATGTTGAAAATTCCCCGTACAATGTGATATCCGGGTGTACCCTTTAAAAACACGAAATTTAGAAAATCGTGACCACGGGAACTTACGACGACAATCATGATGATAAAATATAATGATTTTCCTTTAATTTGCAAAATAATTTAGCCGTGTGTTATTCCGTTAACTTAAACTCGTCAACTACAGGACTTTTTGGACACTGGTCACCCAACTGAATGGCGTTCCAAGTCCTGTTCCAACACAATAATAACACAATCAGAAAGAAGAGAATATTTCGAGATATACTCATCCCTTAGATGTGGATGATGATTTGGAACTACTTAGAAGGTACAGATAGCCTAGAGAGACTATTCTAAGAATACAGTTTAAAAGATCATTTAGAGCCACAGACTATGCGTTCACATAGTCTTCATGTTTTGACTGCCCTTAGATATCACACTACTGTGTCGTTTCAACAGGCCGTTGGCGATTTAGTCGGTCTAAGTCAACCAACAATTTCCAGAATAAATAGTAGGATTTTAGTGGTTTTATCAGCTACAGCAGGTAATTTTGTAAAGTTCCCATTGTCTCCGCAGGAACAGCTTGCGGACAAGGTTAATGAGTTTAATATGCCAAATACGATTGGCTATGTCAATTGTACACTTATAGCCATTAAGAGACCATCTGAAAGAGAAGATCCATATATGTATGCAGGAAAATGTTCTATGTATTATATGTGCAAGGTGTGTATGACCACAAAAAAAAGACAGACCAATATTCTGGTTCAATGGCCTAGATGTACGCAAGTTGCTAACATTTGGAATAACTATGAATTGAGGAATTGGTTGAAAAATCATCACAACATAGGTCATCTTCTTGGAGATTCAGAATATCCTCTTTCTCAATACCCATTGACACCATTGAGAAATCCAGTAACAACAAGTGAAAGAGCTTTTAATATAGGCCATAATAGAGCAAGGCAAAGAATTAAGGATACCTTTGGTCGATGGAAGAGCAGATATATGTGCATACATAAATATGGAATGTTAAAAAAAATGTAATATCAGAGGGGATAACAACCCCCATTTCAATATAATCAATCGATTTATTATAAAAAGTTGATAAAGCATCAGTAGGTCTCCTCCATTAAAATATAAAACCTTTTTGGTATATTTTTAGCTGGTAATCAACGTTTTCTTTTCTTTTTAAATACTCAATTAAAGATTGAGCCAAACAAAACAAAACAAGCAACGGCAAAGATGACACGTGTGGATCCTGTCTTTTGTACGTTTTGTTTATTCTAGTGTCGTCCTGAATATGCATGAAATATTTGCCACTGGACGTTAAACGAAAAAAAATCAACCAATAATTTGTTCAAGTGCTAATTAACGAATGAAATCGTTCTAAAATTTAATTATGTCCCTGAAGGTGGAACCATTAATTAACAGAGTCCCTTGACAGATAGACAAAATTGTATTAACCGTTATCTTGTTATATATTCAATATATGTGAAGATCTTGGATTATCAGTAGACATTCTTCAGACTAAAGAACTGGAAAATGAGGACAAAAATGAGGATATCAAAGACTTTGATGGGCGTCAATTGAGGAACAGGCTAATAATAGAGAGATTTTGAAGTAACGCTTAATAAATTGACTCTAATATCTAATTATGTAAATCATGTTATTTTAAAATAAATACAAATAACGTTAGTTTCTTGAATCAAGAGACATTAATGTCCCGCGGAAAGACTAAAACGATGATGGCTCCTGATCTGCGTTATTATCTATCTCTTGTCTCTTGACTAATGCAAGTACTCTTCCTAAATTTCAAGTCATCTTTTTTCTACAGATAATCACTTCCTCTCAATGACGTAATAGTTTCCATCAGAAAAAGAATTATTGATTGATTGAATGCTTGATTAATTGATTGATTGATTGAATAAAAATTTAAGCTACATGACATTGTGATGTCACGGAGTGTTAAAATGTATAAATTGGGTAAATGAAGGCAACAGTAGTATACCGCTGTTCAATAGTCATAAATCGATTTAACTGAAACAAATCCGGGTCACAAACCAAAACCGAGGGAAACACATCAACTATAAGAGGAAAACAACGGTAAGTTTTGAATGGAAAGATTCAAGATAGAAATTTTTTTAATTCAGTTTAACAGTTGGGTAGCTGTCCCATCGATTTTTTCTTTTATTTTTTAACATCTTTTGTGTATAAAAATGGAATGGAAGAACGTTAAAGAATGATTGCAACAAATATCCGACGAAGGCGTACTGACCTATTGAAAGGCAAAATTCCTGCCATTATCATAACAAACTCTCATTTCTCCGTGACTGTCCAGATATCCTGCGATTCACCCAGACCGATCTGCCTGTTGTTTTAATTGTAAATTGTGTTTCTGAAATATTTGCAACTGGAAACCAAAAAAACCTGACTAAATCAATCAACCAATCACTGAATTTAAGACGTCAAATATTTGCCACATCATACTTTCTTTTATTCTCTAACTGTACAAGATAATTGCAAAAGAAATAGTAAAAACATATTTGATGATAATACCTCATTTTGTTTATATTAAAGTGCATGTTTTTTTTTTAAATTATCATCTTGCTTTTCAGCATGTTTTGTTCGTGTTGATATAGCATGTTTATCTATTGTCATACAAATTCACAATATCCAATAAAATGAGTAGACTTGGATATATAAGGCCTTCTTATTGAATACAGTAACATTAATGTTCAGTGGAAAATTGTTTTAACATTAATTAATCTCCAATTAAAAATAGTTTGCTCGCCACTCTTTGTGATTAATGTGAGATACCTCTTGTTAACTTTTTCAACATTTAATCATTATGGGGAGATAACCTAATTTGGCTTTCAGATATAGTCTTTTTCAAAGAAAATCAAATGCTTTATGTAGATTTTAATCATAATTTCTTACTAAAGCATATGACGTAAATTTGAAGTTTTGGCAATAAAGTGGTGGTTATGGTGTTCTCTTCATGTGTTTGTGTGTGTGTGTGTGTGTGTTAGGGGGATTATACAGCATACATGTATATGTCTTTAGGGAATCAAGTTACGCAAATAAATGTGTCTGCTTCATTTGAATTCTGACACCATTATATACACAATATTGAAAATGCTAAATGTATGCTTTTACAAGTTACAGGATCAATGTTGTTGGATATGAGGGGATGTGGACAACAACTTAAAATAGTATATTCCGGACAGGTAGAATGACTACAGTTGTCAAATGAAACATATATTACAATGTATACACCGGAACAATTAAACAGAAGACTGTTTACACTCCTTTTAATTACTAATCAGACTACGGCTTGAAGTAAATAATATTCCATTATTTTTTCGTGGCAGAAGCATTACCCTCTTTTAAAAAATGCATTTCCCGTACTCTCGAGGTATGATTCCCAATCGGACAATGCATCTATGATGATGGTTTTTTTACGACCTTGACAACCCATGAGGGTCTTGCACGGTCGGTAATGTATCTATACTTTACCTAAATAATATTTATATTTGTAAAATTATGATAGGTTCTTTATATTAGTATATGATATTTCCAATCGTTTCAAAACAAATAAATAAAATTATAAATATAAATAAATGTCTTTAGTAAACCAAATATAAATACTAAAATCTATTAAATTTATAAATTTTGTAATGATTTAAAATCAAATAACTATACGTAAATATGAAATAATGAACCTGTTAAAGGGAGACAATAAACGCATGAATTCGATAGGCTTGTTGGAAATGGAACATAGAAAAAAGGGATGTAGCTCTTGCATACAAATGACACATCAAAAGAATAAATTAACACAACATTCGTGCGTCAGCTTCTATGAAGATTCTAAATTATCCATGTAACCAACAGTTGTTTATCTATAGGATAGTGACTGCTAACGAATGCTTACCCACAGTGAAGTATATTTGTTTGAATTTTTTTAAAACCTACTTAAAAAAATGCTTGAACTACTTGATTTTCAAAGCTCATAATTAACATGTTTTCACATTGATATAATATAGTCTTTTAAACATTATTTGCCACTTCCAGTATAAGAAACAATACAGATACTATACTTGCATGAACTTACCCAAATAAAGATTTAATTAAAGCCTGATCATTTTGACATTGTTTATTTTTTTTTTATCCGTGTCGGTTTTTTAATATTATCACAGCTTCCTGTTAAGATTTGACTAAGTAACCATATCCGAATACCGTCAGGTAGAATCGCCAGTTGATAACATGATTGTATGTCGACACATAAAATACTCTACGCTCATACTCGAGAGAATACACGAAAATACACGAGAATACACGAGAATAACGTTGAAATGATAATACATAATCGCCGCTCCTAATTGAAACATCTTCATTGACTTCATACATACGGAAATAATAGTTTGTCTATGTAAATAAATAGTCTTATCAGGAAATATTATGCGGAAAAGATATGTTTTAAGTATGCTTTGAGTTGGAGTTCGTTCGGTATGTTTGTTATTTTACTTTTGACCATCTCAACTTCGAAAACTCCTACAACATTTATTTAGGAAGTGTTCGTATGAATTTTACCTATGGCGAAAATCTCAGAATCGATCGTTTTTATTATGATAAAATTGTTTTTGCAAGAAATTTTTCAATCAATTTAATTTAATTTAAATATATCGATTTTATAAATCTTTTATTTTGTATTTGAAGCATACATATTTGTTTAAGACCCCTGCAGAAATATAATTATATATCTGTATAAGATTTATATTTTGAATAGTGCAAATAAAGATTTTGTTCGTACATAGTCCTGTGTATATCGATCAACATTCCTATGAAGTAATTATTTTAATTATCAAGGATTTTACAAAATTGTAACCTAATAAGTCATTCTTAAGTGTGATAAAATAATGTGGTGACAAGTGTCTGTATATTTTTAGTATGAGAACCAATAAGTAAAAATAGCTTTTCCGTGTAAATAACATTTTCGAGATTTTTTTTATATTAATCCTTTGAATTTTTACGTCCAAAGGTTAACATTTTATGTAGATTCTCTATTTTCCAGAATATGCTATCATTTCATATAACAAATGACCATTAATAAAATGATGAGTGACACAAGGTATTCGGTGACAAGTCATCAACGAATAAAAAAGATTAGGATTGTTAGGGGAATGAGCAAATGGAACATACAATCACACGATCTGTTACGTCACAAATATTCCACAACGATCAACCAAATGATGATGACGTCAGAAAGCTTTCGAAGACATTTATTGAAAATTACAATTAAGATCTCTTTGTTAGTTTTCATGTAAGCAGCAAACCTACATTTAACAATTCCTGATACGAAACACAAGCCATGGAATATGTTGTCATCTTGCAAATAGTTTGATTGCAGGATTTTTGTAACATGAAAAAGTTTGCAAGAAAAAAAAAGTTAATCAATAATCCTGCAATATTCATAGACAAGAGAAAGGAAGGAAAGGATCATGACAGCATTAAATGGAACATACATGTTATTTTTGATGTAAAAATATATAACAACGATAATAATGAGACCCGAAAATTTTCGAGCTTTATGTCAAGGAAATCCTGATATGAAACACATGACATTGATAATTGTATCATCTTAGAGATATATCAATTTACAGGGGCTGCTGAAATATCATTACATAAGAGAGAACGTTAACAATGAAAAAAATTAAAGAATTCTTTCTGTCGTAATGATCAACACTACAAGTTATTGTTCTGTACGTAATGACCAGTTAAATGTTCGGTAGAAAGAGAGTTTTCTTCACACAATGGATTATGCATGCGGTTAGCTCAATTATTTAAAACAAAATCTGATAAAATAAAAAAACCGTAAGACAATAATAAATAGAATAATGGTCCCATATTGTCTTTCTGAAAGTAAATCTTACAATAGATATTGTACTTTGCAATAATTGCAATTAGAATTAAAACCTTTTGATGCAATTTTGGGCTTTATGTTTCAAATATGTCCGTGTGGAATAGGATATCAGTTAGATCTTTTCTATTTCATAATGTTTTTCGCTGAATTATTTCAATGGGAAACTAATAAACAAATCAAGGGTCATCTTAAAAAATATTATGTTTAATTGTCTTGTGACTGTGAAATCATGATATATAATACATTACATACACATCAGGCTTCACTTTCATGTACGTAAGAATATGTAATGGTTTTTTTTTAACATATGAGATAAAGGACAATTTAATTAATCGATAAATGAATGCAAGTCGATAAAGACAAAATGTACATAAGCATAATAGTTCTTTATGTGGTTCCTTACATAAGTTCAGGATTAAAGCCGAATTATGTTGAAGAAGATATGCAATCAATGTTCAACAGACCAGATTTGAGATGTCCTACGAAATGTAATAGATATCCTGCCATACATCAGATGCATTGTTGTATCTGCCGTTCAAAATCGGATGTAGATGATCTTGGAAATTTAACAATTGAATACAAAGAGGGTCAATGTAATTCCGAAATTGTGAATCATGGAGGAAAACATGATTTTTATTCGGTGTATCATCGATATGGTCATCTAACATTTCTACCAGGGAACATTTGTAACTTTAAAGGATTGTTTATAATTGATCTTTCCTTCAATAATATCACAAGTATAGAAGAAATTTCGTGCTTGAGAAACTTGGATACTCTTCTTCTTCGTGGGAACAGCATACAGGTTTTGAATAAACACACATTTTTGCATATGAAGTTCATTCGTATACTTGACTTATCATTTAATAGAATTGATATGATAGACCCAGGGTTTCTCCTGAAAATGAACGGAAGTTTATTTTATCTGAACTTATCCTTTAATAAGCTGGTCAAATTAGATATAACAAATGGAATAGCTTCACGACAGCAGTATTTTTGTGAGGCAAATTACTCCCACAATGCAATAAAAACTGTAACAAATGAACAATCATGGAAATGTAAAGACAGTACGACACTCGGTCATGGAGGTATGGTGGTTTTGTCAAATAATTCTTTTACATCATTCTTTGATGTGTATATGTTGAAGTTCTTTGGCTTTCAAAATCTTCTACAAATCGGAAAACTTATCTACTACGGATTTGACTTCAGAGATAATAAATGGAATTGTGATTGCAAAATATATCAGTTTGCTAAAGCTGCAGAACGATTTGTGCAGGCAATTACGAGGGATTACTTTGACGTTAAATGCTATACACCAAAATTATTTAAAGATAGGTCAATTTTGACAATTGTTAAAGAGCGCCAATATGAAAACTTGATTTGTAATTTGTCTTTAGCAGACAAATGTCCACCAAGATGTCGCTGCATATACCAGCCAGCAGTAAGAAACAGAACTGTAATTGACTGTTCTAATTCATATCGCACAAAGATTCCACATGCACTTCCTGAATACAAAAGTTTAGAAGTCGATTTATCAAATAACGACTTGTGCGACCTGCAAAACCAGTTCAAATCTAAACATACGAACACATCCTACTTTGAACGTGTTCGTTTATTTAATTTTACAAACAACAAAATTGAAATTCTACCACGATCTAATTTGTTTCTCTTGAGGACTGCAGAAATAGATTTTAGGGGAAACACTATTAATTCCTTACATAGATCTCTTTCAGTATTAAATCCTTGTAACATTTATTTAGGAACTATAATAATGCAATGTGAATGTGATGATATTTGGTTGCAACAATGGCTTCCAAAGGAGGAGTCTAAGTGCGCAAAAAATTTGCAAGTACTATGTAGAAAAGAGAAACAATTAATTTCCATAAAGAATATGTCTAAGGAAGATCTTGGGTGTAGAATACCGAATAAAAACATCATAGGGATAAGCATTTTTATCGTCGCTGCGTTCGTTCTTGTAGTTTTACTGTCGGCAGTTATATATATCTTTCGATTCGAGATATATATTATTGGACGAAAAGTCATAAAGAATTGTAATAGAAGTTCATTTCCGTTAACTTTATCTTACGATGTGTATATTTCTTGCAATGAAGATGACGAGAATATTAGACTGTGGTTATTATCAAATTTATTACCAAATCTCGAACAAAAAACGATTAAGGTGTTTTGGCCCTGCAGAGATAGTGTAATAGGGTCATTACGTGAACAGGAAATAATTGAGGTGATGTCCAGTAGTCACTACTTTATTATTATTTTGAGTGAAAAGTACAACGGACCTTTGCGTTGGAATGAGAAAGAGTGGAAATATGCTTGGCACAATTATACACGTGATCTACATCGTGAAATAATTATAGTTAACTATGATCTACTTGCAGCTAATGAAATTGCCCAAAAATATTTGGGAGCCTTTTTACGAATTGGACAATATATTGATTTCTCTAATCATAAAAAATCAATAGAGAACGAAATAGCGTCAATGATTGCAAAAAATTATAACAAGATGGGGAATTATGCACGAGAAAACCGTGTCATTGCTGAGATCGAAGAGGAAAAATTACCATTTCTGAAAAAATATCCTTTGTATTCAAAATTAGTTTCAAGATAAGTGTAGTACAGAAGTTTGCCAATTTAAGAAACATTGAGTTCAAACCAATTTTTTGCTTAATCTTTAGTTTTCCATTGTTTACTATTTTGTACTATTCTCTCTGTTGGCAATGGTGTTGTCTATCTTCCAGTTTAAGTATTTGAATACTTTTTTTTATCTGAAACATATGATGTTTTGGGACCATTGTAATCTATTGGAATCATTTTCTAATCTGTATCTTTACCGATTGTGTACGATTTCCGAGTTTGACTTTTAAACTGAATGTGTATTTGCATGACGGGTGATGTATGCATAGCAATAGACGCAAACCCTATCGACGCACCATTCTTGTTTTTTTTAGTTCATGCAATTCCCCCAATTTTGTGTTTTGCCTTGATTTGTCTTCTTATTCGATTTGTTATATCTAAACATAAGTAAACTAATGTTGCCTTAATCTATGACGTTGCTTCTCAAAATCAGCATAAAACGACAGTAAGGTTAAGCATTGACACAAATTGATTTCAGGAGAGAATAGGAGAGAAGGAGTTTATTAATCTTAAAGTCCGTCCATCTCTTAGTTTGATCATACCCTTGTTTTCTGTCCGAACGTGTTTTTTTGATTGTATGTTAAATATTTTTTGTAAGCATTTTCTTAATATTTATGTATAATTTTTATTTTCTGATATTATTATGTTTTATTGGATTCTGCTTTTGAAGAATTATTTTTGTAATATAAATGTAATTGGTGAATATTAACGTCTTAATCAGTTAATTACCTAAAAGCTAAAAAAAAAAAAATAAATAAAAAATCAGAAAAAAAATCTTATGCTTTTGTTTTAATGCGATATATAAATATTATACGAAAGTTTTTAAATGTAATTGTTATAAGTTTTGAATAAATCAATCGTAGTTTCATTTCCGTAATATGAATATGATTTATTTCACATTGAGTAGTCTTAAGTGATATTATGTGGAGTATTTCCTGTATCTACGATATGTTAAACTTTTTTCTAGGATTTAACATCATATCATTTTCAGCACACCAGCTTTAGATGATATTTCATATTTTTTAAGGTTCGCATTTATTGTTTGTGAATTATTACATTTGCTATGCAAAGTAGAATCATCTTCAACTTTAGTGTTTAAAAGTTTAAATTTGTTAAATATCGAAAAGCAAATTTGATATTAAAGGTTAAAAGTTTTTTTTAAATCATTAATTGACATGTCCCAAGTGAGGAGCCTGTAGTTCAGTGGTTGTCGTTCATCTGTCATATTATTTTTCGTAAATTGTTTTGTTATAAATGTGACCGTTAGTTTTCTCAATTGAATTGTTTCATATTTTTCATGTCGGGGCCTTTTATAGCCGTCTATACTGTATGGATTTTTCTCATTGTTGAAAGACGTACGGATGCCTTTAATTGCTTACATCCAATTCATTTGAACCTTTGTTGTCTCATTGGCAATCATACCACGACTCCTTATTTTTACATTGTTCTTAATTATTTACAAAAAAAAAAATTATCATGCTGAAAATCAAAATTATGATTTACGTTTAGCTGAGAAAAAACAATAATTGCTTAACGTTTTGCAGACTTAATGGAACATTGTATTGTTCCAATCATACCTGTAGATATATATCTTAGTTACCAAGATTTTGGTTATTAACAAGCTAAAACATGTTTATTTATAAAACTAATTACAGGGGATACGTTATCTATGCTGTAGCCACAACATCGTTTATGTTCATGTGTATCTCATTGAACACATAATTTCTCCAAATTAAAGAAGAAGGTGAAAACACGAGTGTGACTTAACTTGTGGAACTGGAACTAATCTCCAAAGTCTCTAAAGTACAACATAAATGATCTAAATTTCCAGTTAAGTGTTTTTGAAGTCTGTTGTCTTTTGATTATGATCCTCGCTTGTCCACTTACGACATGCCTTTCATTGCTGTCATGGTTAATATCGCCCAAAATCATTCAACCATGAGAGATGTTAATGTGCATATTCCAAGCAAGAACCCGTTAGATGTGTTTGTTTACATATTAATGTGTTTTATGTCATTTGTGTGATTCTGATGTTGACGACAGATCATTTATAGTTTCTAAAATTTATTCAGTACATTTCGAAACTGTCAGCTTTATATTTTGTACATAAAAAGTAAAATTACAAAAATACCGAACTCCGAGGAAAATTCTAAACGGAAAGTCCCTAAGTAAATGGCAAATTCAAAAGCTCAAACACATCAAACGAATGAATAACAACTGACTTGGTACAGACATTTTCTTATGTACAAAATGGTGGATTAAACCTGGTTATATAGCTAGCTAAATCTCTCACTTGTATGAGAGTCGCATAAAATTCCATTATATTGACAACGATATGCGAACAAAACAAATTGACATAATAGGTAAAAATGTCAAAAAAAATAGGGGTACAGCAGTCAACATTGTGTTATAATCTTAATCACTACAAAAACAGGCAAATATGTCTACAAAGACAAACAAAAAGGCATATAGACAAAGCACATTTTAGCAAAAACGAAAGACAAGAATATAAAAATTTTCCACAGAACAACAATACAATGACGGGATGTACAAGTACAGAGCCACGTCAAATGAATCACTACAAAATCAAGCAAATATGCCAACAAAGAAAAACAAAAAGGCATATAGACAAAGCACATTAGCAAAATCGAAAGGGAAGAATACAAAAATTTACCATAGCACAATAAGACAATGACCGAGCCACGTCAAATGGATATTACCAAAAATAGGCTAAACAGTAAACGTAATAATTTACAAAGACAAATAAAAGAATAATATAACACGTTAGTAAGATGATAAACCCGTGTATTGTTGTGGACCTTTTTTTATTGGTTTTTTGGCTGTCTAGTTGACGTTACCCAACATTTATTAATATATTAACCCCTAAAATATGTTTTCCATTTGTACTGTAAATAAAGAAAATATAGTGGAATCATGATATTCATGCATGAACATTTACATAAGAAGTATTCAAAATACATGTTTTTATTATGCTATTATAAAGCATGAATAAAAAGAACACTAAAATTATGTTTTTTGGATAGCGTTATTCGTAATTTTTGTTTTATATTACGGACTGGAGAAAATTTTCGAATAATACATTTTTTTCTGAAGTTTTCTCGAAAATGTTCATGACATCATTGAGAAAACGAAATCCTTTTCTCAATTTCACTCCGATAGAGCGTTAAGCTTGTATCTTTTGACAGACCCAAAATCAATTGCTCGTTTCATCCTGTATAATGGAAGATTATTTATTTTCAGCTCTTACTAGGCAAGTATATTCATTTTGAAAATCCTCCTTCCCCCTAAAGAAAATTGATTGTCCCGTATGATAGCAAGGGTTTAAAATAATTTCTGGTCTATGCAGGTCCGTCCGTTCGTCCGTCGCGTTCTAAAGATAAAAGTCTCAAATTATATTCAAAATTAGAGTTTGGCGCGGACTAAGTGGTTCACTGAACTGTGAAAATGTGAGGGGCACGGTTTTTTATGGCCACATATTCTTGTTTAAAAAATATTAATATACATGTTCATGTATGTGTATCTTCAATATCCATAACCGCTTCCGTGATCTTGTGATAGCGTACTCGCCTCGGGTGCGGGAGTTCTTGGGTTCGATCCTCGGCCGGTTCAAAACAAAGATTGGTTGCCTCTCTGCTAAGCGCTCGATATTTAGGAGTAAGAGCAAGAATTGTTTAGTCCGGAGTCAGAATAATGTGTCCGGGTAGGATGACATGTCTTCCTGTGGACTGTTAACTTGTGCACTAGCACGTTAAATAATTTGGATCATCGCTTTGGTCTAGTAGAAAGTCGGGTTCATATTTATCTTCTACTCTTGAAAATGCATATTCAAACTACATATGCAATGAACACTTAAAGCCTTTCGTCCGGTTGATACTTATATGTTTGCGCTGCCAAAAGTCGTGATCTTCTAAACTGCATTTCGAATAAGAAATGATTGTAACAGGATGCTGTTACAAAGTCTCCCAAACGAAGCTCCCATAATTCGTCATTCCCAGGGACCATTGAAAATTGGCTTGGTCCAATAAAGTTATATGCATTAGTGATGCCTGGGGACTGACCCTGTATATCATTCAAATCATCTTGGAATGACAAACCAGAAATATATGGTTTAGGGGTGGGGATCCCGACCATTTACAAGATATTTGAACATTGGGGGTGGGTGGAACCCCTGGGTACTGACCCTATACATCATCCAAATCTTCGAGACATGACGAACCAGAATATATATGGTTTAGGGGTGGGGATCTCGACCATTTACAAGATATTAGAACATTGGAGTTTGGGGAAACTCCTGGGGACTACCCTATACGTCATTCAAATGTTCGCGACATGACGAACAGGAATATACATGGTTTAGGGGTGGGGATCTCGACCATTTACAAGATATTAGAACATTGGGGTGGGAATAACACCTTGAGACGGACCCTATACGTCATTCAATGGTTCGAGACATGACGAACAGGAATATATATGGTTTATGCGTGAGGATCTCGACCATTTACAAGATATTAGAACATTGGGGTTGGGAGGAACCCCTGGGGACTGATCCTATACGTCATTCAAATGTTCGAGACATGACGAACAGGAATATATATGGTTTAGGGGTGGAGATTTTGACCATTTACAAGATATAAGAACATTGGGGGTGGGGGAAACACCTGGGGACTGACCCTATACGGCATTCAAATGTTCGAGAAATGTCAAACAGGAGTATATACAGTTTAGGGGTTGGGATCTGGACCATTTACAAGATATTAGAACATTGGGGGAAGGAATAACCCCTGGAGACGGACCCTATACGTCATTCAATGGTTCGAGACATGGCGAACAGGAATATATATGGTTTAGCGGTGGGGATCTCGACCATTTACAATATATTAGAACATTGGGGGTGGCGGAACCCCTGGGGACTGATCCTTTACGTCATTTAAATGTTCCCGACATGACGAACAGGAATATATATGGTTTAGGGGTGGGGATCTCGACCATTTACAAGATATTAGAACATTGAGGGTGGAAGGAACCCCTGGGGACTGACCCTTTACGTCATTCAAATGTTCGAGACATGACGAACAGGAATATATATGGTTTAGGCGTGGGGATCTTGACCATTTAAAAGATATTAGAACTTTCTCAAATGGCAGGGGGTCGGGATGACCCCTGGGGACTAACCCTGTATATCATTCAAATCATCTTTGCATGAAAAACCAGAATATATATGGTTTAAGGTTGGGAATCTCGACCATTTACAAGATATTAAAACTTTCTTAAATGGCAGGGGATGGGGGTGACCCCTGGGAACTTACCCTGTATTTCATTTGATGTGCTTTAACATGACAAACCAGAATATATATGGTTTAGGGGTGGGGATCTTGACCACTTACAAGATATTTAAACTTTCTCAAATGGCAGGGGGTGGGGATAACCACTGAGGACTAACTGTTTGTTTCATTTAATGTGCTTTATCATTAAGAACATTTTCAATTAAAAAGACTGTGTCTATCCCAAACGGTTTTAAATTTATAATCATTTGAAAATTAAAAAAAATAAAATCCCATAGGGTTCTATAGTAAAATCCTCCTTTCTTTTTGCCCCTCGAAGTACCCCCATGTAAACCCCATTGCACAAACAAAACCTTGATTGCATCACTAGACATGTTAGTCTAACATATTGCGGAACCCTAAGTTAATCTGACAAGAGGTTTTGGAGAACGGGTGCGGACAAGTTCAAATTTAAAAGCGGCGGAAGAAGAAGAAGAAGAAGAAGAAGAAGAAGAAGAAGAAGAAGAAGCAATAAATGCATCAAAAAAGAAAAATAAATAGCGTGCCGTTTAGACTGCATTACGCATCGAAATCTTATTATCTTATTTTTTCTATGTTTCTTACTTATGACACATGCCCTTTAATGATTTATGCAGTAAAAACAAATTCAGTAACTTAATAAATTGTGTATCGATAAAAAGGATAAAATAGACAAAATACTATAAGTTGATGCACTCAAGGGATGTAAAATATTTTGCCTGGAGATGTCTCGTGTTTTTGGACTCATAACGCATCTCAAATTGTCATTGCCGTTAAACAAAGCAGAAAAATCCTTAATCGAGCATACGTTCTAAAATACAACCTTTTTAGGGAAATTTTGATCTATAAATTTTATAATAAATTGAAAATACTTTTATCAGAAACTAAATGGAAGCGATAGTTTTATCTTAACTTTCAACTTTTGTTTAGCGACAAATTTTGACAAGCACTGCTTTCGACTTTTTTTATCTTGAAAATATCCCGCTTAACAATCTCTCCTAGGAAAAAAAATACATAGATAGATAAAGAGAAAACACCGGCTAGGGAAAAATAAACATGTAAAATATAGGATAATGGAGCGTTCATCAGCAAAGTATATTGTCAAATAACTGTTAAAATCAAAACCATGAAAGATAACTCAAATCGATCGTATGATAGGTAAATGGGATACGTAGTTTTGTCAGTGAAAATTAAGGCGTGAATCTGGAGAACCACGTGATAAATAAAAATGCATGATTTTTATCATTTTTCATCATGTCGAAATTATCTAATACGGACTAAAATTCCAGTGCATGATTTTAAAAGTCTTGAAATGCTCTGTTTAAACTTGAACAACGTATTTAACAAAATGCATAGGTTGGCAATACCGTTCACATTAGGTACGTACCTCCAGTTACGTACGTAAGTCATTTTGTTGGAAATCTCTTCTATATGCATGATACGGTAATGTTTGGTTTTTTTTATAGTTAAAGGGCGTACGCACAAAGTTCTTTCTATTAACGGTCCTTTGGTTTTCAATATATGTCTTCAAATCGATCGAACAATAGAACAAACATGGTCTGTTGGACGTCCGAGTTGTCTCTATAGATGGTCCGAGTTATCTCCATAGACGCTCCGAGTTGTCTAATTTATAGCGGTCCGAGCTGTTTTCTGGTCGAGTTGTCTTTTACTGGGACCAGACTTGGTCTTGTATAAAAGTTTCGACGAGTACAACTCAGTGTAAAAAGTTGCACCAAAAATAGCCTAATAATTCTACAGAATATGATTTTTGTTTTGCTTTATTTCATGCGCACGAGCTAAATGTCCCCATATAATTTGAAAGAATTGAGGTTAAATGAATTATTTTTTTTAAGATAACTGTCGAAGGATTTTACCACAATAGTATTTAGAGGGTGTTATCGCTGTTTGCAAGACATTTATTTGACTAAATACAAAAATAGCATTGTAAAAGATAACTTTACCGTTCCTTGCGATTCAGTAAAAAGAAACATAAACAATACTCCTATCAAGTTTATGAAGTTTAAAAAATTATTGAAATCGGTATTATTTTTGACAAGCCAGTTTGTATTTTAAATCATAAGACAGTCGGAATAGAAACATTTAAATTGAATAAATACGCACATCACATCTGTACCCGTTGCTTTTGAAAGCTGTAAGAACTTTTCCAAGTTTTAATCTATCATTTTCAAAAAAATCAATTTTTACGATATCACAATAAAAGGTAGGATGAGAAATACCGTTTAATATTAACTTTTTGCGCTGATTAAAGTCATCTTCATTAGAACATATTAAACAAACAGTACAAGTTGTGAAATGTGCTCGACATAGGATGCAGCAAGACGAACATTGTTATCTTAACAAAGGAAGTTTGTTATGGTAAACTTAAAATCTTCTCATTTGTCGTATTTTCTTTTTCAATTTGAAAATCTCTTTTAATTCATTAGACAACATCAAGTCTATAGCTTTTAGCACATTCGAATGTTTGCAGTTCCAATAACCAAGACATGGATTTTTTTTGGAAATTTCTCACTGCTAACATAACTCTGATCAATTTATACAAGCATTCAGTGTGTGTGCAAGTTGCAAACAGTTTATTGGAAAATAAAGTTCTTTGCACTGTACTTTGCATTATAAAGTTTGGAAAGTGCACGATATGATCTATATATTGCCAAAGTTTAGAAAAATCAAGAAAAATCATTTATTTAAGCATGTAATTCCATTACATTTTGATGGAGCATATTCAAATAAAAACACTATGTTATAATAAAAAAGTTGCAAATCCTTCGTGCAAAAAAAAAACAAACCCCAATATTAAAAGATTTTGTAGTAAGGTAAGGTTCTTCTGGTGTTGATGCTTCTTAACGTTTCTTTACAAATACTTAAGTAGAAGGAGATATGGGGTATACGTAACGGTTATATACAAATACATAAGTAGAAGGAAACATGGGGATACGTAACGGTTATATACAAATACTTAAGTAGAAAGAGATATGGGGTATACGTAACGTTTATATACAAATACTTAAGCAGAAGGAGATATGGAGTATAAGTAACGCTTATATACAAATACTTAAGTAGAAGGAGATATTAGGTATACGTTAATGAGACAGCAACAAAAAATACAAAAACAACCAAAAGACATTTATTTGTCGTCCCATACGTCCAGACTCAAGGAAGGTAATTCCAAAAAACATATGCATGTGTGTCTTCTGTAATAATTGATTTTATACGAATATATCTCTACAGCCTGGTCATGTCAATGCTGTTTTGGGGTCGGAGGTATACATAAGTCAAATATACAGGTGTTCGACGTTTGACTGTTTTTGGCCGTTGTATAAAGTTCATCGCCTGTTTTATAGAATTATAGAAATTTTTAATATCGCTATTATTCACAAATAATTTGAAATTTCAAATTTAAAAAAAAATGAAGAGCGCTAAACCAGAAAGAACAAGTATAGCCAAAGCCAGACACCGACTGATAATATTAACCATTGCAATAGACTACACAAACCACCTCTGAAAAAAACACAGAAATATACTACCAACAGGGTGGCGTCGAACTTGAAAAATTGAATAAAAGACAGCACATAATTCGAAGAGCAGCATCAACATATAATCGCTACTACAGGAAACTAGCTGCGGTAGCTTAGTTAGCAAAACTGTCGCAAAAAAAGTGAAAAAAAATCACATATCGAACAGGCGTCAAATGATCATGTCAAATTTTAACTTTATATGTTACCACAAAGAGGTTTTAAAAAATCTGGTAATAAAATGAAATCAAAATCTGGAGTATTTTTTATTCTTTTTACTATTTAAAAAAAATCAGAAGTATTTGTGAGATGCCACTAAGTATTTAGAATATTAAATTATTAAAGAAAGAACGAATATAGATTTGACTAGTAATTTGTAAACTATTTCTATATCCATTGAATCAATTCCCCAAATCAAGCATGTTTGTATAATACAGTACATAAATTATGTAATATTTGAACTTTGAATGTAATCATATACAACTTAGTGAAAATTCGAATGGATGTATCCTTGCAATTTTATATTAAGTCTTGAAATAGGTATTTTATTTCGCTTTTTAAATTATGCAAAGTTCACGTGAGATATCAAGTAATATTTAAAGTACGGAAACAGGTGATTACTGAATACTAATATTTCGGAAGAAAACAGTTATTGATGATTCATTAGTGCGATAGCATTGTAGAAAATATGTAGAATTAAGTTTTCAAGGATGAAGATTAATATTTTCTGGACAACATTTATCTTGCAGTTTTTTGATAATGATTCAAGCATTATCGCATAATTATGTCGAAGAAGAGATGCAATCAGTATTCAATAGAACTGATTTGAAATGTCCAATGAAATGTAACAAGCATCCGTCAATATATCAGATGTCTTGCTGTATTTGTCGTTCCAAATCGGATGTTACAAATCTTGGACATTTAACTATAGTAAACAAAAGAAATCATTATGATCCAAAAATTGTAAATCATGGAAGTAAACATGAACTTTATGCGCTGAATCATCGATATGGTTATCTTGAATTTCTGCCTGGGAACATATGTAATTTTAAAGGGCTGTTTATGATTGATTTGTCCTTCAACAAGATAAAGACTATAGATACAATTTCGTGCTTGACAAACTTAGATACTCTGCTGCTTCGTGGCAACAATATTCAGTATATGAATAATTACACGTTCGTGAATATGAGGTTCCTTCGTACAATTGATTTATCATTTAATAAAATCAGTTTAATGGATCCAGGTTTTCTCATTAATATGAATGGAAATTTATTCTATCTGAACTTATCTTTTAATGAGATGTCCACTCTAGATATCACAAATGCAATAGCATCAAAACAGGAATATTTTTGCCGTGCAGATTACTCCCATAACTCAATAAAATTAATAACAAATGAACAATCATGGAAATTAAAAACCAATACCACACTTGGTCACGGAGGAATGGTGAATCTGTCAAATAATTCACTTACATCGTTTTTTGATGTGAATACATTGCGTTTCCTTGGCTTTGATCACCCTCTCCTAATTGGAAGACTTATATACTATGGATTTGACTTAAGAGATAATAAATGGAACTGTGACTGCAAAATTTATCAATTTGCGAAAGCAGCAGAAAGACTTGCACAGGTAATGACAAGGGATTACTTTGACGTTAAATGTTATGCCCCGGAAACATTGAAAGGTAAATTAATGGTAACAATTATAAAAGAACGTCAATATGATGGTTTAATTTGTAACTTGTCGTTAGCAGACAAATGTCCTCCGAATTGTCGCTGTATATATCAACCAGCTGTTAGAAATAGGACAATCATTGACTGTTCAGAGTTGCATCTCACAAAGCTTCCACGCATGCTTCCAAATTACAATGTGTTAGAAGTTGATTTATCAAATAACAGCATAGACAATCTGCCAAATCAGTTTAGATACATACATAAACATGGACGAAAAATTAAACACTACTTCGAGCGTATTCGAATTTTTAATTTTTCAAATAACCAAATCCGAATATTACCACGCTCAAATTTGTTTCTTTTAAGAAAAGCAGAAATCGATTTTAGGGGAAACAATATTAATTCATTACACAGATCTATTGAGCAATTAAACCCTTGCAACATTTATCTAGGCATTATAGAGATGCAATGTAAATGTGAAGATATTTGGTTGCAACAATGGCTTCCAAAAAGTGATTCTAAATGTTACAAAAATGTACAAGTTTTGTGTCGGTTTACAGAACAATTAATATCCATAAAGTATATGACAAGGAAAGACCTTGGATGTAGAATACCGGATACTAATTTCATATGGATAAGTACAATTATCGTTGTGGCGTTCATTACTGTCGTTTTACTTTCGGCAATTATATTTTCCTTTCGATTCGAGATATTTATAATTGGACGGAAATTCATAAAATATTTTAGAGGAACTTCTCATTCTTTGAAATTGTGTTACGACGTATATATTGCGTGCAATGAAGAAGATGAAAAGATTCGTTTGTGGCTGACAACGAATTTACTGCCTAATCTAGAGTTGAACAACATGCTTAAGGTGTTTTGGCCCTGCAGAGATAGTGAAATAGGAGTACCTCGCGAAGAGGAAATGATACATGTGATGTCCCATACTCAAACTGTTATCATCATTTTGAGTGAAGAGTATAAAGGACCTGTTCGTTGGAATGAAAAAGAATGGAAACATGCCTGGCACAATTATACACATGATCTGAACAAGGAAATTATTATTGTTAATTACGATCTACTGGAGGCAAATGAAATCGCAAAGCAATATTTGGGAGCATTTCTCCGAATTGGACAATTTATTGATTTTTCTAATCACAAGAAGTCGATAGAGGACGAAATAGCCTCCTTACTTACAAAACAAGATAAAAAGTTAAAAAAATACGATAGAAAAAACTTTTCTCATTCTCAAATAGATGATGAAAAATTCCCATTTCTAAAGCAATATCCTTTATATTCTGAGTTTCGATGTAAGACATAGCAGATATACATTTAAGGTTGTATAAATTTTCCTTATGGTGGTACCAAACACCTTGACTAAAATCAATTTGGTTCGTTTTATTTTCATAAAATTTTGACAAAATATCTACTTTGACCCTTTGACAAAGACATAAAAATTTCAAAAAACTTGAACCACACACGTTATCAGATAAATTTCATTGGATATATAGAAGTTTGACAAATACTAATTTTGATCATTGATAAGTTTAATATTTCTTTAACAATAGAACGTGATTAAAACGTTCAGCTGATTTTTACAGAGTTATCTCCCTGTAGTGTTATGTACCACCTTTACATATTATATTTTATATATGAATAATTATAAACCTTTTTCTAAAAGTGATTTCTTCAATTCTGTTTCAGCAGACAAATAATTTGTTATTATGTATATGCTTGCATTAAACTTGGGACTTTTCCAAATGATAAATAGGTTCAGTGTAGAAGGAAGACTTCCTGGTCTAATTTTAAACTACTTCAAAAAAGTTTAAATTGCATATAGTGAGTTATTATATTGCATGTAAATATTTGTAATAATGAAATCTGTTTCCATTTTTTAAGTGGTTTTAGAATTAATAAGTACATAACCAAATTGTAAATGAGGCCCTTCATGGATATACCTGTTTATAATAGTTATATAGATTTTTGCAATGTTAACATTTGTAAATAAACTCATTATTGATACTAGGATTAAAATTTTGTACGCCAGTACCACGTTTCGTCTACTGAAGACTCATTAGTGACGCTCATATCAACAAAGTTAAATGGGCCAATTAAAGAACGGAGTTGAAGAGCATTGATGGCCCAATATTTCGCCAGGTTTTGCAAAATACAGCTTAGGTAATTAACACAATTGTCTTAAAAAAACACACACATAAAAAGTAAGGACTGAGTAACCAAAAACCGTTGGTGATCTCAAATGCTCTGGAAAGGTAGGCAGATCCTGCTCAACATGTGCAATACGTCTTGTTACTCATATACGTACGAATTCGATGAATTAGAATGCCCCAAAATTGATGCTTTGTATTCATAGATTCGATTACAATTATGAGATTTATTCAGTAAATTTCAAATAAAAAGGGAAGAAGAAGATAACAAGGAACAATAAAAAGCCATAAGTCTAGAAAAAAAAATAAACCATAGTAGTCAACAGCCTAACATCACGAAGTTAAATACCTGTAATGAAATAGTAAAAAATTCTATGGACGATCTTTTTAAATCAAAAAGTAAAATATACAATTTAAGGTTGTTTATCTAATATGTGACCTTAGTCTTACGTAGATATTATGTCAACACTCTCTCCTGCTTTACAAGCACATACATCGCAAAGATACAGTCAAATATCACAATAAAGAATAGCATATACTCGTCAAATTTCCCAAATCAAACAATTATCATGATATCATAAGAGCAAATGCTTATGAAAGATTTTTGTCCTAGTACATAGAATATTTTTGTGATCTATTATCTATATTTTAAGTTATTATTTATGTAAGCTACATGTATCTAGTAGATGGTATTTGTATTTTCCTTGTATCGACATGCATGTATATTAATGAAAAGATTGCAGTGCGTTGGTAGTGAATGAAAGTATTCAAACCAAATAAAAGATATAAAAATGATATTCTAAGATATAAGACAAAAACAAATATGTAATGTGAGTCCGAACATACCGCATCGTATTGGTCAACGAGTTTGTTAAGGTGGCCGTAAAACTTGCGGAGTGTAAATTGTAGTCGTTATTCATCATAAATCTATTAGAGCAATATTTGTAATCAAATTAGGAGCACAACCCTTTAAATGAAGTCTTAATAATGTGCTCATAGACGTGCATAACCATAGAATTTATAAATGTTAATGCCATATGATGAGGCATAAGATGTCGTTATGTTTTCAAAGACACTTGAAGTCGTCCATCTATATACAAATAAGGCGACGTGTTATGCTTGCCAATGAGACAACTATCAATGACCAAAACATGTACCGTTTAGTCAGCTATAAAAGGCTCCGACATGAAAAATATGAAAGTTCAAACTAAAAATACATAAAAAAAAAAAAAACAACGGCCTGATTTATGACGAAACAATAAACGAAAAACAAATATATCGGACAAAAACAAACATTATGTTCAGTGGTTGTCGTTTGTTGATGTGGTTCATAAGTGTTTCTCGTTTTTTATATAGATTAGACCGTTGGTTTTCCTGTTTGGATGGTTTTACACTAGTCATTTTTGGGGCCCTGTATAGCTTGCTGTTCGGTGTGAGCCAAGGCTCCGTGTTGAAGGCTGTACTTTGACCTATAATGGTTTCCTTTTATAAATTGTGACTTGGATGGAGAGTTGTCTCATTGGCACTCACACCACATCTTCTGATATCTATATATTATGTCAATTTCAAGAAAAAGGTAAGAGAATGAATTATACCTTCTAGCTTCAGTAGTATCTTTTTTTAAGGGCAGTTAGAACTATGCCATGTATTAAATGCAAGGACGCGATGAAATGTGGGAACATCCAACGTTAAATGCGCATATTTTATCGATCTTTCAGTTTTCGTGCCCAGGTTGAATAGAGTGTTGAAAAATCAAACGTTTTGTAGTGATTGTGGTTTGAGATTTTGACGTTCATTTCAAAATGTGTTAAGATTCAAATTAGATTATCTCATCAAATTATATTTGAAAGCCATAATTTACTGTAGAAAACATCAAGAGTTTTGGGAACATGTTAAGTTTGATATTGAAAGGACACAGCATGATATCGAATAAAAATAAGATAGGTTTTCTTTGTTTTTTATGTAAATACCAAAAGGAGGGAAGAAGTACGGATTTAAGATTTTCTACATTTTCCACTTTCATGGAATATGTAAGTTTCTAATATTTGTTATTATATCACTGCTCTTTTGTTATGTAATCAAAATGATGATTTTGCAAACTATTCTATTTGAAGGTTTTTCTGCTTAACAACAATATATTTGTCGTGAAAATGGATGTAGCATTTACAAACGCCGATAAGTAGGCGTGGTTTATTTTAGTAGTGTTATTACGTCCCTCTATCAAAACAAAATGGCGTCGTTTTACCCGGAAAACAGATAAAGAAAACAGATAAAGAAATTTTTGATGAACGATTGAAATAAATGCAGAAAACACATTAAAAAGTAAAATAACAAAAATACCGAACTCCAAGGAAAATTCAAAAAGGAAAAATAAAAAGCTCAAACACATCAAACGAATGGAAAACAACTGTCATGTTCTTGACTTGGTACAGGCATTTTCTTATGTAGAAAATGGTGGATTGAACCTGGTTTTATAGCTAGCTAAACCTCTCACTTGTATGACAGTCGCATAAAATTCCATTATATTGACAACGATGTGTGAACAAAACAAAGCTCACTCGGTCTTAGCGGTTAAAAAATTGTTGCATTGGCTTTAGGAACATTTGATCTGATTCGTACATGTTAAAGATGAAGATTATACAAGAAAATGTGCCGTGCACACTAAAACATGTATTAGAGTATTCAGTGTTACAAACACCCACAGCTATCATCTCGGATATTGTAATTCACAGACTTTTCAAACAAGTTCGAATTAAAAAAGATGAAAAGAAGAAAATATTTCCTTTGCAAACAAAGGTATCGATGCCTTCAACTTGGCCAATGTTCTTCTTCATAAATCACTCGCAAATATCTCCCTTTTCTAAGGACGAGTCTGTAACATTTCTTATACCTTTACCAAACAAATTGCAACTAAAATTTTCAATTACAAACACGTGTTGCAGGATCTCAATATTTAAGACTTCAAGTCTAAACCTCCTGATTGTACCTGTGCTAGTTCCCAATTCACATATAATCCGACCGGCCGAGTTATAACTGGTGGCCTAAACATTACCTATAACACTTTTCTGCGAATTGTATGATCCAAAGACCCGAAATATCGTGAGTCTAAAGCCATCAATTGGAAAAACAACTTAACAATACGAATGGATTCAGTCGAGGATTATTCCAAGCAATGGGTTTAACGAGAAAAAGAAGACGTTGATACTCTTTCATAATGGATTAAGGCTGTGAGGTCGTTGATACAAATCAATGCTAAAAATCTGAATAGGTTTATGAATATAAATGCTACATCAATTGTTGCATAATACCTGTGCTACCTCCATGACAAATATGTTATTGTTCTCGCAGATAAAGCCCCAAACAACGTCGTGTTTGTGTGTAAATCATAGTACATAAACTGCTCAATAAATGAATTAGGTATTTACAAGTCACATAAAAACTCAATATATACCCCCAGGACAATTAACAAGGGAAAATTCTGGATAATCATAGATCTGTTCTATGTTTCTTCAACCAAAGATGAAGAACTGGATCTTCCTTCGCTGTATTGTATACCTACACTACATAAGTTTCTTCACAAACAACGTTATATTGCTAGGTCTTCCAAGTGCTCCACGAAACCTCTTTCTAAATTATTAACATCAAATTTATCAGCAATCAAAGCCGGGCTTCAAAATTATTGTCAACTACCTATTCTAGAGGTGGCGTGAATCAGATGAGGATACTAAATAATTTCAAAGATCCTTTAGGGTACATACAATCAATCTAAGATTCTTTTTCATCTGGCAATAGTATTTAAACATTTGACGTTTCTACACTTTACACAAGTATTCCCCATTCCAAACTAAAAGACAAAAAAGAAAGAGTTGTTCCGCTTTGTTTCATAAAAAGAATGGCTGACGTAGATACAAGTATCTTGTCTTTTGGAGGGATAAATCTAACTTTGTAAAAAATCACTCTGATTCAAACAAACATTTCTCTGAAACTGACATTATCCAAATGCTTGACTTCTTGATTGACATATAATTGTTTCGTTTGGAGGACGTGTTACTACAAACAATAAACATTCCTATAGGAACCAACTGTGCTCCTCTTCTTACCGACTTGTTCCTTTATTCATTTGAGGCTAATTTCATACCGGAATTTATTAGGAAGAAAGAAAAGAGGTTAGCAGTATCCTTAAACTTCACTTTCTGCTATATAGATGATGTTCTCTCACTAAATAATTCAAAATTTGGTGATTATATTGAACGCATCTATCCCATCGAACTTGAGATAAAGGATACAACAAATATAGTTAAGTCTGCCTCATATCTGACTTACCTCTAAAAATAACAATGAATGTCGGTTGAAAACAAAACTTTACGATAAAAGAGATGATTTCAGCTTATCCATTGTGAAATTTGAATTTCTAGGTAGCAACATTCCAGCAGCGCCTGCACACAGAGTTTATAGCTCCCAGTTGATACGATAGTCCAGGGCTTGTATTTCATATCATGATTTCCTTGATAGAGGATTGCTGCTCACAAGGAAGCTATTAAACCAAGAGTTCTAAGTGGTGAAGTTGAAATCATCTCTTCATTAATTTTACGGACGCCATCACGAGTTGGTTGACCATTATGGAATATCTGTTTCACAGATGACAACGGATATGTTCCGTTCCAATTGTCGCAACTACAATCCCGTCCTCTTTCCCCGAATGTGACCTACAAAATTAGATTTATCACCGGGTTGCACTAGCATAAGCAACATGACGGGTGCCACATGTTGAGCAGGATCTGCTTACCCTTCATGAGCACCTGAGATCACCCTCAAATTTTTGGTGTGGTTCATGTTGCCCAGTCTTTAGTTTTCTATGTTGTGTTTTGTGTACTGTTTTTTTGTCTGTTTGTGTTTTTCTTTTTTAGCCGTGGCGTTGAAAGTTTATTTTTGACATTTTTTGTTTTGTTTTGCCTTAACGACTTTTAGTGAGAATACAAACACCTCTTTCCCTGATTGACTGCTGGTCAAACACACGTCAAGTCAATAGTTTGCATGTACAAAGCCGTAGCTGGCTGAGCAACAACATAGTTTTTGAGGAATTATTCTCTTAGTATATGCAGATTTCCAGTAATTTCCAGAAAAAAAAAACAAAAAAAAAAAAAAACCATTTCGAATAGTAATAGGTCTATCTAGCATGTTTTCATTTTATCTTATTCCTCCGACCTTAAGAATTATCAGGTGATTAGATACAAATTCATCTTGATTTTTTGTTGTCCCGGATAGAACATCATGCTTAAGGGACTGTTTGTGATGAATAAACACACAACAATGTTCGGCAAGGAAATGATTTTGAATCTGCTCATTGTTGTTAAAGAATTCTTGTAACTTTTTTCTTGAGACTGTAGACTGTTGTGAGGCATTATTTTTTTACCTATTTACCCAATTTTAGTTCGAGTTTTTCCGTTCTTCATCATCCTGTTTTAACAACTTTGAAGAACTTAATACTTTGATTTTTTTTGTTAAATGTGTTCTCATCCGGAATAAACATGGAATATATTTGGATTTACGTCAATTATCAATCTTATTAAACCGAACATTAAGTAAACAACAGATAGCCTTAGTCAATTTTTAAGTCTTTGTATAGTCACATAACACATAAAGTTTAATGTTTCGAAGTTTACAGGCATTACAACCATTGCCGCAGCACTTACATCTATCGAAGAATTATTTCACAATTTTTAATAAATATTGATGTATATTCCTTAACCTTTTTTGCAAAACGTTAACATTTCCAATGATACCGCAAGCAATGCTTTCTTTATTTTGATGGTTTGCAATAAAGGCTTACCAGACAAAACACATATGTAAGGAATCTGAAAGGGTTGCATTATACATTTTAATATTTTTAAGGCATAACTTAAATTATCACATATATGTTGATATGCTCCTTAGACCACCATGATTTTATTACATAAGAGAAGAAGGATATACTGTAATAATTAATGTAGAACAAATATACTAGTCAACAAAGAAACGATATTAGGCAATGTATTTTCCATATATAATGAAATTGGATACACTGTACCAAGGTAAATAATTGCTCAGTTGGTCTTATATTTACAGAGTGTTATTTTCTTATCAAAATCATTGATTTAAGGCAAATACGCGTTTTTCTTTTGCAATTTTTGTTATTTCAAAAATCGTATTTTCACCCAAAAATTCAAAAATCGATATTAAAACTTAAAACTTTAAACTTAAACATGGTCTGCTTAAAATTTTGAATGCCTTTGCAGATATTTGAATACTTTATTCTCATCTTCGAAATTAAGTGCCGATTTTTGTCATCATTTTCCGCAAAATAAATTTGACCCCTGTGTTCAATAACACGATATTTTCCAACTTTCCAATTTGGTCAGATTCTTTTAATCATATGCATTTGCTTTACAAATGAATGTTTTTCATTGGATAATTTAACACTTTTCTCTATTTATTATATTTCATGATAAATTGGAGTTCAAACTTGTGTATCGTTATTTTTGTTGACTAGTATATAAGAGACAGCAACCAATGACAGTCACTGAACTTCAGATCTTTAACTCTGGACAGACACATATCAAATGTATCGCAGTTAAGATGTTTGTTAGCGTTCCCCTAACCTTGGACAGTGGTGAAACAGCACTACATAAGAATAAACCGTAAAATAATAATATTCTGACCAGTTTAAACAAAGACTTCAGCCAATGTTAGAAAAAATAATGTCAAGTATCCATAATACGTCTCTAAACAGATAAATCCCACAAACATTAAGATTCAAATTTCGTACGGGAAATTTATTTCAAATCATGTTTTTTCGGAATCTCTGTTGATGAATCGAATCCCGAAGTTGTTAACTTGAAATAGAAACTGGTATGGGAAATGGCTAAATTGGTGAATGTGTCAATCAACATAATATGACATATAAAACTATTTCATACAGTTTAGCGATATTTTTTATTGAAACGGTTTCTATGGTTATATATGGAACAGTTATTCACCTGTTGCAATTCCTAACGTTATTTCAACAGCGCAACGACATCTTCTTCAATATTTTTGTTGAAATTAGAGAAATCTATGACTTTCCTTAGAGTGAAAAATCCTCGGAAGAAATCTTTGACAACATCATCATATGTAAGCAAATCGTAATTTATGATGATTAGTTCTCGACTAAAGTCCCACTTGTAATAGTTCCATGCATATTTCCATTCTTTCTTATTCCATTGTTGATTTCCTGTTGTGTCGTCACTGAGAAGTATTAAAAAATTGTGACTTTTTGAAATTACGTCAATCGTCTCTTGTTCCCGAGGTTTTCCAATTGTACTATCCCTGAAAAATAGAAACACATCGAAACCTTTTTTCTCTAGAGAAGGAACTAAAGAAGATAACAACCATTTACGGATTAGTTCATCATCTTCATTTGAAGAAATATAAATGTCGTGAATTACAGAGGCAGGCAATAACGGCTCCCTGACGAAGTTTATACAAGATCTGGTTAGAATAAATAACTCAAACCGAAGATTGTATATAATCATTGCACATGTAATAACTGCAAAAAATGCCGCGCTAATCAAACTGTTCACCAATGAAGTATTTATAGTTGACACTGAACAGCCAAGATCTTCTTTCTCTATGTCAGTAATAGGACGAAGTAATTCATTATTATTGCATAAAACATGTGTACTGTTCGCACAATTTTGATATTGTAATGGTAACCATATTTTCAACCATAAATCTTCGCACGTACATTTCATGATAATTTTACCCAAAGAAATCTGACATGGCTTCAACATCTGTAAAGAACGTGGAATTCGTTGAATGGTATTGCCTGTCATATTGATCAGTTGTATTTTTCTATACCTATGAAGCCCTATATTTGAAAATGTTCCAATTTGGTTGTTTGAAAGATCAAGTTTCTTTAAGCGTTTAAAAAAATTCAACCCGAACTGTTCAATTCTTTTTAGATTTCTTATCTTATTATTAGAGAAATCAATATGAAGATTTGTATACTTAGGTAGAACTGAAGGAAATCTTGTTAATCCAGATCCAGAGCAATTAACAACTGTTCGGTTGCCTATAGCAGGCTGATAAAAACAATGGCATTGTGGTGGACAACGTGCAGCTAATGACAAGTTACAAATCAATTGATCCAGTTTGGAATTATTTATGATGTCGAACAATGTTCTCTTCTGTAGGTGTCTAGGTGAATCACAGGTCATATGAAAATTTATTCTGTGATAGATTTTTACAACCATTTCAGATAACTTTGCAAATGGGTATACTTTACAATCGCAAATCCACTGATTTCCCCGTACAAATATCCACCAGGTAATTAATTTTCCTACATATTTAACGTCAAGTCCATTTTCGTTAAAAATTGAAAAGTATGTTAAATTATTATAAGAGCTATCCAGCGATCCGAAAAAAGAAAACTTTGAATTTTCTTGACTTTTCCAATTCAATTTGTTTGTTATAGAGCTTATGGAGTTATGTGAAAAATCTGCCTTACAAAATATGATCTGTGTCCATAAAATGTTTGTAATATCCAGCGTAGTAAGATAATTGTATGAAACATCAAATTCAAATAAACTTCCATTTACGTTAATTAAAAATCCAGGTTCGATAAATTTCAGTTTGTTGTGAGACAGGTCAATTACACGAAGGAATCTCATATGAAGAAATGTTTCATTACTCAAGTATTCCACCAGGTTATGATGCAATTTGAATGTATCTAAGAATGTAATGCATGACACAAGATCGATGTCTTTAATTTTGTTGTAGGACAAATCTATTCGTGCAATTTCTGGAAATTCACAAATATTAATCGGAAACCTCTGCAAATTATTATGACGGCTTTTTATGTAATAGTGTGAATAACGCAACCATGGCAATGCCGATTTAACAATCGATTTGCTTTTATAACCAGTCTTTTTTTCAATATATAGCTTGCCGATGTTATCTAACTTCTGATAGGTACTGCAAATGCAATTTGCTACATTACGAGATAATGAGCCACACATTAAATCATTTCGTTGGAAGTGTGCTTGTAACGCTTCCTGTAAAATGTCCGCTATAGGTTTTGAGTTTTGATGAGGATATACTAATGGAATTAGATATTGAGGTAAATTATCTAATTTCAGATATTGATCCGTATGCACAAAAAGAATTACCAAAATGAATCCCCAAAACATATTTATCCAAATTATCATACAAAACATGACACCGACTTATTCGTTTTGGCAATTCTGATATATGATTCCTTTTTAAACCTTATACACTTGTAAGAGGATGAATATAGGATTGAGTGATCTACGTGTATAAGAAAATATTTATATATATCTCTTAAGTATCTTCGCAAGTTCTTTCAAGTGCATCATTCTTTGGTGATAATTCATAACTTATGTTCAGTCATATATAATATGTAAGTTACCTTTCATCCTTTTGATCCTTGCATCTAACATGTCTAAAGCACCCACTTAATGGAAGAGGAAGATATGTTTATGTATAAGATGGATACTGTGTCCGTCAGCATCAAATATCAACAAAAGAAAACTATAATATTTTCGCATACAAATGTTTTATCTTGTTATAGACAACTGCAAACTAAGATCCATAACATACTAAGACATGATTTCACTTTCCATTTTGTCAAATGTTTTAGTCTTTCTGTAGTGTTTATACATTGTGTTTTCGAATGTCAGTTGATAAGAGAGTCGAACGATACCAAAGGGACATTCAAACTCATAAGTCGAAAATAAACTGACAACGCCATGGGTTAAAAACAGAAATACCAACAGACAAACACCATTACACACAACACAACATAGAAAACACAGACTTAGCAACACAAACCCCACCAACACTTGGGGTGATCTCAGGTCCTCCGAAAGGGTAAGCAGATCCTGATCCACATGATAACATGATGTGCTAGAACATGTTCTCATTATGGCAATATTACTCGCAAAGTTATATTGTCATATCAAGGATGTCAATGTTCGGGTATTTATAATCTTTACTCAAATTAATGTAGAAAAATATGATTAATTTATCATTTGTAATTTGCTTTGACATGGCTTTTAGTGCCTGCGAGTTTTATAAGGTCGGCACTTTGTGTATTTATCTATTTTGTTAGTTGTTTTAATGCTACGTACCGATCTAATGAGTCAATGTGTGATGTGTCGTTGCTTGCTGTCTGTCATATTTTTTTTTAGATGAACTATTGCCGTTGGTTTTTCTCGTTTGAGTTGATTCCCATAAATTCACGACGGTTACGTTTATAGATTACTACACTGGATTTAACATTGACTTGTAATTTTTCTTTTCTTTTACGCTAGTTTCAATTTGTATAAAGTTCACATGTGCACCATCAATAAACAATTTAAAAAGAAGATCAGTAATGCACAATCAAAGATAAATATAATCATCATGATAGATAAATTTTTACTTGTCAAGGGTGTCGGTATTCGGGAATTAAGAATTTTCTTTTTTTTTTTTACTAAAGAGATATGGCATCCGGTTTTATTTTTTTTTAGAACAACATTAATGTTAAGACAATATTTAATGATCTTACTGCAGCGATAAATTGGTTACCTTTTAAGAATAATTTTATTCAAAGGTTTGATAAGTTTTCATTGATGGAATTGAAATTTTACGGGCTCTATAAACACAATAACCGTAAACGTAAGAATGTGATATTTCTGTTGGTATTAAGGATTCTAAAGATCGAACCAAAGTTCCAAACCAATATTTGTATACCATGAACTGTAGATTCACAGATGGGTAATATATTCACCTTGTGTTCATAGAAGGAGACGCTTACCCTCTCAATTCTTTTGAAGTTTTTGCAATTTCCTCTGTTTTTGTGTTATTTTAATTTGTATATTTATAGCCGATAAATGATATCGGTTAACTACTTTTGTCTTTTTCAGAGATATTTCAAACTCCAAACCCAATCTTTGTGTTTCGCCATGACTTGCATTTCTAGATAATTTCAGTTTTATTTTCGTATGTTTGATGTCAAACATATAATTTCATATTTTAATACTCATTAGATTTGTTGTTGAAAGAGTTCCTTTGTTTATAAGCATGAATGTTCCAAACTAACCGTTAAATGCGATAAAATATAGGTGAAATTATATCATTATTTGTCGTAGAAAGCCATTGACAATGTTCTTGCCACTACCAACTCATGCAAGAACTAAACAGTCCTTGATGTTTTTTTGTGATTTAGATTTAACTTTCTAGAAAGGTACATAAATGTTTACAAAGGGAAAAAAATGGATCAATGTGCTTTTCTTTTAGTTTAAAACAGACAACCTACCTTTTTTTATGATAGAGATCCTATTTTCCTTTTTGGTCATTTTTTTCAGCACATGACAGAATAAGGTATAGTTTTGAAATTAAGTGACTGTCATTTGTTTTTAACTAAGTTGCTATGAATGATTGTAATCTCAGAACTTAACACAGAAAACAATAGAGCCTTGCATAAGTGGTTTGCATAAGTGGTTTTATTCCGTAAAGAAAATAAAAACGCGAAAAAGAATATATTGCTTTGACGATTATATGCTAACGAAAAAAGTGAAGCATTTACTAGAAGGACTATTGTTTCTGAACAAATATGTTGTTTCTCAATACATTTTTTTTGATATGATAACGTTTAAACAAGACAAATTCTGATATTGCTTTACATCTCCCCCCCCCCCCCCTTTTTTTTTTTATTAATTTTGTATTTACATTGTGTCATAGATCAAATTTATTCGTTCATTGTATGTTTACTTGTTTTTGTTTATATGTCTTTTGATTGAGTTAAGCCGTTTCAACTGATATTTTATAGTGTGTCCTTCTATGTTGTGATGTTACACTATTATTTCAGGTTAGGGTGAAGGGTGGCGCCTGTTAAAACGTTTAAACCCGCTGTATTTGTTTGCAACTGTCCTAAGTCAGGAACCTTTTGTTCAGGGGTTGTCGTTTGTTGATGTGGTTCATAAGTGTTTCTCGTTTCTCGTTTTTTTATATAGATTAGACCGTTGGTTTTCCTGTTTGAATGGTTTAATACTAGTTATTTTTGGGGCCCTTTATAGCTTGCTGTTCGGTGTGAGCCAAGGCTCCGTGTTGAAGGCCGTACTTTGTAATGGTTTACTTTTGCAAATTGTGACTTGGATGGAGAGTTGTCTCATTGGCACTCATACCACATCTTCTTATATCTATCTATAGTGGATATAATTAAACAGTGAAAAATAAATGTAACAACAGCACAACACTGAATATAAAATCAATGAGTGACATGGACAAATAAAAACCAATGATCGATTAGCGGCTTGATTGAGCATCCAGCGTAAAATAATCAATGAAAGTAGTGGCCATTGTGAAGAGTTCGAAAACCATACACAAATAATATAATGAAATAAGTAGTGGCCATTGTGAAGCGTTGGAATACTATACACAAATAATAAGATGAAACGAATGGAAAATAGTAGCACTATCATTAGCAAAGAAAAAAGATCTATTGAAGATTCCGTTTCACTTTGCATGCCGGTGCCACACTGATACATTTGAATTTCAAATCTTTTTTAATTGATCCATTATATTTCTCATGTAGGCTTACACTTTTGTCTTGTAGTATCATTTATATGAAAAGTAAACTATATTTTCTAGTGCAGGCATTTTCTATTTATTTATTCAGTTGATGACATAATTACTGAAAGTTAAACAAGTAATTTATTTTATTGTGCATTTTATTATTGATATCTTATACAATGGTAAAAACAGCCCGTCCGGGGTCTTATTTTATACAAAATACCTTGTTTTTGTCTATCCACTCCGGTCAGTGTAATATGCATCACAACTTTGAAAGTATCAGAAATAAACAAAATTTGTAGGAAGTGTTCCTACCTTATCACATCTTACTATGTATCATGAAATAAAAAACACCATGGCTAAAAATAAAAAGACCATGAATAAAAACAAAAGTCAACAAAACACAACCCAGAAAACTAAATGTGACGCGAAACAAACACAAAAAGCAGCAAAAGAACTGAAATGTCAGCAGTTCCTCTTCCAATTGTTACTCTAGCTACCAGTTAATTAACATATTAAAGATTCAAATCAGGGGATTATGTATCTTATTATGGCAAATTATTGAATGCCTCTTGTTGAATTTAAAGACATTATTAAATTCATAAACGATTGCCACAAGTGATTTTTCTTACCCTAATCTTTACCGAAACATAATGTTTTGAAGAAAAAAAACCCCAAAATAACCGTGATTCCGGAAAAAGGTTAACCAAGACTGTTACGAGACGAAACAGAGATTACATTTAGCATTAAATAGGACAAAATGCAACATTACAAATTAAAGCAATAGCAACATGAATCCCTTTCACACATAATATAGGTCGAGCTCAGATGCTCCGGAAGGGAAATCAGTTTCTGTTTCATTAGCAACAATCGTGCTGTAACTCATTTTAAATATATAATCGGGGATAAGTCGCGTTCTGTGATGTCAAAAACTGATATGAAAAAAAGACGTCATGTTCCTACGTTAAGTATACCATAACCGTGGTCAACTGTGACAAAAAATATTCATAACGGTATATCACATCATTATGGCGTCCGTACAACTTTCGAAGATTGAACCATTTTTTTAATTGCTACCATATTATAAGAAACCCTGTTTCAAGTAAATAATGATAAGTAATGCCCATTCTACCAAGCTGCCACTTCAAATTCATGAATATGGTAAAGTTTTTTCTTATTGAGGATGCTTTTATAGCTCATAGAAATTTATTTTCACCTTACAGCAAGCTCATCATTGCAGTTTGTTCGATGGTTGCGAATCTTAAGGACAGCTGCTCATATTTTTGCAAAGTTGAGATATCGTTATATGTTATCCTAAATATCAAATCTAAAATTGGTTTCAAAATCCAACATAATTCCTTGAATTGTCCTTTAATATTAATAAGAAGATGTGGTATGAGTGCCAATGAGACAACTCTCCATCCAAGTCACAATGTATAAAAAGTTAACAATTATAGGTCAATGTACGACCTTCAACAGGGAGCCTTGGCTCACACCGAACATCAAGTTATAAAGGGCCCCAAAATGACAAGTGTAAAACAATTCAAACAGGAAAACCAACGGTCTATTTTATATAAAAAACGAGAAACGATCAACACTTTAAATTCATTATCTACAAAAAAGTCATTTTAGTTGGAAATCTGCAAACTGTTTGATCTTTTGTGACAAAGAAGTATGCGTTCCATCGTAATTGTTTCCATTCACACTAGTTGAAATATGATACAAGCTTTGCTCCATGATAAGATGCATATTGTGGAATATAACTTTTATGAATAGAGAGAAAAAAGATACCAAATTCTAATGCAATAATTGTGTATAAATGGTTCTGATTGGATGACAATGAGCGTACAATTCTCTATCTACCTGTCTGTAACTAAAGGAAGCCGACATTTTGAATTTCGGAATGTATTGACGTATAATTTATATAATTGTATTGTATTCCAAGAAGCCCGAAAACGCCAGGTGTTGACACCAGAGGCATACCAATGGCGTCACCTAGTTTAGGTGCCAAAGAAAATAACATCATTTCGCGGAATTTTTGTTTAATGAAAATTTTACACCAAGATAATGACTAGAATTGAATGAGATCTTTATTTTGCATTAGGATAGAGAATTGGAAATTTGCACACTGTTTGATCTTTTGCTACGAGTCGCCAGTCAAACTCAATTTGCGACATTAAAACTACCGATGGAAGTCCGCAAAGTTTTAATACAATACAATTATCTCTCAAGTTATATTCAAACCCATAAGTCGAAAACAAACTGACAATGCCATGGCACAAAAAGAAAACGGCGAATAGACAAAAACAATAGTAATATAATGTAATATTGATTTACTTATTTATACTAAAAATTCTGATCTAAACGGTTACTGTGCCTTATCCTATAAAATTTATTTATATTATAATGGTAGATTTTTAAGTAAACAAACTCACTCCTTCATAGTAAATTGTCGTAATATTCAATTGCAATAGGATATTTGATTATGCATATTCAATTCCGTATGTTATATTTCATAATAAGATAGTGTTAGCAATGTTATGTACTTGTTATTGTTAGTGTGGGTTATACTTCAAATAATTGTTCTTCCAAATTTTAAAGATGTGTGTGAAAATATGAGTATTCAGTTAAATCTTTTAAATAAACCAACTGAATCAGAAAAAGTCATTTACGAGAAAAAGGCGGCAGAAATATAGACTTAAATATATTTACTTAACGTGATGTGTATAATTGTTAAATGGTAAAGTCCTTTAAAATAATATATATCAAACCTTTGAACAAAATTTCGAATCTCCTGGTTGATTTCCTTCTTTAAGTTGATAAAACATTTTGAAAGAAAAAAATGTCGTTTTTTCAAAACAAAAAACTATGATCTCTATAAAATATTAATACAAGGGTAGAAATTAGAAAAACAAAAACTTCACGAAAAAATTTGAAATAACAAATATTGACTTTTTGTAAATATCAAATTTAAAAACAAGGAAAAGTTGAAACGGAAGAGGAATCAATTGATGTATCTGTCGTAACAGTTATAATTTACCGAAATGACATACCGTCTAAAACTAAATTTTAGGTTATTCTGCATACATTAAGATCTATTATAAAATATGAAAACTTTGTTTCTAAGATATTTTTTATTCAGCCAAACTCTTTTCTCTGACCCACTTAAACGGTACCAATTTTCCTGGACCAGATAAATAATGCTAACTCGATCGGCCAATGGAATTCATTGTTACATAAACGACTTACTTAGTCTCTGATGCATGATTTTTTATTATTAATTGTTTTGGCTTTTAACTAGCTGTCGGTAACTACGAGTACTCTCAAATCGTACTTTCTTTTTAATTTGACCTGTTGATACTATTTGTAATGCTTTTTTGTTATTTAATGTTGACATGGATCTTGTCTATATACCAGCATTGATTATTTGGTATTACTACAAATTTTCACTTCTTCGTACAATGAACATCAAAATTATTTCATTTTTCCTTAGATGCTGTTCTTAGACCTGTACAGGAAGTTTTATGTAGCACTAATTGTATAGTTTTATTTTTGATATTCACCACATATGTACCAAGTGTTCGATTAGTTTTATTGATATTAAAGAAATTTCTTGGTATTCCTAAACGGAAGATTTTATACACACAGAAGAAGAAGTATACTTAACAACAAAATTATTTTCATTTACCTGTGTATAATAGGAAGCAGGTTTCTTCAAAAGTGATGATTTTCAAAAATTGTTTGACATTTCACAGTGATATCATACTTTAATTTTGTTTAAACCTGTTTATTTACTTTTGACTTTAATTTTTTATTAACTGTGTATTTGCATTCAGGTGTCACAGGTCAAATTTATTCGTTCATTGTGTGTTAATTTACGTTTTTTGATTGAGTTAAGCCTCCCAATTGATATTTTATAGTGTTTTTTTCTATGTTGTGATGTTCTACTATTGTTTCAGAAAAGGGAGAAGGTTTGGTACCATTAAAACGTTTAATTCCGCTGAAAATGTTTGCACCTGTCCTAAGTCAGGAATCTGATTACAGTAGTTGTCGTCTGTTTATGTAGTTCATACGTGTTTCTCGTTTCTCTTTTTTATATAGACCGTTGGTTTTTCCGTTTGAATGGTTTTACACTAGTAATTTTTTGGGGCCCTTTATAGCTTGCTGTTCCGTGTGAGCCAATGCTCCGTGTTGAAGGCCGTACCTTGACCTATAATGGTTAATTTTATAAATTGTAACTTGGATGGAGTGTTGTCTCATTGGCACTCATACCACATCTTCCTATATCTATTTACAGATCATACCCAGCTGAAACTTTATCGTTACAGCGAAATTGAAACATGGAGGACTCGACAACATTTGGAAAATATATATCATTCAAGATTTTTGAAAAAAGTTATTTATCATAATACCATAAAAAAACACGAGAGCAAATATGTAATTATCCAACACAAAATAAATGAAATAATTTACATAAACTGTGAATTAATACCACAACCATCAATAAACAAAATACAAAAACAAAAATACAAATCATAAATTACAGTCAGTTTAGTACAATCAAAGATAACATTTGATATTACAATGGTGTTAAGATAACAGTATCTTATCTTATTTGCCGTCTCTGCATTCAAAATTTCACAACAACTAATATCAATGACATCAATTATATATCAAAATGTAATAAAAAGCGATAAGTTCATGGTGTGAAATTCAAAACATTTGAAGCACATACAAATTCAAATTAAACCCCAACATATGGTAAGGACGGAAACCTTTGTCCTAATGAAATGTTGTTCATTTAGAATCATTACAAACAAAAACGGAACAAATATGTCAGACCAAAATGTGAAATTAAATGGAATAGAACATTGAAAACGGAGCTAGACTGACGATCAATTGAAAGAAACTTGACAAGCTGTTTGTATCTAACAATATTTAACAATTCGTATAAAAAACACTACATTATATAATTTATACCGAGTTATAATTGTACCAAATGCAAAATTCCGATGGCCTTTTTAACTTTTTTAGGAATTTTTTTAAAACTCAAGAGTATCGTTGTAAACATTGTTATAAAATTCAAGACATAGTTGAAGAAAGCTGCTCCCTCTCTGTGCATAGATGTAACGCTGAACTCTGATGTCCAAAATATGATATGATCGATGCCTTGATTAAACGAAAATAAATATTGGGAATGTCATAGTGTTTTAGGAATATTTAGTATTTGAAAAGGTCGCAATAACGTTTAATTTAACATAAAAGTAAATAATGAAACCTCTATGTATTTGTAAGAATGCTTTGAATCATTTTACCAGTAAATGAAATAAAAAGCATTGTTTTGGTATTCTCAACCTTGACCGTTTGTCTCAAAAGTTGAAATTTTATTAAAACTTGTTGCATTTGTTCATTTTTAGGCCTGATTTAAATGAAATTATGCGTACATTTGTATCATTGTTATCTTTAACACAAAAAGTAGTTCATTGAATTAGTGTACTATTTACATATTCCTTTACAATCAATTTTCATTCCCTATTCATATTAATATTACATATATTAGTTGGAGTAATAATATTTTACCCACCATTAATGGTGTTTCGTCATTGGTGTACACACACACACACATACATATATATTACAATAAATCCGTCAAAGAAAATTCTAAAGTGATTGAAGCACGTGTCGTGTCGAGGTCAATTTTTAACAACCATCTAACCTGGAGACTAATAAAATAAAATAATTTATACTTTGGTGTTTTTGCTTAAACGAGATACAATTTGAACTTTATTATATTAATATGAAAGAAGACAAAAAATGACCATGATACAAATATTAAAGATTTTCATGTCAAAGGGTAAAATTGTAAGAAAACACAAGCTTCATGATGTGTAGAATGTTAATTGGGAATAGAAACCGGTTTTTACGTAAAATGTTAAATGACGGGAGTAATTTGTTAGCATTTTTAATTTCCCTAGCAAATGGGATATGTAACACAAACTGGGACCCATCTGTCAGCTGCCTTGGTCTGCTTATTCTTTCTGTAATCCAGGTGTTTAAAAAATTAAAGATGTTGTTGATGTAAAAAATAGACATAACAATAACAATAGACAAATAAAATTAAACTAAAAGAAAACTTTTTACCCAACCCGTATTATTTAATCAGCCAACCTTACCGATAATATACTACATGATGGTTTGCCTTGTAGATCAGCACTTGGAACCTGTGAGTCTTGAAACGTCGAATTTTTAAGATATCACCAGAAAATTATTTTGCATGGTTTGACTGTTTATAGATTTGAAATTTAAAATGGAAAGGGGTAGTTTCAACCTTGTACAATTACACACAAACATTTAATTACTCTTCTTTGTTCAAACTCAAAGGTCGATTGTAATCTGATTTGTTCGTAAATTATATTTTTTTGCATAAATACTAATAATCAATTATAACGATCTTCATAGTAGAAAATGAATATCTATTCCAAGTAAAACAACTTTGAAAAGAACATTTTTGTAATAATCAGAAATTCAATATTTGTAAAAAATTTGATACCTACACCAAGTTTGTAAATGAATCAAGACTATTTTGAAACCGATGATATCTAATTCCATAACTCGGAGAAGAAAGTCCTAGCAAAGAATTTAATGTAGACCACATATCCTTTTTATAATTAGAAAAATCAATGCAAATACTAGCTCTCATAAAAGCTTTAATATACCTATAAGAAACATCATGATTATTTAGAAAATCATAATTTATAATAATAACATTTTTCAAAAAATCTTCTCGATAATTCACCCAGGCATATTTCCACTCACAAGAAATCCAAGCTTTTGTGCTTTCACGTGATAAATGATGTAGGTCGCTTAGAAGAACGAGAATAATTTTAGATTTCGATAGGATATCAATTACTTCTTCTTCACGTGGTCTACCAGGCTGGCAATCTCGATACGGTAGAAAAGATTTAAGTCCCCTATCGTTAAGATGCGGTAAAAGCTCATACGATATCCAATTTCGAAGTCCATCGTCGTCTTCATTGCAAGATATGTAAATATCATATTGAAAAGAGTTTCTAGAAACAGGCCTGCTAATTTTTCTCAAAAAGCGTCGCCATAGAATATAAATTTCAACATAAAAATTATAGCCCGCAAAGGCAAAAATTACGACAAGGCTAACTATGATTCCAATACATAAGTTGAACCATTTCAGATGATAATCTTCTGTACATCCTAGCTCGCTTTTCGTGATTTGAGTTATAGATTTGTAACCGGTTTCGGTCCGACAGAATATCCATGTGTTATTATAGCAAGGCATTGTTGATGACGGTAGCCAACTCTGCAACCACAGATCTTTACATGTACAAACAATATCTAGTCTTCCTAACTGTACATTGCAAGGCCTGAAGTTTCCTATGGACCTATCAATACTTGTTAACGGATTGTGTTTTATATTGATGATCGTGGTACTTTTCAGCTGTGACACAAAAAATTCAGAAATACTATCGAAATTATTTTCTTCAAGATTGATTTCTTTTATTCGGAATGTGTAATTCTTTGCTCTTTCAAACTGGGTATCTAAATCAGAAAATAAATTCTTAGAAAAGTCTAAAACCAAATTCTCGTATTCTGGTAAAACTAACGGAAATTTTTTCGATGCTAAGTTCGAACGGCAATTGATAATAGTTTTGTTTTGACTTGGTTGATAAAAGCAACGACATTTTTGAGGACATCTTGCAGACATTGAAATGTTGCAGATAAGTAAATCAGGTTGATTCAGAAAACCTCTTATCAGTTTATTTTTAAACTGTGAAGGGCTGTTACATTTCAAATTGACATGACTTGCATGTAAAATTATCGCCCCAATAGTAACCTGCGAGACAAACGGATAAAATTTGCAATCGCATAACCAGTTGTTATGCCTGAAGTCGAAACTGTAAAATACCAGTTTTCCAAATAATCTCAGGTCATTAAAACCGATTTTTTCAAAATTGAAAAAATGAGTAAAATTGTTGTATGTGAAATCAAGATATCCCCCACGGCCGAAATTTAATTCTGGTTGAAATGAAAAGTTTGCGGGATTTGTAATTTCGTTCAGAGCATTATGAGAAAAATTTACAATGCAGAAATATTTTTGTCTTGTCCAAACTATGTTTGTGACGTCGATTTCTGTCATATTGTTATACGATATATCAAAATTAAACATACTACCCGCCATATGTAAGAAAAACTTCGGCTCCAATTTGGTGATTTGGTTGAAGGATACATCAACTCTACGGAGATGTTTCATTCCATTGAATATGTCCGCAATCAAAGATTGTATTTTGTTTCCTGCCAATAGTAATGTATCTAGTATAGACAAGCATGATATATTTCTGATATCTGTAATTTGGTTGAATGACAAGTCGATGTAAACAGTTGTATTAAAATTACAAACTGAGAGCGGAATTGCAGTTAGATTTCCGTACGTGTAAATTAAGTAATTAAAATGAACATCATGGTCTATAGTTTTCAATTCAATATCGTGTTTAACAAAAAAGACATTTAAATGTCCAACATTAGTAAAATTAAGTTTCCCATTCAAACTTCCGTCAACTGTCCATAATGGTTGAGCCTTACATGTACAGCATTCCAAACTGTTTTCAAATCTCATTTTGTTCAGGTAATCCTGAGCTTCGCATTCTTCAGGACAGAGTAAATCCGATCTATTGAACAATATGCCAAGTTGTTCTTCTAAAGATTCACTGGAAGAACCATTATTACACAATACCACCATCAAAAGCGCAAAACACAATTCTGACATTTCACAATAAATGAACGCTAACTAAATTTGTGATGTGAATTCTGTATGCAGTTAGTTGGCAGAAACTCAAAATTAATTCTTATTCCTTGTTTAAATCAAACACATATCTTATTGTTAACACAAAGAAACATTTAAATGGTTCAAACAAATGTCTCTTTTTTTTTAAATGACAAGGTCTTTTCCTTTATCCAATTCGATAAGAATTGGTGATTCGGGTTTCAAGTTAGGAGCATAAATAATACACATTTTTGAATGTTTTCAAAGCATAAATGACACAGTGAAATAAAATCGATCAACTAAAGAGTTATGCTTGACCGAGTGTAACACAGAAGAAAAGAATGAATAAATTACTTTACTTTAAATCCACATTTGTACGCTCATTTGTCATATCTTCTTGTTTTATCATCGAAGTAAGATTGGAAAGGTTTACACACACATTACCCGTTTTCTCCGAGTCAAATTGTTTCCTCGTATACAAAAGAACTAAAATACATCATTAAACGTCTTTAAACAAAAATCACCAAGTATAAACCACAGCAGTCATATATGTGTATTGCCTATCACTGCATTTGCTCGAAGTCAAATTGTGAGATCGATGAATAAAAGAAATTTAAACCTACCATTTAAAACTCAAAACCTGAAGTCAAGTATGAATCAAAGCTATACATTTTTTTTTTATCAAGAATTTCTTTTGCCCGTAACTGTATTTGGACCAAATCAAATTCATGCATCTGCTAATCATGCGATACATACACAACATTAAAAATCGGTTTAAAATTGGAAAACTTATACCAGTTATGTACCATCTCTACGAACTGTACGAATGTAATGTATTTTATAGTGGGGAGCAGTTACGAAATGTGCAATATTGTTTTTTTTTTGTTTATCTCATTAGGAACTTTTTAATGGTCTATCTAAGCTTTTTCTATTACCTAATACAAGGAACACTTGAAATCCTGATGTTAAACAGTCGAACACTGTCTATCAAATAAATTGACAAATAAAGGTCATTTTTGAAGTGTTCCGATTCTTACAGTTGTTCAAAATTCCGTTTTGAAAAGTTTTATTATATTCATTACAGCGTTAGGTTGATGCTACTCTAGAAATTAATTGAAACATTACCTTTTAAGTTTTAGTACGCAAAAAGGTTGCTAGTAAACCGGCGTAAAATTAACATGTACATGCGGTAGTTAGCTATATCTTGACCCTGTATAAATTGTCTTAGTTAATAACAAGCGTGTTTCCATATTCTGATTCCTGCTATATATTATTTAGAACTGGGTAAGTAATTTCAAACGGGGTGTAAATAGGTGCATCAACAGAATAAGTATATCCAAACAAAATGATATTAGGTGCATCAACATAATAAGTATCTCCAAATAGAATGAGACTAGATGTATCAACAGAATGAGTTTCTTCAAACAGAATGAGATAAGGTGCATCAAAAGAATAAGTATATTTCAACGGAATGAGACTAGGTGCATAAACATAATAAGTGTCTTCAAATAGAATGATACTATACATATAGCTAGGTACATTAACAGAATGAGTGTTCCAAACAGTATGAGACAAGATGCATCAAAAGAATGAGTGTCTCCAAACAGAATGAGACTAGGTGCATCAACATAATAAGTATCTCTAAACACAATGAGACTTGTTGCATCAACAGAATAAGTGTCTCCAAACAGAATGAGACTAAGTGCATCAACAGAATAAATGTTTTAAACAGGATGAGAAAAAAGTGAATCGACAGAATAAGTATCTCCAAACAGGATGAGACTTGATGCATCAAAAGAATGAGTGTTTTCGAACATAATGAAACTTGGTGCATCAACAGAATTGGTATCCCCAAACAGAATGAGACTAGGTGAATCAACATAATAAGTATATCCAAATAGAGTGAAACTAGTTGCGTCAAAAAAATAAGTGTCTCCAAACAGAATAAGACTAGGTGCATCAACAAAATAGGTATCTCTAAACAGGGTGAAACTAGGTGCATCAACAGAATATGTATCTCCAATCGGAATGAGACTAGATGTACCAACAGAATGAGTGTCTCCAAACAGAATGAGACTAGGTGCATCAACAGAATAAGTATCTCCAAACAGATAGAAACTATGTGCATCAACAGAACAAGTACCTCCAAACAGACAAATGAGACTATATCTATCAACAGAATAAGTAAATACAAACAGAATGAGACATGTTCATCAACAGAATGAGTATCTCCAAACAGAATGAGTATCTTCAAACAGAATGAGACTATATCCATCAACAGAATGAGTGTTTGAAAACAGAATGAGACTAGGTGCATCAACAGAACAAGTATTTCCAACCAAAATGAGACTAGATGCATCACTAGAATAAGTATCTCCAAACAGAAAGAGACTAGGTGCCTCAACACAATGAGTGTCAGATGCATCAACATAATAGATATCTCCAATCAGAATAAGACTAGAAGCATAAACAGAATGAGTGTCTCCAAACAAAATGAGACTAGATGCATCAAGAGAGTGAGAGTCTCAAAACAGAATGTTACTAGATGCACCAGAATAAGTATCTCAAAATATGATGAGATTAAGTACATCAACAGAATGAGTCTCTCCAAACATAATTAGACAAGGAGCATCAACAGAATAAGTTTATCCAAAAAGATGAATCAACAGAATGATTGTCTTCAAAACAGAATGAGACTATGCGCATAAACAGTATAAGTATCTACAAACAGAAAGAGAATAGGTGCATCAACAGAATGAGTGTCAGATGCATCAATATGATAAACATCTTCTAACAGAATGAGACTAGATGTATCAACCGAATAAGTATCTACAAACAGGTGGAGATTATATGCATTAAAAGAATATGAGTGTCACAAACAGAATGAGACTAGGTGCATCAACATAATGAGTGTCTCCAAAGAGATAAAGTCTAGATGCATCAGCAGAATAAGTGTCTTCAAACAGGATGAAACTATATGCATTAACAGAATGAGTGTCTTTGAACAGAATGAGACTAGGTGCATCAACAGAATAAGTATCTCAAAGCAAAAAAGAGACTAGGTGCATTAACAGAAATAGTATCTCAAACGGAATGAAACTAGGTGCATCAACAGAAAAAAGTATCTCTAAACAGAATAAAACAAGTTGCATCAACAGAATAAGTATCTCCAAACAGAATGAGACTAGATGCATCAACATATTTAATATATCCAAACGGAATGAAACTAGGTGCATCAACATAATAAGTATCTCCAAACAGAATGAGACTAGATGCATCAACATAACTAATATTTCCATACATAATGAGACTAGGTGCATCAACAGAATAAGTATCTCCTAACAGAATGAGACTAGATTCATCAACATAACTAATATCTCTATACAGAATGAGACTAGGTGCATCAACAGATTAAGTATATCCAAACGGAAACAGAAGGAGACCCGGTGCATGAACCAAGCAAGTTTCTTTAGTGATTAATGGAATGAGAGCAGGAGAATCAATATATTCAATTTCTTTATGCACCAACAGACAAAGTGATTCCAAACAGATTGAGAGATAGTTGTGCTACGAATAGCTGCATTAACACTGTGATTATCTCAAAACCGAATGAAACGTGGTGTAACAACTGAATAGTATTTTAAAGTAAGTGATTGGACAACAGAGTGCGAATTGGTGCAGCCACAGAGTAAGCATATTCGAACTGAGTAAGAGGAGGTGTATCAACAGAGTAAGAATCTTCGAACGGATCAGAGTTAGACTTGCTGCATCAACCAAGTAAGTTTCACATAATCGAGTTCGACTATGTGCATCAGAAGAGTAAGTATATTCAAACGGTGTGAAAATATGTGTGTCAACGGAGTACGTTATTACTTCTGTGCTAAACAGAGTGAGACCATCGGCTTCAATCGAGTAAATTTCTCCACAAGTAGTGAGACTAAGTTCATCAACAGAGTAAGTATCTTAAAAAAAGTAAAATAACAAAAAAATCCAAGGAAAATTCAAAAGTCCCTTATCAAATGGAAAAATAAAAGCTCATACACATCAAACGACTGGAAAAAACTGTCATATTCCTGACTTAATACAGACATTTCCTTATGTAGAAAATGAACAAACAGAGAGTGAGACTAGGTGTATGCATAAAGTTAATATCATCAAACAGAGAGTGAGACTGGGTGTAACAACATAGTTATTATAGTTAGTATCTCCAAGCACAGCAAGACTAGGTGCTTACCAGAGTAAGTATCTCCAAACCAAATTGGTGCATCAACAGAATAGATATCTCCATATCATCTATCCATAACCTAAAGAATTCCTGTAACTTCATTGTCTGTGGTCTGTAGATTGCTTGCTGTAAAGCATAATTTCTTCACTTTAACCAAACGACAGTTTTCAGTTATTTACCATAGTCTACCAACTTTGCAGAGCTTCACCATTTAATGTACTGTTCAATTTGTCCTAGTCCGGAATTTGCATGAAATATTTGCATTAACACGTAATTTTACCAATCTTAATCGAACGTTAAATAAACAACAAACAATCTTGGTCATTTGTAAAGTTTGACCAAGTATCGCCAAGTACACCAGCCTCTCAAACATTTTCCTAAAAAAAAAAATACTAACAACCATTGAAAATTTATTTCCTAATGTTTATCGACAGACCATATGAACGCTCCAAAGTAAGTAAAAGAATAACAGCCATGTTTGTTTGGTACATATATTTATCTTTTTGAATGACACGAGTGCTTCCAATGATGCCGCAATTGCTATAAATGTCTACCAGGCAAGCGACACATGTAAGGAATCATAAATGGTTGGGTTATACATTATTAGTTTTTTTTTTATCTAAACTTGGCTTAACACATTTATGTGAAGCATGCTCTTTCGATCAACATCTACTCATCATATTAAAATATAAGGAGATACATTTAGGTGGTACGAATGAGACAACTATCAACCAGAGACCAAATGATATGGGTGCATGCAATTGTAGATCATTGTTCTGCATTCAACAATGTTCAAAACCTATATCTTATAATAAGTTTAAAAAGGCTCCGCCATTACAAAAAGAAAAGAAACAAGAAAACAAACGGTGTGATCTATGCTATAACAATAAACGAAAACCAATTATGAAAGACATCAACCAATGCAAGTCACTGAACTACAGGCCTTTGATTTTTTGTCAGATACTTAAATAATGTAGTGCGATTAATCGTGTTTGTGAGCGTTCAATCTTTTCCCTAACAAAAGAAGACAATAAAAATCAAATTATATCAAATATCAATAATACACCATAAAACAAACACATCCTGCCAACTTTAAAATGATGAATTTCATTAACGAAACATATATCAAAGCATGCCCCTCAGAATCGCTGAAGACGAAGAAAAATCCAGTCATTGATAACTAAAAATAGGAACTGGTATAATATAACATATAAAAGTATACCATACAGTACAGCGTTAGGGTTCATGATCTCCTTTTTGAATTAATATAAAAAAACAACATCATAATGGTACATTGTGATTTTATGCTATTGATGAATGATATAATTGATCTAATGATACTATATACTGAATAAAAGAGATATTAGATCATGTATTAAAATATGAAAAGAAAATTGCAATAATGCATGAAATGTTTAAATTTTCTTTTATCGAAACGTTTTTTTAGGTATATGCATAGAACAGTTATTCCTCTGATGCAAAATCGGGCGTTATTTCAACAGCGCAACGATATCTTCCTCAATGTTTTTGTTGACATTAGAGAAATTTATGTCTTTCCTCAAAGTGAAAATCCTCTTAGGAATGTTTGACAACATCATCATATGTAAGCAAATCGTAATTTATGATGATTAGTTCTCGACTAAAGTCCCACTTGTAATAATTCCATGCATAATTCCATTCACTTTTATTCCATTGTTGATTTCCTTTGGAATCGTCACTAAGAAGTATTATCAAATTTCGACTTTTGGAAATGACGTCAATCGTCTCTTGTTCCCGAGGTTTGCCGATTGTACTGTTCCTGAAAAATAGAAACGCATCGAAACCCCTTTTCTCCAGACAAGGAACTAAAGACGTTAACAACCATTTACGAATTAGTTCATCATCTTCATTGGAAGAAATATATATGTCGTGTATTACCGTGGATGGCGATAACGGATTCCTGAAGAAGTTTATTCAATTCTAGTTAATATAAATAACTCAAACCTAAGCTTGTATACAATCATTGCACATGTAATAACTGCAAAAAATGCAGCGCATATCGAACTGTTTACCAATGAAGTATTTATAACTGAGGCTGAACATCCAATATTTTCTTTTTCTATTTCAGTAATAGGAGGTAATAGTCCATTATTATTACATAAAACCTGTATGCTGTTCGCACAGTTTTAATATTGTAACGGTAACCATATTTTCAACCAAACATCTTTGCACGTACATTTCATAATAATTTGTCCCGATGAAATCTGACATTGCTTCAACATCTGTTAAGAACGTGGAATCCTTTTAATAGCATTGCCTCTCATATCTACTAGTTGTAGTTTTCTAAACCTATAAAGAGCTAAATTTTAAAGTATTTCAATGTTGTTGTTTGAAAGATCAAGTTTTTGTATCCGTTCAAAATTATCTAACTTAATCCGTTCAATTATTTTCAAATTTTTTAAACTATTATTTGAAAAATCAATTTCCAAATGTATATACGAAGTAAGAACTGAATAAAATCTTGTTAGTCTTTTCTCATTAGCAGGTTGATAAAAACAGTGGGATTTGGTGGACACCTTTCAGCTAAAGACAGGTGACATATTAATTGATCAAGCTCAGACGCAGCTATGACGTCAAAAATTGTTTATTTTTTAGTTGGCGTGGCGAATCACAAAAAAAGTTTAACTGATGAAACAATGCAACAAAAATTTCAAGCGATTTGCAAACGGGTATACCTTAAGTTGCAAATCCAAGGATTTCTCCTTGCAAATATCGCCCAATAAATCAGTTTTCCTCCATGTTTAAGGTTAAGACCATTTTAATTAAACATTGAAAAGTGTGTTAAGTTATTAAACGATGCATCCGGCACTCCGTGAATAGAAAACACGGAATTGTCTTGACTTTTTCCAATTCAAGTATGTTGTTAAAATAATTTATGGAATTATGTGAACAATTTGCTTTACAAACTATGAGTTGTGTCCATAATATGTTTGTAATATCAAGGCTAGTAAGATAGTTGTGAGACACATCAAATTTAAACAAACTTCCATTCACGTTAATTAAAAATCCAGGTTCGATATATTTCAGTCGGTTATGAGACAAGTCAATTACACGAATAAATTTCAAGTGAAGAAATGGTGTATTACTTAGGTATTCCACCAGGTTATGATTAAGTGTATCTAAGAATGTAATGCATGATACAAGATCAATGTCTGTAATTTTGTTGAATGATTAATCTATTAGAACAATTTTCGGAAACTCACAAATATTACTCGGAAAACTACGTAAATCATTATCAAAGGTGTATATATGATAGTATGAACGATAAACCGTCGAACTTTCTATCAGTATGCTGTTGTTACTAGTATCCATCTCAACAAATAACTATGTCATCTAGTTTCTCTATTTGAGTATATCTATTACTCCTTCATCATGTACTTTCATCCGGAACTTAATAAGCAGACACTAGATGAAAGAGGAAGATATATATTAAATAGTTAGAATGTTCCTCCCCATCGTATCTTGATAAATGAAAATTGAGAACATTTCCAGGAACCATTTTTAATATAATGATGGACAACTCTTTTTTTTTTTTATTACATACGAAAAGCGGTAAGGCTTTTTTACAACATTTAATGTTGTGTGTAGTATTAATCATATGCTCGAGGTTATGATGACATAGTCCAAGATAAAGGGTTGTAATTATGGCTAAATCATTAGCACATATGTATCAAATTTTAACTGAGCACCTCAAATTACACCCGGTTTTGTAGTCTGTTGTTTGCCTATTCGTCGTTTTAAGTTTTTATGCTGTTGTGTCGGTCCCTATCCGAATAATGAGTTAAGTATGTTCTATCTCTTTTTAAGTCAAAACTTAGTTGAAAAGAAAATGAGAAAGATCGAATGAAATCATTTCTTAACAAGTTCTACGATTTTTGATATATATGTTTATAGATTTGACATTACTACATGTATGTCGCATTTTCTCAGCTCATCGACATTGCCATAGACAAATCATGTCAGCTGTTAATAATTTCGACAATGCAACCTGTTTTGTCATGTTTTAGGCCTTGACACTTATAACTTGAGGTAACTTTTCGAAAAAAAAATACGTTTTGAATGTTCGATGTAAAAACACAAAATTGAATATTCGAAACTTATCCGAAAATAACACAACTTTTAAGCGGGAGAGGCTATATTAGGTACAAAAAAGAACTGTCAAATATTATTAAAATTGTTTAAAATTTTAATATAACTTGCACCGTATACTTAATGCAAAACCGTTGTGCAACTTTTCAAGTCGTCTCTAATACGTTATACAATGTCTGTTATAAATTGGAACTTAATAGGGATATGTACCGAGATTCTTTTTGTGATTTCCGTATCCTGTAAATTATTTACTTATCATTAATAAATAATCTTCAAGATATGAAAGTTATTATCTTATTTTCCGGGAGAGTAAATATATGTTTGTATTAATTGCACCTTGATTTACACAGTATTCATTGATTGACTGCTAAATGCTACACATGGAATTACAGAAGTGAAATGGTCCGGAAGACAGAACCTAAATTTTGATGTGAACATACGTAGAAAGTCTTATGCAATTTGGTGATTCTAATGGTTGTCAGTACACACAGAAGATATGTTCAATTTGCTCTGGTACGAAGACTTATTTTTGTCTTCTGCAGTGTTTTTTTTTGCTTGTTATTTGGGCGTGTTGAACAGACCTAGAGGCTTATCACCACGTGGAGGTCTATTTATTTTTCAAAGTCTGTTTTCGTGTGAAAAAAGTTTATATTTTGCGTTAAGTTATCTGTTTCAGGGTTATTCCAACCAGTTTCATACTCAGTTGCAAAGAGAAAGCATTCTATGGTCAGACATCAATTGTCTCATTTTTTGACACAGATCTTCTTAAATACCAGGTTTGAAGGTTAACATATTGTATTTTAAAACTTGTTAATTGGCAAAAATTTTCTTTTGTAAATACGGAAATCATTGCTTTATTAACAGGAAGTCGGTTAACGCATTGGTGGAAGTTGATGTATGAGTTACTCGAAGTTCATGTCAATTGTTCCGTTTGTTTTATGAACTGAAAGATATAGGTACAAACTGCCGGAAGTATATTGGTTCAATCCTGTTTGTTTTTATGGCCCAAAATATGTTGGTAATGCAACCAAAAGTGCCGAGTCAGTTTAATGCTTTGAAATAGATTAGATATGACATGAGCGAGAAATATTATTGAAATAAATGGCGAGATAATCAAAATTAAAATAATAAGAGAAATCACAAAAGTTTGATTTAAACATGATCAAAGAGTTTGAAGTTCAAATTACCGTATCGTCCTAGATCTTGACCTATATTTAAAGAATGTAATGTAGTGATTTTGATACATCTAAAGTTGATCTGTTTATGTTTTACTAACTAACTTGTGATTGTTTATATTATGTTTCAATTTTAGTTTTTTATTGGCAATCATAGTTTCATTTGGGTTTGCATTTATTTGTATTCAATATCGTGTTGCAATAGTGATCAATTTTGTTTGAATTTGTTCGGTTTATTTACTTCGTGTAAAATACTATGATACTGGTGTGTTTGTTTCTATGGAAGTTTTTATGAAACAATATGACAATCTTACGTGTGATTCTTTACTTGCTACAAAGTGAAATAGTAATATTTTTACTAAAACTTTATGTCCCTCTGCAGAAGGTTTTACAATCTAAAATATAGAGCATGTTCATTTTCCATCGAACTATTTTTAAATTAACGTAACTGATTGTATGTTCTTAGTGACATTTCTGCTTTGTTTTAGAAATATACTCCTAACCAATTTGTCAGAGGTGAGGCATAAAAGAGTTTTTTCTGTTTACTTTGGAATATACATACAGTGTTTTTTTTTTAATTTCAAGTGACACAATTGAGCGCATGCGCCTGCTCTGACGGATGAACCAACATAAACATGGTTTAGAAACTAGCCCGATGATTAAGTGATTATCGGGTTCCATGGGATTTTTTTTGAGACACTTTATAACATCATCTTGTTATAATTACTACTTGTATTTTAATACCAACCCGTACACTTTAATGTAACTATCTTTTACAAAAACTACCTAACCCTTTTATTTTCTCATCTAAAGTAGTGGCCGCTGCTGTTTTTTATTTTAATTATGATATTGGTTTCGTCCCTTAAACAAATATCTACATCCAAAACATGTATATAAAGTTCATAATCAGAACCACAAGAAAAAGATAGTGACCTTTGAATATAAGTTATATGCTTCAACAGCAAAACAATAGAAAGGGATCTTAAAAGACAGATTTACTCTTAATAAAAGTCGCATTTGTATTATGTAATATGAAGCTAAAACTAAAGTCAGAATTTAAAAAAAATTACTATAACAATAGAAAATATAAGGTTGCTTTGCTTAAATTGTAAAGTTTCGATAATGTGATCAATTAGTGAAAATAAAATACAAGGCCAAAGTTCTAAGTACATGTAACACGGCATACAGTCAAACACTTACATTATCGTATAAAAAGTTAGGTCCATATTTACAAAAAAAAAATGTCAAAAGCGTTCACTAGTTGACCAATTCTGATCTAAACAGCGTTTAAAAGACTAAACAACACACTGTCAATTTCAGACATATGAACTGTGGTAAAATGAGCACTATTCAGACATTTCTCCTCTACTCATTTAAGATATATCCTTTCGATGTTCAGACAGCTCATTAGTTGCGATTTACCTGTACATATCAACATCGAACTGAATGGTCTTAATGCTGCTGATTTATCTGCACGCGAATTGTCCGTACTGAACTTACCGTAGTGGATATTTTGACTTAAGGGCTGCCCATGACTGAATGGTTTATTGTTCAGACTTTGTATTCTGTCGTTATTGTGGCACGACATAAATGGTGGCGGTAGCCAACTCTGAAGCCATATATATCCACATTTACAAACAATATTAAGTCTTCCTAACTGGTCATTACAAGGCCTTTAGTTTTAAAGTTACCTATCAATTCTTTTAATCGATATGTAATTTAAATCAATTAATTTTGGTATTTTTTTTAGATGAGATACAACAAATTCAAAAATATGATCAATATCATTTTTTGGCAAGATTTATTTTCTTTTCTTCGCAATATCTAACTTTATGCTCTTTTAAACCTGTCATCTAAATCAACAATGAATCTTTTTTAAAACATATATAGCCAAATTTTCATATACTAGCGGAAATGTTTAGATACCTATTTCGAAAAAAAATATTATGGTTGTGTTTTTACTTGATTGATAAAAGCAATGACTCTTTGGTGGACACCGATATGTTTCAAATCAACAAATCCGGATGGTGCCTGAAATCTGTTATTACTCTGTTGTTATATTGTGGTGGTTCACTACATTTTAAGTAAATATGTTTTGGATGTTGTGTTATTATCCAAATATATTCCTGCGTGACAAATGGATAAAGTTTGCAATCGCAAGTGAAGTTGTTTTGCCGGAACTCGAAACTCTAAGATACGAGTTTTCCATATAATCCACTGTCACTAAACAATATGTTTAAAAAAAAAAAGGGCTTCAATTGTTTTATCTAAAGTCGAGATATCCCTCTTGACCAAAATTTAATTCTGATCGAAAAGAACAGTTTTCTGAAAAGATTTGTAATTTTGTTCAGATTATTATGAGAAAAATTAACAGTGCAGAAGTAATCTTGTTTCGTCCATATAAGGGTTAGTGACGTCGACTTCTGTCAATGTATTATACAATAAAGTGAAATAAACTTTCCGCCATATTCAAGAATAACTTTGACCATAATTTGTTGATTTGACTGAAGGAAACATCAACTTCTCGGAGGTATTTCATCCCATGACTGGATGTTCTTGCCTTCCAATATCAATGTATCTAGTAAAGGCAAACATGAAAGATTTCTTATATCTGTAATTCGACAGAATGAAAAATCAATGTAACAGTTATATTAAAATCGCAGACTGAAATCGGAATGGCTGTTAGATTTCCGTAGGTATAAAAAATGAAAACAACACGTGATAAATTTTATGCATCCGAAGCCCTTATTTGGATTTACCTTCATCAAGAACGCTCAAAGCCGAATATTTGAAAGCCAATGATGTACAAGAACCGAAGCAGCTGAAGGGCTATATTACCAAGAAGGCCCCTAAAAATAATAAGTTAATTGGTAGATAAACAGTACGATCCATAGTTATCAATTTAACATAATTTTCACAAAACAAGACGTCAAGAAATCCAACATCATTTACATGATTTCTATCATTCAAACTTCTTTTAACAATCACCCCAAAGGGTGACTGGGGAATAGAAATATGGTCACTACAGGTCTTCTTCCGACCGGCAGTAAGACCCTTGCCAAAGTTGGGCGTCCGTTTGGATGTGCGGGATGTATAAGTACGCAGCCACGTCTGGTCAGAATGGGGACGATAAATCCGATGTCTCGTGTAGAGAGAATGCAACGCACTCTGCACGTTAAAAACCCTTGCAATAACTCTTTGAGGGTCCGTAGGTGGCCTGTTGCAAGGCCAAATTTCTGTCCCTATCTAATTTACCCTCAAGGTACATTGGCAGTCAGAACTTCCCCGACCTTATCCCGGAAGGCGTCAATTAAAATACCTACTTATTGTATTCATTGTTAATTTGTTCTCGTCCTGAACATGCATTAAAATTTTTGCCACTGGACGTTAAGCAACCAACAATGAATGAATGAATCAATCAATCAATCGTTTAACAATCCAAGATGGTTGTACTCTACATGTACAGCATTTCAATTTATCATCAACTGTCATTTTTGTAGAAACGGCCTTGGTTTCATATTCTTTAAGACAGCGTAAATCTGATCTATTGATCAATTTTCCAAGTTTTAGAACTAGATACTCTTTAGAAGATATAGCACTGCAATATAATATGAGAATCAAAAGCGCAAAATACAATTCTGATAGCATTTTCAATTAATGAACGCACACTGTACTATTTGGTGTATTTGTTCAACAATTAACAGAAACATAATTGAAATTATATGTTTAAAATGGAGTTTGTACAATGTGAATCAGATATCTTTTGTAGTTATTATAATGTATATAATCGTGTTTACGGTTCCAAGTTATATCCAGATAACATTGCACGTTGATCACTTGTTAAAATAATTTGAATCAAACAAATCGGTCCACAAAGAAAAAGTGTTGTATTACTGAATAAAAATAAAGAAATTTATGATAACTAATGGAATATGTTATGAGCAGATTTGTTTTCCTTATGAAATCGTTAGTTTGAGAAGATGAAAAAGATTCATGACTTTTGAACAGCAATATCCTGCTGTTGCCTTTATATAGTAACGTTATGCATTTCATCCAAACCAAGTTTTTATATCATAGATAAAAGTGATACATACTATTGAAAATGCAAAACCTGAACATAAACGTAGGAATCACAGCCGAAATGTTCTTTTCATTAAGAATTATCATTATCAATAAATAAACAAACATGTCGAGCAGGATTTGCCTACCCTTTCGGAGCACTTGAGATGATACTTGGGTTTTAATGGAGTTCGTGTTGCTTAATCCAGGCATCTACTATGAATAGTCTATTTGTCATATCTAATTATTGAACCTGCAATTAAAGATCCATTTTTAAAGTTGTTTCCCTGAAGAGGGACAACAATTTTCTTTGACTATATGGAGACCTAGTCCGTTTATGAATTTAAAAGTTTAAAAAAAAATTGACTTTTGATGAATTATCTATTACTTTTGGTCGTTTTTGGTGATACAGCCCTTCAACTGTCTTCTACATCCTTGGCTTCTAAATATTCGGCTTTAAGTGTTCCTGGTGAAGGTGAATCAAGAAAAGAGACTCGGCGCATACAATTTTAAAGTGTTGTTTATTTTTTTACAGAACTAGGTCGATAGCGCTGCTGGTGGATTTTCAATCCCCTAGGATATTATTAGATTAGTGGTGGTCAGGACATTTGTACTGACATAATTTATAACAAACCTTTTTTAATAGTCTTTTTATAAATTTATAAATTATAAAGAAACTAAGGTTTCAACTCCCTCATCCAAAATTGACCTGAGATGGATTTAATTTAAAATTTTGGTCTTTTTTGGTCTTATAGCTCTTCAAGTGTTTCGACTTTTCTACATCGTTGATTTTGTGCGCTCCTGACGAAGGTATGAAATTTATAAAGTGTTATTTTCATTTTTTAGGTCCTTTTCTATTTGATCAGCTTGATATGTTTGGATTTTCAAATATTTCGGTCTCGAGCATCACTGAAAAATGACTTAAAAAGAGAGGCGAAAAATACCTAAGTAATTGTCAAAATGTGTGACAGATGCAGTAAACATTTACTTTTGATCTTATCACTACCATTCGGTCCATTCCCCTGCTGGTGGACTGTAAGGCTCCGATGACATCACCAATCCAGGAACCAGTATTTCGATACTTGTATGAAAATACGATTTTATTTAGCTTGAATTTGCTGTTATAAAATTTTAGAAACCGTTTTAAGTTAAGTAACATATCTCAAGAATTATGCAAAGTTCTGATTTCTTTGTTTTGATAAGGCTATACTTGGTGTCTTTTTATATTTGATCAGCTAATCAAAAGTTTGTTTATGTTTTAGGTGTTCAAATACTTCGGCCTTAAGCATCATGGATGGGAAATTAATTGTCAAATACGCATTTGGTGCAGTAAACTCGGTATCAGTTATTATTTGTTCTACCACTAGGTCGATATATGTACCTCTAATTGTAGACTCTTAGTTCCAGAGAGCAAAACCAACCCATTAGCATGCATGTCGGTACTGACACGAACATAAGGATATTGTTTGATTCAAATTAGAAGTTTTAATGATAGTTTTAAATAATCTTGACGTCATCAATTCGTTTGCAACAGATGCGCCGTTTCACAATAAACTTTTTTTTGGGTATGCTTGTTGCTAAGGTATTTGCAAGTTCAAAACTCTATACAAACATTCAAGTGAGAATAAAACTAAAAAAGACAAAAAGTAAGACTTAACCCGGACAAGCAGTCAGAGTTGTTCATGCCAGGACTAAAGTAAAGGCTACCGAACTAGTGATATCAGCAGGGCTATGATTCCACTAGTATAAATAATTGGTAGTTAATACATTTTTTTTACAAATACTACTGCTTCAGAGTGAATTTCGATAATCAGTCGAAGCGATAGGAAAGTGAACAACATTATGAAATGCCATAATTTGACACATACTTATGGAATTTCCGAATAGTTGTTAATCGAATAATTTACTTGCTATATTAATTGATTTCATTTTCATAGAATTATTTTAATGCATAAGATTAGAAGTATATTTTCATTCTTTTTGTTTTTTATTGTTCTTTTCGTTTTTTATTTTACAACCGTCATGTTTCCTACGACACGACGAAAACTGCTTCAACCCGCCGATCTATGATTAGTATTGATGAGTGGCTAATGAGAGATAACTCATATCGGCTTAATAACATGTTTTGTGTACATTTGTAAGATAATTCGATTTCCTGAACATTAATCTAAGGTTGATGTTTTGCATATTTTTTAAATGGTTATATTGCCTTGCATGTGATTATAAGCTGCATACTTTTATTCCCTATTATAAATTTTGAGTTATTCGTAATGATAAAATAGAGAATGGAAATGGGGAATGTGTCAAAAGAGAAAACAACCCGACCAAAGAGCAGAAAACAGCCGAAGGCCACCAATGAGTCTTCAACACAGCGAGAAAATCCCGCACCCGGAGGCGTGCTTCAGCTGGCCCCTAAACAAAAATGAGTACTAGTTCAGTGAAAATGGACGTCATACTAAAATCCCAAACATATAAATAAGTCGTTTTTGAAGAATGTTATAACAAAACTTGTAGCCTAAAATTATTCTGACCGTATATTGGTTTTTATGTTGAAAAATAAAACAAAATATAAAAATATTTAAATATACCAAAATATTATCTTACAACGTAAATATAGTGCACAACGATGTGATTCCTCACTAAAAATTTACACGGATAACAAATTGATTTAGCAGCTTTTTTTGTATGCGATTATTTTATATACCTTACAACAACTTTCTGTAAATACAAACAACAGTAATATACAGCTGTTCAAAAATCATAAATCGATTGACAGAAAACAAATCCGGGTTACAAACTAAAACCGCGGGAAACACAACTATAGTTTTATTTCTTACCTTTTTCAATCAACGTGAAATTATAATTTGTATTGTATAAATTTCCATAAAAATGTAAGAAATAATTTATCGACAAAATTGTCTTCTAATTAGGAATTATACACTGTTATATGCGTGAGTAATATATATAATTAACAATTGACAAATGTCGTACACCAGATGCGCTTTTTTTTAAGGATTTACCTTCATCGGGAGCGCTTAAACCGAAACAAATAAAAATGACGAAAAAAATGCTCATAAAAATGTTGATTCAGTAATATTCATGGGATACCAAATTTCTTGTATTTCGTGGGTACAGTTGAACCACGAATTTAAATGTTTAACCAACTACAAGTTTTCTGTAAGCTTGTATGCTAACTTTGGCAAAACCTCGAAATCAAATATCAACGAAAATGCAAATTTTCCTCAATCCATGAATATTGGTTCCAGCGAAAATAAATGAATCCACAGTAGAAAGTAAAATCACAAAAATACCGAACTCCGAAAAATTCAAAACGGAAAGTCCCTAATCAAATGGCAAAATCAAAAGCTCAAACACATCAAACGAATTGATAACAACTGTCATATTCCTGACTTGGTACAGGCCTTTTCTTATGTAGAAAATGGTGGATTAAACCTGGTTTTATAGCTAGCTCAATCTCTCACTTTTATGACAGTCGCATAAAATTCCATTATATTGACAACGATGTGTGAACAAAATAAACAGACATAATCACTTTTTATTCATATTTTAACGTTATTGAGTTCGATAGAGGGAAATGAAATGTCAGGATGTTAGATATTACATTTCAGTCTATATAATACATTTATAAACATAAGAGGCTATTGAAAACAACCAATTAGGAAACGTAATAAGTACCGGATCGTATGCAATTTAGACTTTTACTTATAAATATAGATACTTATCAAACGTCTTCTTCATATTAATGGACAGCTAAAACAAGGAACGATGTGGTTCGTGTGCATATATTTTATGATTTGGTGTCCTTTCGCTGTTGTGGATTTACTTTCTACGACCGACATATTCAAAACTTTATTCAACCGAACAGATCTACATTGCTCGTCTTCTTGTAGGAGAAATGAGTATCATCTTGTCAGTTGTTGTATGTGTGATATGTACAAAACGCGAGAACAACTATATTCTTTGAAAGTTTCGTACAATGCCATTTTGGAATATACTGAAATAGAAGAACCACATGTTTTGAATGTTTTTTACCGGATACAACACGTATCTAAATACATAACGAGACTCCCAGTCAACCTATGTAATTTTACAGAAATCGTTCAAATGGATTTTTCTTACAATGAGATAAAAAGAATTGACAATATTTCTTGCATCAAAAGCTTAGACACTCTTAAAATGCGTAAAAACAAAATAGAGTATTTGAGGAACGATACCTTTATCGGAATGAAGGTTTTACGCAATATTGACCTTTCATACAACCGTTTGAGGTACGTAGAACCAGGATTGTTATTAAACATGGCTGCAAGTCTTCTTAATTTTGATGTGTCTAATAATCTATTGACCACAGTAGATATCACTAATATTTTGTGGGAAAATCAACCAGCGTTCTGCGAAACCGATTTTTCCTTCAATAAGATAACAAGTATAAGCAATCAACTAGATTGGACATGTAAAACTAATACACAATTTGGATTTGGAGGATATGTTAATTTATCTAACAATAATTTGTCACATTTTGTGAAATTTTCTAAAATAGGATTTAGAAATTTTTTTTTCTTAGGAAAACTACTATCCTATGGATTTGATTTACGAGAAAACAATTGGATATGTGACTGCCAGATGTATTTCTTAGCATCAAAATCGTCTATTCTTTTAGATAAGATGCATAGAACCTATTTCGAAGTAACTTGTCATTCTCCTCCAGAATTCAAAAACGTCCTTCTAATTGACATTATTAAACACCAATCTCTCGATTGTTTAATCTGTAATTTAACAATTGCTGACAGATGTCCTCCACAATGTCGTTGTTTTTACCAGCCTAGTAGATCAAGAACTGTAGTGAATTGTTCTGGAACGGGACGTAGAAGATTACCATCTGCAATGCCATTGCGAACTGATCTTGAGGTAGATTTTTCAAGTAATAGATTATCAAGTATGCTTAACATTAATCATGAAATAAAAACTACTAGTAATGGAAGTATACTATATTATTATAGCAAATATATAAGAAAACTGGATTTATCAAACAATAACATCGAAATAATACCGGATGATCTTATTGTTAAATTACGAAATGTAAGTTTGATTAATTTGTCAAAAAACAAAATAACGAACATTCCACGTATTTTGCAAACTTTAAACCCTTGCCAGATAAACTTAGGAAAAGTCGTGATTCACTGTAAATGCAACGACATTTGGATACAAAATTGGCTGCCATCATTTCATAGCAAATGTTTCAATAATACGAGAGTATATTGTAGGAACAATAATGAAAAAGTGAACATATTGAATATGACAAGACATCAGCTTGGATGTAGACTTTACAATGACTATATCTTATGTTTGAACATTTCACTTGCCGTGGCAGTGTTTATTGTTACTGGATCAGCGCTTTTTATCTATACTCTCCGTTTTGAACTTTTCATAATGACACGAAAAATTCTGAAGTATTTCAAAGGAATAGTAGTTTCATCAGACGCATATGCATATGATATCTACATATCTTGCAATGAAAATGACGTTTATTTGCGACATTGGCTGACGTCATCATTTGTCCCTTTTCTGCAAGAAGAAAAACTCCGTGTGTTTTTACCTTATCGAGATTGTCAAATAGGGCGACTACGTGAGGAGGAAACAATTGATATAATGTCGACGAGTCTTAATTTCGTAATTTTGCTTTCTGAAGATTGTGAAAGTTCAACAGAAATGTGGATTAAGAAAGAATGGAAATATGCATGGTACAATTATAGGTATGATATCAATCGAGAAATAGTCGTTATAAATTATGACATGCTGGTGTATCAAGATGTGGCACACAAATATTTGAGAGCATTTTTAAAAATGCATCATTTTATAAATTTTTCAAAAAAGGATAAACTCATCAAGGCAGAAGTGTACTCAAGACTCCAACATGATCATGATGCCGTATTCGGAAAGAAATGCTGCAACGGGGAACGTGCAACAAGGCTTGATACTAATGTAGACACCGACAATGAGACGACAAATCTTAATATCAAATATGATAATAAATCAAAAGATTCTTTACATGTACAGTTATAAACTCATTTTAAAATCATGTCTACGGTAATAAAGTATAACAAAATAATAATAAGTAATAACAACTTATTCAACATAAAATAGACACTAACATAGGTCTCAGCATTATAATGCACTGACTAGATATCTTATTAAGATTTATTTATTAAATGAATTCAAGGAACTAACTACGTAGAGGAAAACTAGGAATTTGTGTCATTAGGAAACATTTAACTTTCAAAATTGTCTTATGAATCGTTCAAATTCACAAGTACATGTAAATTTTATACACTTGGGATGGTTCTTAACGTTACGAATTGTTTTGAGATCAACTGAAAGATACACTTGGTGATTATGTAATAGTTAATGCATAACAGGATGTTCATTTGTAAAAATATCTATCAGAAGAAACGAACTGGTTGAAATGCTTGAGAAAGACATACATATCTAAACGATAAACACAATTAAGCAATCAACAATTGACCATGCACTTTAGGTCCTTCCGTTATTATAGTAACATAGTATTATTGTATTTTTAAAGAATAATTAGCCATTTGATCTTGTATTCATAATAATATTGTTTATAGTGATTGTGTAGTGGTTTTTTATATGCATCTTCCGTTTTGAGGGTTTCAACGACAAGAAAATTTGTTAAACACTTCGAGAAAATAATATTTTTATCAAATCATTTGCATATTATGTCTACATATCTTGTAACGAAGATGACGTTTGTTTGCGATGTTGGTTGACGTCATCGACTGTCCTGTGTCATGAAGAAAAAAACCTCCGATTGTTTTATACTGACCGAGATTGTATGAGTTAGAAAGTCCATGTGCGAAGTAAATCATCGATGAATTTCCAACAAAAACTCATGAAAAATACAAGTCTTTTAATTGTGTACACCAGACGCGCGTTTTGTTTGAAAAAAACTCATCGGTGACGCTCTAATAAAAACAAATTAAAAGGCCAAATAAAGTACAACATTGAGGACCAACAATGTCTAAAGGTTTTGCTAAAGAATTTTAAATTTTGTATTGTTTCTGTCCGAGGATAACAATGGTTTGGTAGACATATGCACTTGGGTTCAGAATGGATATATTCATGGCACAATTATAGAAAGGATATCATAAATTATGATATGCTGAGTATAAATATATTCCACAGAGATATTTGAGTACTCTTTTTAAACTTCAAATTTTTTTTGATTTAATAAAAAAGGGATACCCTCAAAATAGGTTTGTGTATTCGAGTATTTTACGTGTTCAAGGTTCAGACCTTGCTAAAGAAGATACTTTAATGACAAATATGCAACAATGTAACATACAGTTGTTATACTCGGGCCGAGTTTTAAATATTGAATCATTAAACGCTACATGTTGACATCTAGTTGTTTTTTGTTGGTTTTTTATGCGTTGGGTATCTGTATAATGGACGAATAACCCACTACTCCTTATGTTCACAGACATTGAAAGTCTATATGCGTGTTTCGAAAGATCAGTTGTATTAAGTTAAACATAAGTTTCGATGTATCATTTTTAACTCATTTACGTTTTGATGTCCCTTTTCGCCAAATTCGACACCGTTGTTGATAAATCATATATTTGGCAGACTGGGTAATTGTCTTTCACATTGCTCGTTTTTCTAAGGTATTAAATGTCATTGAAGGAATAACATTTCAATATTATCAACATGATTATACTAACAAAAACACCAAACAACTTTTACGGTTAACTAAATACATCCTTTTTATGTCATTTACCCTTACCCCCGTTTTTGTCAATAAACCAATCAAAATGATTTGAAAAACTATGGTCGTTCTAGAAGTTTTTTTTTAGCAGGCAGTAGTCTCAAACAATTTTTGTATACTATTTAAATTTTCGAAAAATAAAAAACTCCCAGAAAAACGATTTGAGGAAAAAATAACTTATTACAAACTACTAGTAATTAACATATACATGGCTAGTACATGTAGTATACTTATTGCTATGCAAGTTATGCTGCTGAATCGTTGGATTGAGATTCACACATTATCAACTTAAGTCACAGATAACACATGTAGGTTCTTTCCTGTTTTATTATCCGACTCATCCAAACAGTAGAAGTGCACAAGTTGAAAAAAAAACCCCAAAAAACCCCGATAAACAAAAAAGTCTACAAAACACGGTATAAAAAACTAAATATTGAACAACACGACACCCCCCCCCCCCCTAATACGGGGCGTGATTAACCGGTTAATCGGTAGTTTAGATCTTATCTACAGTACACTACAAATGCTCGTTTTTAAGATATGTTATACTGAAGTTTTCCTTGGGCAGTATAAGGCCTGGCCTTGAGCATTCCTGCTGAAATTTTACTTTAAATAATCCAAAATTACTATATTAACTATGGCGTTTGTAATAACTACAGATGAAGAAGATGAATATCTTCTTAATCTCGTCGAATTGATAATTTTTGAAACCGTTAATTGTTGCATTTTCTCCGGTGCATCAGAAAATTCTGTAGTGTAAAATTTAATCAGCTTACAGCAGTTCAAAATACATTTATGCTAATTATGTTTACGAAAGATCTTGCCCCCAGGTGATAATCAAGTTGTCTTTGTGATAGTTAATTTTGCAGATTTGGAATGTTGTCAAGGTTAACAATAGCAATTAATATATCGGACAATTGATCAGTCAAACTAGTAACCACGACGATCATTTCAAAATTCAGCATCATTTATTAATGATTTCAATACAAATGTATATCAAATCTATTAAAATTGATAAAAGGTCCGGTTTATGTTAGCGTTTTTGGTATTCGATATTCGGTCCTTCCAACGGTTAACCAGTGAACTGTTGACAACACTAATACTAACATATCAGCGGTATCTGTGATAAAGATATTTGATAAAGGTCAACCAACTAGTGTGGGGTCCGTAAAATCCTCGAAGTAATGAACTTATCTTTACTACTTAAAATATTTTGAATCCTCTATTTCAATGTTAGACCATCAGAAGAAAGAATCGGTTTTCATAGGACTGGTAATGTGCAAAATAGGTTTTTCTCTACAAATGAATTCTAAAATCTAATATGCTTTTGAAATACATGAAAGATATGATGTTTGATCTCTTACTGCACTCATCCTAAATAAATACAACTCGGTAATTTATTTGGCCATCACTGAGATTATTTACAATTCATTGAAAGTGGCGTGCATGTATCATTATAAATTAGATATTTAAAGATGTATAATCTTTCATCTTTTAAAGTTTACACAAATCAAGTGAATTATAAATCTTTATCATCATTAAAGCAGTGGAGCATTCCATTATTTGAAAAGAATCAATATTCAAAATATGTGGAAGTGAGTCTGTAAGGATGACCATTCATCTTTCTACTTTTCCTTATAGTGCAAGGGTTGTCGTATAATTATGTCGAAGATGACATGGACACATTGTTTAACAGAACTGATTTGACATGCCCTTTAACATGTAATAATTGAAGGTTTACATGTCATCAGATGTCTTGTTGTTTTTGTAATTCCAAATCAAATATTGAAAACCTGACAAATTTATCAATTTTTATACAAAGAAGGTCAGTATAATTCTTCAATTGTGAATCCTGGAGGTAAACATGAACATGAACGTAAACACATTTTAGCAAATGACTTTCATTCGTATTATAGATTTATCATTTAATAAAATCAATTTAATGGATCCTGCATTTCTCTTAAACATGAATGGAAGTTTATTTTATCTGCGCTTAGCCTTCAACAATATGTCAACTCTGGATGTCACTAATGGATTGGCATCTAAACAGCTGTGTTTTTGTAGGGAAGATTACTCCCACAATGCAATAAAATCAATTGCAAATGAACTATCATGGAAATTTAGAACCAATACCTCCCTAGGAAACGGAGGAATGGTGGATGCGTCAAATAATTCACTTTCATTGTTTGTGTATGCCAAAACGTTGCGTTTCCTCGGTTTTGAAAGCCCTCTATTTATCGGAAGATTTTTTTCTAATGGATTTGACGGTAGAGATAATAAATGGAATTGTGATTGTAATATTTATCCATTTGCAATTGCAGCAGAACGACTTGCGCATATAATGACACGGGATTATTTCGACGCCTAAATGCCGCTGTATAAATTAACCAGCTATTAGAAATAGGACTGTGATTGAGTGTTCTGCGTCGAATCTTACAATGTTTTCAAGCGTACTCCCTGATTACAAAGTGTTAGAGGTTGATTGATTAAATAACTACTTACAAAATCTGCAAATTCATTTCAGACATGACTATTACTATGACCGTATACGTTTATCAAATGTTTCAAACAACAAAATTCATGTATCACATTTGTTTCGTTTAAGGAAAGCGGAAATAGATTTAAGAGGAAACAATATTTATTCATTACGCATATCTATTGGAGAACTTAACCCTTGCAACATTTATCTGGACACTATAATAATGCAATGCACATGTCAAGATATTTGGTTACAACAATGACTTCCGCAGAATGATTCAAAATGTAGAAAAATATATAAGTGTTGTGCCGGATTCATGGACAATTAATTTCCATATATATTATGACAAAGAAAGACCTTGGGTGTAGAATACCAGATACAAATTTCCTATGGATAAGTACAATAATCGTCGATGCGTTCTTTATTGTCGTTTTACTTTCGGTAATACTATGTTTCTTTCGATTCGAGATATTCATAATTGGTCGAAAATTCATAAAATATTTTAGGGAGACTACTTATCCTTTGTCATTTTGTTACGACTTATATATTGCGTGCAATGAAAAAGATGTAAAGATTCGTCTGTGGCTGATATCGAATTTACCTCCAAATCTAGAAGAGCATAAAATGCTTAAGTTGTTTTGGCCCTGAACAGATAGTGAACCAGGAATAGTCCGGGAAGAGGAAATAATACAAGTGATGTCACGTACTCGAACCTTTATCATCTTTTTGAGTAAAGAATACCACGGACAAATTCGTTGGAATAAAAAAGAATGGAAACATGCCTGGCACAATTATACACATGATCTGAACAGGGAAATAATCATTGTTAATTACGACCTTCTGGAGGCTAATGCAATTGCAAAGCGATATTTGGGAGCCTCTCTACGAATAGGACACTTTATTGATTTTTCTAATCATAAGAAGTCGATAGAGGACGAAATAACCATCTTACTAACTAAACAAAATAATAATTTGAAAAAAAGAAAAAACTATACTCTTTCTGAAAAAGATAATGACAAATCACCATTTTTGAAGCCGTATCCTTTATATTCTGATTTTAAGTTACGATCTTAGTGAGGTAACGAATACCAGCTATGAATGTGTTTGTTTGAAAATTAGTTACTAACGTATTATTTTCTATATATGAATAAATATAATCCGTCTTGTAAAAGTTGTTTTTCTCATTCTTTTTTTGAAATTATTTGTCAATATATAATATGCTTACATCACAGAGGGGCGTTTATTAAACATATGAAATAGACCAAGCTAACCAGGAAGACTTTTTAGTCTATTTTTAGATTTTTAACAGCTACATTAAAGTTTGAATTGCTTTAAGTGGGGTATTATATTTCAAACCATCTTGAATGTAATCACATTTAACATGACATTTATTGAAATTGTTCAAGTAGTTGCAAAATGTACAAGTACCTAACAATAACAGAAACGAATCCCATTGTAAATCATATAAGTTACAGTTTTCTCGGTGTTTAAATCAATTTATTAGTTATCTTTTGACATGGATATCATTTCGCCGTGTTTTACCATAAGAAAATATTTCTTACTACAGAAATCATAATTATTTTTTTTATCATTTAACTGGATGTAGTAAGTCTCTTAAAAGCGTCTAAACTGATTCTTCGTATTTCAAGAATAAATTAATATGTTGGGTTGTAATCAGAAAATTTCAAAAAGCTGAAAAGATATCAATGGCAATCAAAAACATCAGGTCGATAAAATACGCAACCAGTCGCACAGTTATTGCCAATTGGAATACTGCCTGTTTGTTGAAATATCAGTTCAACAAATCGGATAAATGTGTTGTCGAGAATTAATTCTAACATTCTATCATATTCAGTCTATGTGTTGTTACATTGAGAATGGTTCTGTACAGAAAGTGATATTTCGTGACATGGAACACGAAATTTGTATATAGGATTTTCATTTTTCTAGAAAAGTCACTGTTTAGCACAAATACTAAATACAAAACTAAAGACTAAGCAACATCAACCCCAACAAAAAGTGAAGTTGATTGCATGTGCTTCAGACTAGTAAGCAGATCTTGCTCCACACCTTTCGTGGTGTTGCTCATGGTTAGTATTTATTCGGTAATAAGTCTAATTGATGATATCACAAACGAGGAAGGAGGACGTTAATACGACAATTAGAACATAGCCATGGTCATCTGTGACACAGATATAGGTATGAGAAAAGACTGGTAAAGTTTTATCATTGAAGTATCTTGTAATCAGGTATTATTTTCTTTAATCGAATATTAATAGAAAACATTGCTAATAGTGATAACATTTAAACCGTCATAAGTAAAATTTTAGTTAAAAAAACCTATGTTTTGCAGCATTTTTTGAAGTAGTATCTAGTTTGAATTATCTCCTTTACTCCAAGAAAATAAAAATGGCAATTCAACCGAGAAATAACTTCCTTTTGTTGATCATAAGTTCAATCAAGTATGCATGTGTTGTGTCTCAAAACTTCAAAGAAATGGTGAGGATGAAAAGATGCAGAAAACGGGGTTTAATTTTGTCAATTATTAAATAAAAACATGCAGAAATCAAATTAAGAAGACATGTATGTGTATGCAATCCAAATATTTTAAGTGATTAAAATATATAGGTTCATTATTCTGTCAACGCTGTGATAACCTGGACGAAAGCAAACTCGCTCAGTGAACGTAATTTTTAATATTTGGTTCGTAAAAATCACGACAATATCAGCATCACAAAAGAGAGCGCACAACTGATATAAAAAGGATGGAAGCAAAATTATGATTACAACTGACGTTTGAAAGTCGACAGTAACTTTCTTTCCCTTCAGTACATTGATTATGCCAATTTGCATTATTTAAGGGCAAAAAATATCGTTGAAAATTAGTCAGCTTATTTTCGTTTCAATTAAATATGCTTTTGATTGTGCAATAATCGTAATAATTAGCAAAATGGGTTCTACATAACAGCGCTTTGCATACGGTATTACACAACAGTGTGATACGTTACTTATGTAGCGTAGAATTTTTGTCGACGTCACTGTAGACATCAAAAATGTCGTCGACAATTTTCTTTTTTTCCCCTTAAGAACCTTTCACCTGATAGAGCTTGAAAACTATTCATTTTTGAATCGTATTTCAATTTGAAGACAAATGTGGGAAAAAACCCAGCAAGTCTTGACAATGTTAAAATATCAGCCGAATTTCACGATTTTCCATTTATTCTTTGTATTTTTGGCGTATCATGCTGTTAATTTCAGCAGTTCGTATCTCAAAGGGGAAAACGGTTACCCCTATATATTTTTTTTATCTTATTTTAGGTTGTATTTAACAAGCAAAATTCTGTATGTGAAACAAAAAATCTGTGGAGAAGTTAGTAAAAGACAGTTAATAGAAAAAAGAACTAGTGACACGATCACAAGACGTGTGTGTTTATTCAACTTTTCCGCTCACCAATGGGGAAGACATACTATTGTTTGTTTTATATTTTTGGCTTTTCAAACTATAGATTCCGAGATTTTGACACATTAATGAGCTCAAATACCAAGTAGGCAAAATGAAATTGACTAATCGACAAACCAAGGCGTTATCAAAATTTTACAAATTAAAATTTTCTGACGTAACTTGACTAAACATTTTCAAATAAGTTGGAACTTTTTGAACAAATTTGATTATATTTAAGGCTGTCCTGTGCCGCTCAAATATGTTTCGAGTTTCATAAACTTTTACCTATTTTGTCTCTAGATACATAGCATATTTTTAATCAACATTTCATAAATATCCGAAAGAACTATTGTTCACTTTACCTTTTTAAATAGCAATGGTGTCAAATATTAAGTAGTATTGGTTGAAAGTTCCCTTACTTGTCAATGCAAAGCAGTATGTACAGTCGTTGATATTCGTCTTGTTACATCTACATTTATTTAAAAATATAAGAAATGAATGATTTTATTATAACAAAAAGATGCAGTATAATTGCTATCAACCAAAGACAGAAGTGACGTAGATGTAATCATCTGTAGGTTACCCTACGGTCTTCAAACCCACACATATAATAATAATCTACAAAATGCTTCAAAAATACCAAAAAGCAAAAACAATTTAATTACAAAGCAAATAACAAAAAATAAAAAAATAATAAAACTTAATGGCTTGAATCCTATGCATGCATCAGAAGCTGCAAAAATGCATAAGTTAATTATTACACCACCTAGTATGTGTACCCTAGCTCTCATAAAATACGATCATTATGTTGAGAAAAGTATATCTGATCTATGTGTGATACTTAATGTGAAATCTGAAATCATGGTGGTATTTGATAGAACACACTTTATTTAAATCACTTGAGTTTTATAATATCACTAAAAATATCAATATGGTAAACCAACTGGATATAAGACATCATCGAATACTTCAATTGATACTGTACAGTGTTTTTCTTCATATATGTTTTTCAACAGTAAATTAAAAGTAAGTTTAAAATCTTATAATTTCTCAAGGAGTAGGTATGACATCGACACTTGTTATATAAAGTAAGGAAATATGGCATATGTATTAATATGAAACCAACAAAAAAGAGACAAAATATTAAAAAACAAATAAACGGTTTCATCAATATAATCGTCACAATGGCTTCTCCTTAGCAGGCATTTGTACATTGTTTAATACATCATATTATGAAATTCAAAGGAATCAGAAGACATCAGAGGGACGATAAGACTCATAAGTCGAAGACAAACTGACAACGCTGAGACAAAAAACAAAAAACGAAGAAAGACAACCAAAAGTCGACAAACGCAACTAGAAAACTATTGTCTGACCAACGTGAACAGGACCAAAAACCTGTTGAAATCTCATGTGCTCATTGAGGGTAAGCATACCCTGTCGATCGTGTACCATCGTTATAATCGACGGTAAGTACTCGGCAGAATTCGCACTCATAATAGTCCATGCAGATATGCTTTCGTTGTTTTCATATTCTACAGACACAAATTAAGGATTGACTAAGGTACACAAGTAAAGTTACCTGGACGCTTTCGGTCCTGCAGTAAAGCCCATGCAAAGAACTGGTCTTCTTTAACCGACAAGATGTTTTAACATGCAGCAATCCGTAAATTACCTTTTAGAGCATGAATGCATTTGGCCAGGCCAAATTTCTGCCACTTTCCTTCAGTAACAATGTTCCATCCCACACCCCGCTCCACTTATTTTGAACAACCTACTGGTTTAATGGTTTGATGCTTTGTTAAATTTGTTATCTTTCTGATTATGCATACCATATTTGTCACTGGACGTTCGAGAAACAGAAACTAACTTAAAAACCTTATTGAAGTGTCGAGCTCCTTTTGCATATTAATGTAGTTTTATAGCAAAATTTAAACGAATCAGATTTTTTGAAATGGTTTAGATAGTCATTTGTCCGCGACGTTTTCTAAATGTACTGGCAGTAAAATAGAAAATCACGCCTGACTGCAAGGTACTTACAACCAGTAACGAATGATTTCATAATGTTTATTGCTAGACATAAATGTGTTTAATAGGTGATTAACAATAACGCCTCAGTGACGTATATCCAACATTAATATTTTCCTGTAAATGTTGTAAAATTTTGTATGAAATGCTTTTTTTCGTGGTCTTATTTGCTTTTCGTTGTTTTATCATATGAGTTTGTCATTGTGTTTACATTAATTAAGGGCATGTTATAATTTCTCATCTTCGTCATTATTGCCAATATTGCAAGAAAGTGAAGAGCGATATAGCTTCTTTTTGTCAACGCTATATTTTTTTCTAATTTACATGAAAGAGTTTAATGCAAAAGGTCAAGCGTTTCTCAGACTTATTATCACATCTTTACACTAAATCCGTTGGATGTGTAATGATTTATAGGTTATTCTGAGAGAACATGATTAATTTATTAATTGTAATTAGCTTCGACTTTTATGTTAGTTTTTTTTTCGTTGTTTTTATTTATTTTTTGGCTCAATTTGTAACTTATTTTTACAGTTTGTTCTTATGTTGTGCTGTTACAACACTGTCCCAGGTTAGGAGGAGGGTTAAACCCTCACAAACATGTTTCTCCCCGCCACATTCTTTAATTGCTTTGTCCCATGTCAGAACACAGTTGTTGTCCTTGGATTATGTCTGACATGTTTTATTTTTGTAAATTGAATTGCTATAAATTAAGCCGTTGGATTTCTCGTTCGAATGGTTTACATTTTTCTTGTCAGGGTGTTCTATAAGTGGCTATATGGTATGGATTTACTCATTGTTGAAAGTCGTACGGCGACCTATAAATGCTTTCCTCCACATCATTAGAACTCTATTGGATTGTTATCTCATTGCAGTCATACCACCTCTCCTTATTTGTATATTAATATTGTATGGAACATTTATCAAATCAATTGACTAGAAATCGAAGGACTGACTTCAAATATGATGTTATTTGCTTAAAAATGTACTTGTTTTGAAAATTGTAGCATTGTTAAGCATAACAAACAGTATTGTGTGACACATTACGTCGTTCAGTTCATGTTCTTTTTCTTATTTTGTAATCAAGTAAGGTTCAAACCTCACAATTACATGTTGGCTTATTCTGTCATTTCATAACGTCATAACATGGAAGTATTATATTGACAGGAACTCCAACGAAAAATTAGCACATTCCCATCCCACTGATTTCTTGAAGAAAATAAAAGGTTCCGACTCAGTTTGTCAAGTACGTGCTAACTCCTTTGTGGGATATCTGCGATGCCGCCTTCGCCTATTCTGTTAACTGAAGCTGGTCTTATCACGTGATTTGGTATCGAGTGTCTTATCTACCTACCAATGTAAATAAACACGGAAACTCCCGTGGTTATTTGTGAATCGTCAAAGTAATAACGACACCTGTTTCCGTTCAATAAATAAAGACAAAAGCTGAAAAGATCGAAAAATCGGTTCATATTTAACAGAATGACATAAGAAAATTAACTGCATTCGGAAAGAGGGAAAGCTTATTTTTAATATGTTTTAATCATTGAAACTTGGAAATCGGGAAATATCTGATATTAAAAATTACATGTACTTAAAGTCGGGTGCTTGCAGAAAACAATGTGATGCACGTGTAGTGTGCCAGATGGTGCCGGATAGCTTAAATTTAAGTTTTAAGGTTGTTAATTTTTATCGAATGTTACAAGAAAATTTATTGTTTTCTTTATCGTCTCAATTTGAAAAAATGTTACTAACGTATTTAACAAATATGTTTAAAAAACTAAAAGAGCTTTATAATTACACGCACGTGATGACCTTTACATAGCAATATCAGGTTACGAGACAGATGAATTGTTACACCTTTTATAATAAGTCCAAAGTTGTAAACAAACCTTAAACATTCAACCTAGTCCGAGATTACTCTGACGTCTGACAGATATTTTTACGAATGGCGTTTATTAATTCTGGATCGGCATTTAAAGAAATTTGTTTTTTTTTGGTTTTTTTTTTGTGAAAACAGTCGCGGGTATTTCGTTTCTTTGTATTTGTTTTTACGCAGCACAACCGGAAAAACTGACATATTTTTAACTGACATGGTCGGTTAATGTCGTTTCCTTGACAATTAAGTACACATCCTGTTATTTAGGTATGTTCCGTAATTACGATCAATCACGAGGTTCCAAAAATTTGATCGGAACCCATGCATCCATATGACTGGTCGAGTTAATTAACAAATACTTAACGATTTAGCGGCATCGCATTATAAACGTTTGAAGTCCGCTTGTTGGAGTTCCTGTTAATATAATACTTCCATGGTCATAACAAGAAAGCATTAAAACGTTTTAATTCATTATATTCCACCAATTCTTTTGGCATGAAAAGAACGGTAACTCGTCAGTAACAAAGACTTATCTTATTTCATCAATGTTAGAATATCTTCTTCAATTCTATTATCAAAATTCGAGAAGTTAATTACCTTTCTTAAAGTAAAAAACCCTCGAAAGAACTTCTTTACAGCATCATCGCATGTAACAACTACTTCCAAAAATGAGGAAATGTAGAATTCGCCAATAAAGGTTTAGATGCTATCAATATTAGCAATATTTTCCACCAGAATTCTGTACAAAAAACTTTACCTGATTACTTCAAAAATAAAGGTACACCTGCAATTTCATATACTTACACCAAGTCTATTGCATCCAAGATTTTCAACCATAAGAGGGTTTTAGAGGCCTTTAACCTCAAAGCTGTGAAATCTAAACCTCCGGATTGCTCATGTGCATCGTCAAAATACAATTATAGTCCAGTTCGTCATGTTAATACTGGCGACCTTGGCATCGTTACCAATGAACAACTAAGAGAGTTGTTAGCCAAGGGACCAAAATACAGAATCCCCCAGCCCATCAACTGGAACAAGAACTTCAGGTTACTAGTGAATGCAGTTGAGGACTATGCTAGAAAATGGATAAAGCGCGAACCAGACGAACCAGAACAGGACACTTCGTCTGAATGGATCAAAGCTATTAGATCATGTATTCAGAAGCGCATTCAGAAACTACGATGTCCTATGAGCACAAGGGTTTCTAACCCATTCAAGAATCCGGAGGTTGTGGATGCTTTATCCTCTTTGCATGACAAATATGTCGTTGTTCCAGCAGATAAAGCCTCCAATAATATTGTCTTCGTATGTAAAAACCATTATTTGCAATGTCTCACAAAAGAGCTTGGAATAAACAGCACAACTGGTAATCCTACATATTCGTTAACATCATTTACAAAGGATGAAATTTTACAAAATCACAAATCTGTCCTTCTTTCATTTGGTATTAACATCAAAGAAAACAAAGAAAATCAACCGTCATTATGCTGGATACCAAAACTTCACAAAACTCCGTATAAAGAACGATACATAGCTGGATCATCAAGATGTTCGACTAACCATCTTTCTTAAGTGTTGACTACTATTCTTTCTACAATAAAAAATGGCTTTCAAAAATATTATGATGAGATATATTCAACCAGTGGTGTCAATCAGATGTGGATTCTCAAAAATTCTAAAGATCTTTTGCTAAATCTTAGATCACAATCTCTGCAATTTTGCAGCAACATTAACTTTTGATTTTTCTACGCTTTACACTACTATTCCCCATGCTCAATTAAAAGATCGCCTTCACCATCTCATTAAACAGAGCTTTTTCTATAAAAATGGGAATCGTATATATAAATTTCTTGTTTTGGGTTATAATAATTCAAATTTTGTGAAGAACCACACTGATTCTATCAGGAAATACAGTGAAGATGATATTATCAAAATGCTGGACTTTTTAATCGACAATATATTTGTTGAGTTTGGAGGATTGATATTTCAACAGACAGTCGGTATTCCAATGGGTACTAATTGTGCACCCCTTCTGGCCGACTTGTGTTTATACTCGTATGAAGCAGAATTCATTCAGAACCTTCTAAAAGACAAAACGAAAAAGCACCTTGCAAAATTCTATAATTTTACTTTCAGATATATTGATGATGTCCTATCACTGAATAACCCATATTTCAGTCAGTACTTGCATCTCATATATCCCAGTGAACTTGAAATTAAGGATACTACTGATACAATAAGGACTGCTTCATACCTTGATCTTTTCCTCAATATTGACACAGATGGATGACTTCACACTAAAATCTATGACAAACGGGATGATTTCAACTTCCAAATTATCAATTTTCCCATTTCTCAGCAGTAACAATCCCTCTGCTCCGTCGTATGTTGTTAACATGTCTCAATTGATACGTTATGCTCGTGCATGTTCACACTATACTGACTTCATATACAGGAGTGTGCTCCTTACGCAGCAAATGCTCCAACAGAGTTATGAGGAAGAAAGATTAAAAATGACACTCCGTAAATTTTATGGACACCATCACGAATTGGTTGATCTATACGATGTGTCTAAACTATATAATGACATTTTTAACCACGTCTTAGATTGTGGTTTAACATCTATGTTGTCTGTCTGTTTAGTACCAAACGTGACCTATTCCCGAATATGACTGTTATACCGAGTGTGAATTTGCATTGCTATACGACGTGTCTCGGTATTTTGTACATCCAACATTCATGTACTTATTTTTGATGTGTCTGTTATGGTTTCGGTTGAATAATGTGTTATGTCCTATCGTTTGTTGTCCAAATAATTATAAAATTGCCTTTCAATACATCATTGTCATATTTCCGAATATGACTGTTATACCGAGTGTGAATTTGCCTTACTATACGACGTGTCTCGGTATAATTAAATAAATAATTATTAAAGTGCCTTTCAATACCATCATTGTCATGAAAACTGTTTGGACGAGTATTGTGAAAATAATTGTATAAAGTTCGAGATTGCATGTTAGTTACGTAAGCGCGTCACTGTTTTTGATATCCTGTGGAGTTAATGGAATATGTTCGTTGTTGTTCTGCGGTTTGCATGTTGTGTCGACTATTACATTATTTGTTTGTACGTTTCTCTGTGATGAATGTTCTTACGTGTGTTTGTGCTGTATTTCTGTCACGTAGTATTGTCATTTTAGCGAAATTTTTTAACATTGTCATAAAGCGGGAGGTTTGGCTAGCTATTAAACCAGGTTCAACCCACCATTTTGTCTTAAAATGTCCTGTACCAAGTCAGGAATATGGCAGTTGTTATCAAATAGTTCGTTTCTATGTATGTTGGTGTTTGTTTTTGTTTCACTTCAGTGTTCCTGTTGTTCATTTGTTTACATCTTATAGTTGATGTGTTTCTCTCGGTTTTAGTTTGTAACCCGGATTTGTTTTCTCTTAATCGATTTAAGACTTTTGAACACCGGTATACTACTGTTGCCTTTATTTTACAAAAACGTAATTGATGACAATAAGGTTCCGACTGATGTCCCATTTCCGGACTAGTGGATCATCCTCATGTGCAGAAATATATATGTCTTGTATCATACAATTTGGCGCTACTGGCTTCTTTACGTAGTTGAAAAAAAGATCTTGTTAATATAAAAAAATCAGAACTAAGCTTAAATATAATCGATGCAATCGTGATCACTGCAACAAATGCTGATCATATCGAAATGAATCACAACGAAGCATTGTTATTTGTCTTGGAACAGACAAGATCTACTTTTTTTCTATTTCAGTAATAGAACGTAGTATTCTATTGTGTTCGCATAAAACCTGTGTGTTTTTAGCACAGCTTTGGTATTGTAACGGTAACCATATCTTCAACCAAAGATCCTCGCATTTACATTATATAATAATTTGTCCTAAAGCAATCAGGCATGGCTTCAGCATCTGTAATGACCTTAATAAAGCACTAGATCTGAAATGATTATAATTTGGATATCTGAAAGATCACGTTTCTTTATTCTTTCAAAAAATTTCAACCCAAACTGTTCTACCCTTTTTAAATATTTTATGTTATTGTTTGTGAAATCTATTTGAAGATGTTCATACAAGGGCAGAGCCAGAACAATCAACCACTGTTCTATTGTCTTAAGCTGGCTGATAATAACAGTTGCATTCTGGTGGACATCGTTCAGCTAATGACAAGTTACAAATTAATTGATCCAGCTCGGAATTATCTATTAGGTTTTTCAATGTTTTCATATTCAGTTGTGTTGGAGAATCACAAACCATTAAAATATTTATGTAGTCAAAAATATTAACTACCATTTCAGATGGTTTTGCAATTGGATAAATTTTACAGTTGCAATATTTCAATGATTTCCCTCCAAATACATAACCCAGAAATATAATTTTCCTTCATGTTTAACGTTTATACCATTTTAAGTAAAAATCGGAAATCATGTTAAATTATTATACGATACATCAAGCGATCCGTACAAAGAGAACACGAAACTCTCATGACTTTTCCATTCTAGGTTGTTTGTAATATAGTTTATAGAGTTATGAGAAAAATTTGCAGTACAACATGTTATCTGTGTCCACAATGTGTTTGTAATATCACGGGTAGTAAATAAAGGCAACAGTAGTATATTACCGTAGTAAGATGATTGTAAAAAACATCAAAGTAAAAAAAATGTCCATTCACGTTATTCAAACATCCAGACTCGATATATTTCAGTCGGTTATGAGACAGGTCAATTTCCACTAGGTTATGATGTAGTATTAATGTATCAAGTATTTCAAGACATGATAAAAGATCGATACCTTTAATTTCATTGTATTGTAAATATACCCGACCAATGTACGGATAATCACAAATATTACTAGGTAAACTATGCAAACTATGATTAGGGCTGAATATGATATATCCCGGAGACAACATCGAAGTATGATTCAGTATGCTTTTGTTATCAGGCTTTTTTATTACGATTAAGAGATCATAATCTTCTAACTCGTGATAGGCAAAGCTAATACAACACTGTGTGTGACTACAAGATGAGTGACATCGTAAATCATCACGTCGAAATTTGACTTGTAAAACTTCTGGTAAAATTAGTCATGTACCATTTGAGGGCTTCTTCAAACTTAAATGAAGGAATTCTTGATATAGATGTTGTGTGAATTTATCCAATTTCGGATCTTGATCTAAAGATTCACTTGAAGATCTAGTAATATAACATAATATTACAACAAAAAGCGCAAAGCACAATTCTGACAACATTTCTTAATAGGAGAGCGTTAACTACTTTTGTGTTGTGTATACGGTATGCAGTCAACTGACAGAATATCAAAACTATATCGGATTCATTACTCAAATATCTATTTCATTGTAAAAACAAGAAAAATAACAGCGAATCACACAGAAGATTTAAATGTTAAACCATCTTTTGAATTTTTAATAACAATACGAATTATCCGGGTTTCATGTAATACGCATTCACAAATAAAATCATTATAGATACTAGTATACATATTATGTATGCTATAGGCGCATAGTTTATTATCAACTTATTCAAAAGATTTATGACTTTCAAAGTAAATCAAAATCGATCAACTTAAAAGTTGTGGATCACCTAAATAAAACATAAACAAAGGAATAATTAATTATCCTCTATTACTAAATTTGCTCTTTTATTTGATTTTTCTTTAGTTTTTTTCTTTGTTTTCTTTTCTGAAATTGTAGACAACATGCTTCTCCGCAAACTATCTTAACAATTATAATATTTGAACAGTAATTAAAAAATGAGAAATGCTGCTCACTTCTAATATGTACGCATTCATATATTAGGTTATTTAAACGAAAAAAGATATTCATATAAAACCATACATTCAGAATCGTGTTTATAAACAATATATAAAACATAGAAAAGTCATAAAAACAAATATCGATAAGTATAAAAAAAACCCAGCAGTAATGATTATTTACTGTCTATAACTGCATTTTCACCAAACCAAATTGTTACATCATACATAAATGTATTAAAAGCACACGATTTAAAACTCAAATATGACGACGAATCGTCAGGTTTTAACCACAGCTGTAGTATATTTTCTTTTAGAATTACTTTTGCCCGTTACAAAACCCGACAAAAAATTATTTGTACCACACCTGTCATATATTTTCTGTGACGCAGGAGATTTATAAAGTAGTATTTTCTTTTTTCATCCAAACTGATTTAGAATTCGTCAGTGTTTATCTTACAATTCTTTTATCTTCTATAAAAAGGCGTTTTGCTGTTACCGAAATAACATAAGTTGATAATTTTCTAGAAATTTACTGAAACAAACGTTTTTACTTCTAGAGCGCAAAAAGAGCGTAAAATGTAGATGCAGTTATTTTTTTTTATCATGCCGCGATATAAGTGGTCTCGGTAAACAACAGGTTTGTTATGATATAAAGCTTCTAACTATATCGACATAGAACCTACTGTTCATTCCTTAATGCACCTATTTACAAAAATACATTAATGTAACGACGAAAATATTCAAATATGCATGGTCTTACGAGTATTGCTTACTTATTGATACCAGATACTAGTAGGTAAGAAAACTTTATGTAATACATGAATATTTAGAAATAGTAACGGTAACATACCGATGTGCAGCAATTATTTTATTGGTCTAGATATAGATTAAGTCGACAGTTGTTTACCGATGTCCAAATCTAGTAAATCAATTAAAAAGAGACAAATAAAAGTTATAAATAAAATAAACTCAGGATATCGCATTTACTCCAAACAGAAACGAGACGGGAAAAGTGTATTGTGGAATAGGAAATGATTTATGGTGTAGTAGGGATTTGCGTATTGTGCGATTTGGGTTAGTATCAACAACGGGGATTGGTGAACGATGCAAAAGATAACGGTGAAGGAGCTTTAAACATTCGTTATTATCTCAGTTATAGCTATAAACAAGAAATAAAAAACAATCAGAGTTCCACACTACGAGTATCAGCAGAGTAAGTACCCGGTATCTTATTTCTTAAAAGACAAGGTTCTTCAACAAAGTTGGAGTCACCAAACGGAGTGAGATTCTGAAAATCAACATACTTAGTAATGTATATCCAACCAAAGTGACACTAGGTAAATCAACAGTGTAAGTTTATCCTAACAGAGTGAGACTAGATGCGTCAACAAAGTCGGTATCCCATAACAAAGCAAGACTATGAGCATCAACAGAGTGGCAATCACCAAACGGAGTGCGACTATGATATCCATCAACAGAGTTTAAACAAACGGAGTTAGATTAGGTGCATCAATAAAGTGTGAATCACCAAACGGAGTGAAAATATAAGCATCAACAGAGTTGTTTTCCGGAGGTGAGATAAGGTGAATAGTTTGAGTATATCTCAACAGAGTGAAACTAGAAGTTTCAACGAAGTAGGAATCACAAAAACGGATTCGACTATGTGCATCAATGGAGTTGATATCAAACAGATGAATCAACAGTGTAAGTATATCCAGACAGATGCGTCAATAGAGGGAGTATCCCTTTACAGAGTGAGATTATGAGCATCAACACAGTTTATATACAACCTGATAAACAACAGGTGATCCGCAGTGTAAGTATATCCGAACAGAGTGAAACTAGATGCGTCAACAAAGTCAGTATTACCAAACGTGACAAGACTATGTCCATCAACAGAGTGGTAATTAACAAACGAGCATTGAGCATCAATAAAGTTGTTATCCAACCGCGCGAAGTGAGATAAGGTGAATCAACAGTGTAAGTATATCAAAACAAAGTGAGGATATGTGCATCAACACAGTAGGAATCACCAAACGAAGTTAGATTATTAACATCGACATAGTTGTCATACAACTGGAGTGAGAATATGTGAATCAGGAGTTTAAGTATATCCAAACATAGTGAAACTAGAGGTTTTCACAAAGAAGGAATCACCAAATGGAGTGAGACTATGCTCATCAACAGAGTTTATATCCAACCTGAGAAAGAGAATAAGTGAAACAACATAGTAAGTATCAACAAACAGGTGCATCAACAAAGTGAGTATTACCAAATGGAATGGAACTATGAGCATCAACAGAGTATATCTTAAACCAGAGTTGAAATGGGTGAATCAACTAAACAAGTAATACCGAAAAGAGTGAGACTATCTGCATCAACGCAGTTTACATACAACATGTGAATCAACAGTTAAAGTATATTCAAACAGAGTGAGACCTCAACAGAGTTTTTATCCAACCGATGAAACTACAACATAAGAATATCCAAACGGAGTAAGACTTTGAGCATCAACACAGTGGCAACTAACACACAAAAAATGAGGCTATGAGCAACAACAGAGTTGTTATACAACTGGAGTGAGATCAGGTGCATCACTAAAGTTGGAATCACCGAACGGGGTTAGACTATGAGCATCAACAGAGTTGTTATCCAACCGGAGTGAGATTAGGTGAACCAACAGTGTATATCAAAAACGGACTGACACTAAGTGCATCAACAAAGTATGAATATAACCAAACTGAGTGAGACGTGATAATATGAGCATGCGAATCATCATTGTAAGTATGTCTTGACAGGGGAAAAAAGGTTCGTCAACAAAGTGAGTATTACCTTATGAAATAACACTATGAGTATCAACAGAGTATATCTTAAACCGGAGTGGAAATGGGTTAATCAAATATTATTAAGAGTGAGACTTGGTGCATCAACGGAGTTTATATCCAACATGTGAATCAAAAGTGTTAGTACATCCAAACAGATTGACAAAAGGTGCATATACAAATTAGTAATATTAAACGGTGTGAGACTATGATCAACATGTGAGTTGATCTTAAACTGGAGTTAGAATACAAGTAATTGAAACAACAGAGTAAGTATCACCAAACAGAGTGATAGTAGGTGATCAAAAAGTGAGTAATCCTCAACGGAGTGAGACTATGTGATTCAATAGAGTTAGTATCTCCAAACAGAATGAGACTAGATGCATAAACAGAGTAAGTATCTTTAAACAATGTGAGACTCAGTGTATCTTCCGGGAAAGTATCTCCAACCAGAGTGAGACTAGATGCAGCAACCTGATAGTGTCTTTAAACAGTGAGACTATGTGCATCAATCGAGTAAGAATGTGTACATCAATTGAGTTAGTGTATTGAGATTGGCTAGGTACATCAACCATGAAATAGAGTCGAAAACCACGTGCTGGGTTTGAACTCACAACAACAGTGTTGACAAGCCACTGATAAAGTTGGTAAACTACTCAGACCAGTCGGCCAACTATAAACCGCCCCGCCCTAAATAAAAGTCTGAAAAAGTCTGAAAATATGTGTTATCATAGAGATAATAATGTAGTGCAGAACATTGAAAGGACGAGACAAATATGCATGTTATCATGTTATTTTGTGAATATAAGGGTCATCATTGTGACTCCATGACAACTAATGAGAATAATATTGCCAAATACGTTAACGGTAATTTTGTCTCAGTATTTGACCTTAACGACAACTGTTTGGTGCGTGACAATAACCTTTATAAAATACATCTCTGTGAAATAATTTCCAAGTCGTTACAATATGTGAAGGAAACATAAAACATTGAGCAAAATGTCTTTTCTCTACTAAAACATGTAAAATGGCAACATCAAAGAAACGTCTTTATCAGCTGGATCATCTGATGTGCAAAACTTATAATGATAACCCACTATCCTCTTGCTGCCGAGATTTTTCACTTGTGAGTCCTGTAAAGCTCTGTACGTGTCAATTTGTGAGTACTTTTGGAAATTGTTACTTTACCACAACTTTTTTTCGCGCCATTTTATCATCTTCAAATTAAGATACCTGTATCACCTTTGCTGTTTAGAGACTCTTATCTATGCTAGCGGCAACAGAGGATGAAAAAGCTTGAACCCGTACAATTTTGCAGTGTCTGTAATGTCGTTTCAAGTTTTAATGAACGTAATCTACGTATAAATGGTGAATTATTTCAAAAGTCAACCACAAAATACTTTATTTTATTCTTTCCTAGATAAAACATGTACAAGCATATGGTTACGAAATTTGGCTGTGAGAAACCTTATTACAAATGAATACTAGTATCACATCCAAGTTTTTACGCTGATGTTGTTTTTTGATCCCGTAAATTTTGTTTTGAATAAACTTATTCGTAAAGGTTATTATTTAAAACTGTAAAACTACCTTTGAAAATTGTCTTTATCAGTGCATATATTGACTTTATTTTATGAGCGTCGAGACAAACTGACAATGCCATTGCAAAACTCAAAAAAACAACGAAAGACAAACAACAGTCGAAAAAACACAACAAAGATACACTATTTTATCTACTGACATGTAATGAGAAAAAAGCCTGGGAATCGGGTTAATATTCCCGAACCCGGCATCCGAGTTTGATCCTCATGGGCAATGTGCGGTAACGCAAACGAACTAAGAGACGTCGGCGGAAGTCCTGGGAAGAGTTCTTTTCTCTTCGTAAGGGACATGGCTCACTGGAATCGGTTTACTCATACCTCATGAAAAACCGGATTATATATGGTTCTCCCGAAGGGTAAGCAGATTCTGCTTACATTGTATCGCCCAACGTTTTTCTCAAATAAGTACAAATCGGTGATGTCATTTTCGATGCAAACGGACGGGATGCTGGTTACAACAATTGGTTCATATCCGTCGTTTTATATGAAACAAATATTCCATAACGGTCAACAAACTTGTGATGGCGTCCGTAAAATATTCCAAGTGATGGAACTTTGAACTCTTGGTTTGATATCTTCCGTGTAAGCAGAATCTCTCTATTAAGCACATGGAATGGAATGCAAGATATGAAATATCGTATCAACTGGGAGCTATATACTCCATAAGCAAATGCTGCCGGAATATTGTGACATAATTATGGAAAGTTAACAATTGGGAAGCTGTGATCATCTCTTTTCGCGTAAAGTTCTCTTTTAAACCGACCCTCAGTGAAATTAGTGTATTGTTTTGAACATAAATCAGGCCATTGGTATTTCCGTTTGAATTGTTTTACATTTTGTAACTGTTTGGTTCTGTGATTGCTACCTTGCTATTCGATATGTGCTTTGCTCATTGTTAGAATAAAAATATTAATGGTGCCAGTTTTACTACACCAGATGCGCATTTCAACAATTAATGTCTCTTCAGTAATGTTCGAGGCCAAAATATTTGAAAATAAAAACTTAATACAAAGTTGAAGAACTGAAAATCAATCCTTTCAATTATATTTAAATTCGGTTAATTACATCCGTCATGACAAAGTTAAACGGAAAATATCTCACAGTGTTTTCTTTCAATTTTTTTTATTATGGTGATCAACTCAAAGTTATTTTAAATACCTTCTGCTATTCTATGTATAGTTTGTGTAGTCTATTATGTTGTATACCTAAGGTTGTTATGACTTTGGTAAATAAAGATTCTTATTAATATCAATTCGGGTCAATTAATATCCGCGTTCTTTGAAAATATCTAAACAAGCAAGCAGGATGTAATTCAATAATATTGTAATACAATCGTAGTAAATATCCGGCTTCAATAATTTGTATTTGTTGGTGTATACTTCTTCGAAGACCTCGTAATAGCTAATTTTTCGTACCATGCTCCCGAGCGAGATGTTTTCTGATTTCTGCGGGCAGTTTGTTGATTATAATTGGGACTTATAAATTATCGTACGAGTCCTGTGTCTGTCTAAGGGATTCAAGTCCTCTAACTAAACTCTTCATTTTGTCGTAAAATATTCTCAGGCTTACGAGGTCATTTCGGGATGGCGTAATATCAAGTAGCGCTTGTGTAATTTTGTGAGTCTATCCAAATCTCTCTATCAGAACATTTACGGCTTCGGCATAATTAGTGTTAGTTATAGAAAATCCGGCAATTGTCTGAGCGGTTTCGTTTTCTAATTGGGCCTTCAAATAATTAAACTTTTGAACAGTTGTCAATAGTGGGTTGAAATGAACTGCTGATTCGTAAGAATCCCAAAAGCTTGGCCATTCTAAGAAATTGCCATTAGATGTCGGTAATGTTAATTTTGGCAAACGATGATTGCTAGATATAGCTGGACGTAAGAATTGATGTGGCAATTTGACTTGTCTCTATTAAAATTCGAGCGGCATCACTTGACTGAATGACGGGACGACATTATTTGTGTGTACAATTTCAGGAGAACTAGTAGGGATAAACGGTGGAATGTCTACATTTAAAACTTGATAAGATGAATGAGATGTTTGATTGGAAATAGGTTGTGATGTTTTATCTATGAATATCCTAAAATGTCTCAGTTTAGTAACAAAATTTGTAGTAAACTCATCTGTGTCTACGATTTCCGTCTCTATATCCTCTGTTTCCGATGCGTTCACAATTTGTTCATTCAGTGTGTCGAGTAGCTTTTTCTTCTGTTGTAAGTTTATACATGTGGCTAACAGCTCCTCTCTGTCGAATTCAGAACTTTCTTTTGCTTCGGCAAATTTTTGTAAAAATTGGTAATGGCACTGCAAATGTCCGTTCTAATCGATTTAAGCTTCGGTAACTCCATTAGTCACGGCACCATAAATGTGGGGAAGATTTCTTATTATCTAACTCTAATAAAATAAACAGCAGCTTTGCAGTTTGACGTTTACTTGTTTCTAACAAAAGGTAAGGTGACGTCGCCGTTGTGACGTCGACCTTGGATACAATTGTACTTCGAGATCAACGTTGCCGGTCCCGTGGTCTTCTCGACATTTATCTCCAAACAGAATGAGACTGGGTGTATCAATGGGTAAAGTATCTACAAACGGAAAGAGTCAATTAGGTGTACATGTATTAATAGAATGAGTATTTAAAAATAGAATGCGAATAGGTGTATCAATAGAATGTGTATCTCCAAACAGAGTGAAACTATGTGTATCAATAGAATGAGTGGCTCCAACGAATGAGACAATGTATATATAGAATAAGTATCTCAAAACAGAATGATATTTGGTGTATCAATAGAATGAGTATCTCCGAACAAAATGAAACTAGGGACATCAACAGAATACGTATCTACAAACAGAATGGGACAAGTGACATCAACAGAATAAGTATCTCACAACATAATGAGACTAGGGACATCAACATAATAAGTATCTTCAAACAGAATGAGACTAATTATATCCATAAAATAAGTATATTCAGAGAGAATGAGGTAAGGGACATCAACAGAATAAACATCTTCAAACAAAGGAGACTAAATGTATCAGAAGAATAAGTTTGTTTAGTGATACACAGAGAGCAAGTTGAATAAAGATTGTCAGTTTCTCTCGGCATCAAAATACAAAGTATTTCCAAATAGAGTAAGACTTAGTCAGTATGAGAATAACTGCACTTGCACTGTGACTATTGTAAGATGTAGAGAACCGTGGTACATCAACTGAAAAAGCATTTTAAAAAAGATTGAGACTAGATCAATAGTCAGTATCTCCAAACAAAGAGCAAATAGGTTCAGCAACAGAGTAATCATATCCGAACTGAGTAAGATAAAATGTATCAACAGTGCAAAACTCTCTGAACGGATCAGAGTAAGACTTGCTGAACTAAGAGCGTTTCACAAAACCGAGATTCGTCCACAGAGTAATTTTACTTTTGTGTTAAACAGAGTGAAACTACGGGCCTCAATCGTCTAAGTTTCAATTAAGTAATCTACAGATTGAGTATCTCCAAACATAGAGTTAGATTAAGTATATTAGCATGATTAACATAGTTATTATCTGCAAATTGATTAAGACTAGGTGCATGAACAGTGTTAGTATCTCAAAACGGAGTGTCCTTTGGTGCATTCACATAATAATAATCTCCAGAGGGACTTAACATAGTTAGTCTATTGTTCAAACGCTGTGAGGCTAAATGATAATGATGTAAAACAGGGTGAACCTGGAGGTAGATACCTAATATATATCACCAAACGGAGAAATAACTTATGCATCAAGAGGGTACGTGTCTTCGAAAGGGTTAAAAGTTGCATTAAATAAATATATTCGTCACAATGATATATGGTGCTTCAACAGAGAAAATATCTCTTAACGAAAAGAAACTTTCTCATCGACATTATATGTTTATACGGAAAGACTGATATTTGGTGCGTCAACCGGGAAAGTGTCTCCATACATTGTGAGACTAAGCTCGTCAACAGCGTAAAACTTTCCAACGTTGTGGGACTAGGTGCGTCAACAGCGTATATATCTTAACGCGAAGTAAGACTTGGTGCATAAACCTAACTAGTATCTCAAGTTGATGTGATTCAAAATGCATCAATAGATTTTATTATAAGATATTGAATGCGACCAATTGCACCAATAATTTCAGTATATTTAATTGGAGTGAGGCCAGGTGCATCAATAGAGTAAGTTACGCCAAACAGAGGGAGGCTAAGTACACCACCAGATAAAAAATATCGAATGTGAGTGAGTGAATGTGTCATGACGTGTTGTCAGATACTCGGAATCTTTTGATTTTCAATCCTGTAAATATGTTTGCTCGCCAACCCCTACTTTTTTGTTGACAGAAACATAAAATTCAAGAAGATTTTTAAAAAGTTTTATAAAATCATTGTTCTTCTTAGATAGCTTTTGAAAGAAAAAAGATACAATTGTTAAATGTATGAAAAATCTAGAGACCATTAATTCCCTCAAAATTTTCGGTGGCTTATATCTCAAGAACAACGGATCTTTAATTTGTATCTGCTATTTTAGTTCCTTCATATATATGTAAAAAACGTATTATCATGAAACAGAGTATCAAACCTCTTTAAAAAAATACAACAGATACCAAAGTGATATTCAAACCCATAAGTCGAAAGAAACTGACAATGCAATTGAAAAAACGAAAAACAACGAAGAGACTAACATCAATACATGAATAGTTATACAATGTTATATTTATTGACATATTTATACAAAAAACAAAAGTCTTTACAGTTACTGCGTGTAGTGCCTTGTCCTACAAAAGAATTCATATTATAATGGTAAGATTTTCATAAATTATTAAACAGTGTTAAGAATAGAATGCACTTAATATTGTAAATCAACACTTTATACATACCAGTTATACTTTAAACATATTGTCCATTTGAAATTCAAAGATGTGTGTGAAAATAGGAGTATACAGTTAAATATCTTAAGATAAAGTTAACCAACCGAAGCAGACAAATTCTTTGACGAGAAAAGGCGTCAGAAATATAAACTAAAACACATGTGTCATAGTTTCTTCCGTTAAGGTATAAAAGGGAAAAAAATAACGTTAAAAACCAATCTTCTTGTGACATTTCGATCTCTAGAACTATTTTCTCGGAACTAATGGAAATAATAAAAAAGGAAAAAAAATAACCAAAACTTGATCAAACAAAAATTCAGGTAAATTTAAAAGAAAACATGCAACGCATATTACAAATGAAATCTTCAGTTAATTTATACATACGAATTGTATATAGAGCTCTCAATTAAGATTAAACTGTACCTTAGAAAAACGGTTTTTTTCCTGTCTTGCATTGTATTCTATTTTATTAGACAATTTTTTATTTAATATACGATCAATTTTTTAACATGATTATTCGTGTCACAAATTCTAAACGTGAAGAGTATAATTAGTAAATTCTAAGTTCCTGTGTGATAATGATTTATATTCACGCTATGAACAAGACTTGAAAACTCCTGGTTGATTTCCTTCCTTTAGTTTTCAACCGTTTTGAAAGAAATAAAAATTCCTTAAAAACATATCTGTGATCTCAACAAAATATCAATACAAAGATAGAGATACGAAAAAGAAAAAAAAAAAAAAAACTTCCCGAACAGCTTTATAATTACCAAGTATCGACTTTATAAAGATTAATAGATTCACAAAAGAGGAAAAGTTGACAACGGAAGAGAAAATCAACTGCTGTATCTGTCTAAATAGTTAAATTTTACAAATTTGAAATTAACATGATTAAGTCTAAAACAAAATTTTAGTTTTTTTTTCTGACATTAAGATTCATTTAAAAATATTCACAGAAATTTCTTACATAACTGTTTGTCTGCCAAACGTTTTTCTCTGACGGAAGGCATACGCGGTAAATAATTCTAAATATGATCAGCCAAATGTAATTGTGACATGACCAACTTACAGATTATACCACGCTTCAGTAAAATTGATATATGGAAGACTCGAAAACATATACCATCCAAGATTGTATATAAAAATTAGTTATCATAATACCATACAAATCATGAGACCAGTTATGCAATAATCCAACACTAAATAAGTATAAATAGTGTACATAGATTGAGAGGTAACACCACCACAATCAATAAACAAAATACAAATAAATAAACAAAAACAAATACAAATTTTAAAATTACATTCAGGTTAGAACAATAAAAAATATCATAACATTTTACATTGGTGATAACAGTAGCATATGGTATAAACGACTGTGGCAAAAGGTTTTCATTGTCATAAAACGGAAATTTATCTGCCCTCTCTGCTTTCAAAACTCAATGATTTCAATTATACATGTATATCAAAATGTTACAAAAAAGTAGTAACGTCATTGTGTGATATTCAGAACATACAAATTCAGATGAATACAACATATGATCAGTACAGAAACCCGTTTTACCCCCCCCCCCCCCCCCCCAAAAAAAAAAAAATCATTACAAAACATAAACTAAACAATTATGTCGAACAGAGATGATACATAAAAGGATTTGATCTTCGAATACGGAGATAGACAAACAATCAATATGAAGAAGCTACAAAAGCTATCTGTTTCTACAAATGTTTATTAATACCAATGAAAGTCACCACATAAAATACATTATACCGAGTTATAATGGTACCAAATGCAAAAGTTCTATTCCCTTTTGAAGTTTTGTGACAATGTTTGTTTAATCTTAACAGCATCATTTTTATCATTGTTAAATTGAAGAAATGTTAGGTTGCTCTGTCTCTGGGCATTATTGTAACGCTAAACGTTGATTTCTAAAATATGATTAAAGAATATGACAGAGTACTTGATAAAACGAAAATAGATATTTGGAATATAATAGTGTTTCTAGCAATATCTAGTATTTGAAAGAGTCACAATGAAACCTATTAAATGTAAGAAAGGTCACTGTTCAACATGATCCCTAAATAAATAAAAAGGCACTTATTTGGAAGCAACAACCTTGACCGCTTGTCTAAAACGTTGTAGGTTTTTAATAGATATAAGAAGATGTGGTATGAGTGCCAATGAGACAACTCTCCATCCAAGTCAAAATTTATAAAAGTAAACCATTATAGGTCACAGTACGGTCTTCAACACGGAGCCTTGGCTCACACCGAACAGTAAGCTATAAAGGGCACCAAAAAATTACTAGTGTAAAACCATTCAACTTGTATTTTTTTCATATAAAGTCCATATGAATATCCATATATTTACAGAAAATCACTTGTACCTTTGTATGATTGTTATCGGTAAAACAAAAAGGCACTCATTCAAATAAGTGTTCTATCTCATATTTTTACAAACACTTTACTTAATATATCTTTTTATATTTATATTACATATATTAGTTTACCAATTTTTAACAATCATTTATCCTGGAGACAAATTAAAATATCAGAAAAATTCATAATTTTATATTTTTGATTACACGAGAAACGATTTGATCTTTAATTGAATTAAAATGAAGGAAGACAACAAAATGAGTATGATATAAATATTTTAGATGATAATTCCCACGGGTAAAATGATAAGAACCCACAAAGTCCATAATGTTCATTGTGTGTAGAATATCAATTAGAAATAGAAACAAGTCTTTACGTACAATGTAAAATGCCGGAATAAATTTGTTCAAGCGTTTGATATATTCCTATTAAAATGAATATGCAACAAAAGTTGAGAACAATCCGTCAATGTAGGACTGAATAGTGCTTTTGTAATCATGGTGTTAAAAAATTAAAGATGTTGTTCATATAAAAAAATATATTTATAACACCAATCAGAGGCAGGGAAAATTAAACTATTTATGCAACCTTATAATATAATCAGTTAACATGATGGTTCGATTTGATAATTAGCTAGCGGAACCGTATAAACTGAAACGCCGTATTGTTAAGATTTCATCCACAAAATTAACGTAGATGGTTTGAAAGTTGATAAAACTGAAATTTAAAATGAAAATGGGTAGTTTCAACCTAGTACAATAATGCACTTGCATTTAATTACTCTTCTTATTTCAAAATCACAGATCGATTGTTATCTGACTTGTAGATGACTTATGTATATGTAAGAGAATGATGATCTTTCTCGTGATGAGAAAGTACGAGTGTTAACGAGGACTTATCATTTAAGGAATGGCTGTAATATTGTTTCTGTATATGAAGAAATAACATCATTAACATAGTGCACATTGAATAATCCGCGTAGGGGGATATTTTGAAGTGTGAACCACATTCTTAATAATATTTTGAATAGACAAAAAACATATTACAGTCATTCCTTATAATCTAATTGTAAATTCCATTTTAAGCCGTCTATGACCTGATAGACAAAACACTGTCAGCCAATCAGCAGATGCGTTACATCCAAAATTAAATTTTTAAGAAAGGAATAATCTTTCTCTTACAAACTTAAAATATTGTAAAGTGATGTTTTTTTTCAAGAATTTGTTCTATTGTCAATGCAATGATTATAATTAACGTCTGTGTAACTTGTCCGGCTTCCATAATTTGTATTTCTTTGTGTATACATCATTGAAGACTTCGTAATAGCCAATTTGTCGTACCATGCTCCCGAGCGAGATGTTTTCCGATTTCTCTCTGCAGTTTGTTGATTATAATTGGGGCTTATAAATTACCGTACGAGTCCTGTGTCTGTCTAAGCGATTCAAGTCCTCTGAATAAACTCTCCATTTTGTCGTAAAAAATTCTCAGGCTTACGAGGTCATTTCGGGATGGCGTAATATCAAGTAGCGCTTGTATGTGTGCTTGTGTAATTTTGTGAGTCTATCCAAATCTCTCTATCAGAACATTTACAACTTCGGCATAATTAGCGTTAGTTAGAGAAAATGCGGCAATTGTCTGAGCGGCTTCGTTTTCTAATTGGACCTTCAAATAATTAAACCTTTGAACAGCTGTCAATGTTGGGTTGAAATGAACTGCTGATTCGTAAGAATCCCAAAAGCTTGGCCATTCTAAGATATTGCCATTAGATGTCGGTAATGTTAATTTTGGCAAACGATGATTGCTAGATATAGCGGACAGGACAGCAACGCTTGACGTAGGAATTGATGTGGCAATTTGACTTGTCTTCGAGCGGCATCACTTGACTGTGGCAATGACGGGACAACATTATTTGTTTGTAATATTTCGGGTGAAGTAGTAGGGATTAACGGTGGACTGTCTACATTTAAAACTTTATAAGATAAAGTAGATGTTTGATTGGAAAAAGGTTGTGATGTTTTATCTATGAATATCCTAAAATGTCTCAGTTTAGTAACAAAATTTGTAGTTTACTCATCTGTGTCTACGATTTTCGTCTCTATATTCTCTGTTTCCAACGCTTTCACAATTTGTTCATTCAGTGTGTCGAGTAACTTTTTCTTTTGTTGTAAGTTTTCATATGTGGCTAACAGCTCCTCTCTGTTGAATTCAGAACTTTCTTTTGCTTCGGCAAATTTTCATAAAAGTCTGGTAATGGCACTGCGAATGTCCGTTCTAATCGATATAAGCTTCGGTAACTCCATTAGTCACGGCGCCATAAATGTGGGGACGATTTCTTATTATCTCACTCTAATAAAATAAACAACAGCTTTGCAGTTTGACGTTTACTAGTTTCTAACAAAAGATAAGGTGACGTCGCCGTTGTGACGTCGAACTTGGATACAATGGTACTTCGAGATCGACGATGCCGGTCCTGCGGTCTTCTCGACATTTATCTCCAAACAGATTGAGACTGGGTGTATCAATGGGTAAAGTATTTCCAAACAGATTGAGACTGGGTGTATCAATGGGTAAAGTATTTCCAAACAGATTGAGACTGCGTGTATCAATGGGTAAAGTATCTCCAAACGGAAAGAGTCAATTAGGTGTACATGTATTAATATAATGAGTATTTAAAAACAGAATGGGAATAGGTGTATCAGTAGAATGTGTATCTCCAAACAGGGTGAAACTAGGTGGCCTTCGGCTGTTGTCTGCTCTATGGTCGGGTTGTTGTCTCTTTGACACATTCCCCATTTCTATTCTCAATTTTATATCAATAGAATGAGTGGCTCCAAACAGAATGAGATAAGGGGTATATTTAGAATAAGTATCTCAAAAGAGAATGATATTTGGTGTATCATTATAATGAGTATCTCCGAACAAAATGAAACTAGGGACATCAACAGAATACGTATTTACAAACAGAATGAGACAAGGGACATCGACAGAATAAGTATCTCACAACATAATGAGACCAGGGACATCAACATAATAAGTATCTTCAAACAGAATGAGACTAATTATATCCATAAAATAAGTATATCTAAACAGAATGAGGTAAGGGACATTAACAGAATAAATATCTTCAAACAGAAGGAGACTAAATGTATCAGAAGAATAAGTTTGTTACTTGATACACAGGAAGCGAGGGGAATCAAGATTGTCAGTTTCTCTTGGCATCAAAACATAAAGTAGTTCCAAATAGAGTAAGACTGAGTCAGTGTGATAATAACTGCACTTGTACTGTGATTATTGTAAGATGTAGGGAATCGTGGTTCATCAACTGAAAAAGCATTTTAAAATAGATTGAGACTAGATGAATAGTCAGTATCCCCAAACAAAGAGCGAATAGGTTCAGAAACAGGGTTATCATATCCGAACTGAGTAAGACAAAATGTATCAACAGTGCAAAACTCTCTGAACGGATCAGAGTAAGACTTGCTGAACTAAGAGCCTTTCACAAAACCGAGATTCGTCAACAGAGTAATTTTACTTTTGTGCTAAACAGAGTGAAACTACGGGCCTCAATCGTCTAAGTTTCAATTAAGTAATCAACAAATTGAGTATCTCCAAATATAGAGTTAGATTAGGTATATTAACATGATTAACATAGTTATTATCTGCAAATTGATTAAGACAAGGTGCATGAACAGTGTTAGTATCTCAAAACGGAGTGTCCTTTGGTGCATTCACATAATAATAATAATCTCCAGAGGGACTTAACAGAGTTAGTCTATTGTTCAAACGCTGAGAGGCTAAATGATAATGATGTAAAACAGGGTGAACCTGGAGGAAGATACCTAATAAATATCACCAAACGGAGAGATAACTTATGCATTAACAGGGTACGTGTCTTCGAAAGGGTTAACAGTTTCATTAAATAAATACATTCGTCGCAATAATATATGGTGCTTCAACAGAGAAAATATCTCTTAACGAAAAGAAAATTTCTCATCGACATAATATGTTTATACGGTAAGACTGATATTTGGTGCGTCAACCGGGAAAGTGTCTCCGTAGATTGTGAGACTAAGCTCGTCAACAGCGTAAAACTTTCCAACGTTGTGGGACTCGAGCGTCAGCAGCGTATATATCTTAAAACGAAGTAAGACTTGGTGCATCAACCTAGCAAGTATCTCAAGTTGATGTGGTTAAAAATGCATCAAAAGATTTTATTATAAGATACATTGAATGCAACCAGCTGCACCAATAGATTCAGTATCTTAAATTGGAGTGAGGCCAGGTGCATCAACAGAGTAATTTACTCCAAACAGAGGGAGACTAAGTACACCACCAGATAAAAAATATCGAATGAGAGTGAGTGAATGTGTCATGACGTTTTGTCAGATACTCGGAATCTTTTGATTTTCAATGTTGTAAACATGTTTGCTCGCCAACTCCTACTTTTTTGTTGATAGAAACATAAAATTCAAGAAGATTTTTAAAAAGTTTTATAAAATCATTGTTCTTCTTAGATAGCTTTTGAAAGAAAAAAAGATACAATTGTTAAATGTAAGAAAAATCTAGAGACCATCAATTCCCTCAAAGTATTCAGTGGCTTATATCTCAAAAACAACGGACCTTTAATTTTTTATCTGCCTTTTTTAGTTCCTTTATATATATATGTAAAAAAGTGTTATCATGAAGCAGAGTAGCAAACCTCTTCAAAGAGACACAACAGATACTAAAGTGATATTCAAACCCATAAGTCGAAAGAAACTGACAATGCAATTGGAAAAAAAAACCCGAGAAATAACGAAGAGACAAACATTAATACATGAAAAGTAATAAAATGTAATATTTATTGACATATTTATACAAAAACCAAAAGTCTCTACAGTTACTGCGTGTAGTGTCTTTTTCTACAATTTATATTATAATGGTAAGATTTTCATGAATTATTAAACAGTGTTAAGAATAAAATGCACTTGATATTGTAAATCAACTCATCATAGATACCAGACGCGCAATGTTAGAAATATTTTAAACATATTGTCCATTTGAAATTCAAAGATGTGTGTGAAAATAGGAGTATACAGCTATATATCTTAAAATAAAGTTAACCAACCGAAGCAGACAATTTTTTGACGAGAAGGCGTCAGAAATTTAAAGTAACACACATGTATCATGGTTTCTTTAGTTAAGGTTTCAAAGGAAAAAACAAAATAACGTTAAAACCAATCTTCTTGTGACAGTTTGATCTCTAGAACTATTTGCTCGGAACTACATGTAATGGAAAAAAAAGGAAAAAAATTACCAAAACTTGATCAAACAAAAATTCAAGTAAATTTAAAAGAAAACATGCAATGCATATTACAAATGGAATCTTTATATGATTTATACATAAGAATTTTATATAGAGCTCTCAATTGAGATAAAACTGTACTTTAGAATAACGTTTTTTTTCTGTCTTGTATTGTATTGTATTTTATTATTTAATATACGATCCATTTTTGACATGATTATTCGTGCCACAAATTCTAAACGTGATGAGTACAATTACTAAATTCTTAGTTCCTGTGTGATAATGATATATATTCACGCTATGAACAAGACTTTAAATATCCTGGTTAATTTCCTTCCTTTAGTTTTAAAACGTTTTGAAAGAAATAAAAATTCCTTAAAATCATATCTGTGATCTCAACAAAATATCAATACAAAGATATAGATAAGAAAAAAGAAACAACTTCCCGAACAGCTTTATAATTACCAAGAATCGACTTTATACAGATTACTAGATTCACAAAAGAGGAAAATTTGACAACGGAAGAGAAAATCAACTGCTGTATCTGTCTAAATAGTTAAAGTTTACCAATATGACATTAAGTCTAAAACAAAATTTGACATTAAGATTTATTTAAAATTATTCACACACATTTCTTACATAACTGTTTGTCTGCCAAACTTTTTTCTCTGACGTAAGGCATACGAGATAAAAAATTCCAAATATGATCAGCCAAATGTAATTGTGACATGACCAACTTACAGATGATACCACGCTTCAGCAAAATTGATACATGGAAGACTCGAAAACATATACCATTCAAGATTGTATATAACAATTATGTATCATAATACCATACAAATCATGAGACTAGTTATGCAATAATCCAACACTTAATAAGTATTAATAGTGTACATAGATTGAGAAGTAACACCGCCACCATCAATAAACATAATATAAACAAACCAACAAATACAAATTTTAAATTACATTCAGGTTAGAACAATAAAAAATATCAAATCATTTTATATTGGTGATAACAGTAGCTTAGGCATACGCGGTAAATAATTCTAAATATGATCAGCCAAATGTAATTGTGACATGACCTACTTACAGATGATACCTCGCTTCAGCAATATTGATACATGAAAGACTCGAAAACATATACCATTCAAGGTTTTTGTATAAAAATTATTCATCATAATACCATACAAATCATGAGACCAATTATGCAATAATCCAACACTAAATAAATATAAATAGTGTACATAGATTGAGAAGTAACACCGCCACCATAAAAAAACACAATAAAAAAACATAAATACAAATTTTAAATTACATTCAGATAAGAACAATAAAAGATATCATAACATTTTACATTGGTGATAACAGTAGCTTAGGGAATGAACGACTCTGCCAAAAGGTTTTCATTGTCATAAAACGGAAAGTTATCTGCCCTCTCTGCTTTTAAAACTTCAATGATTTCAATTATATATCGTATATCAAAATGTTACAAAAAAAGTAGTAACGTCACGGTGTGATATTCAGAACATTTGCAGCACATACAAATTCAGATGAATACCACATATGATAAGAACAGAAAACCTTTTTACCCCCAAAAAAATAAATCATTTATAATCATTACAGTATATAAACTAAAAATATATGTCGTACAGAGATAGTACATGAAAGAATTTGAACTTTGAATATAGATATAGACACACAATTATCTTGAAGAAGCTATAAAAGCTATCCGTTGCTACAAATGTTAAGCAATTACAATGAAAAGCACTGCATAAAATACATCATACCAAGTTATAATGGCACCAAAAGCAAAAGTCCTATGCCCCATTTAAGTTTTGGGACAATTTTGTTCTATTTTAACAGCATTGATCATTGTTATCATTGTTAAAAATTCAAAAGATCATTGAAGAACGAGTAGGTAGCTATGTCTCTATGCATTATTGTAACTCTTAACGTTGATGTCCACAATATGATTAATGGATCTAATAGAGACCTTGCAAAAACGATAATAAATATTGGGAATATAATTGTGTTTCCAACAGTATATAATATTTGAGTAACAATGCAACCTCTGTAATATACATTAAAAAAAAGGTTTAAAGGAGTTTATCAAAATTATCGCTAAAGAAATATAAAAAGGCACTTATTTTGAAGTGACAACCTTGACCGCTTGTGTCAAAAGCTGTTTATTAAACTTGTCTTTTCACTTAAAGTCCATATGAATATGCATATCACATGTACCTTTGTATGATTGTTATCGGTAAAACAAAACGGCACTCATTCAAATCAGTGTTCTATTTCATATTTCTTTACAAACACTTTACTTAACATATCTTTTTATATTTATATTACATATATTAGTTTACCAATTTTTAACAATCATTTAACCTGGAGACTAATAAAAATATCAGAATAATTCATACTTTGATGTTTTTGCTTACACGAGAAACGATTTGATCTTTAATTGAATTAAAATGAAATAAAACAACAGAATGAGTATGATATAAATAATTTAGATGATAATGCTGAAGGGTAAAATGATAACAACTCACAAAGTTCATCATATTCATTGTGTGTATAATATGAATTTGAAATAGAAACAGGCTTTTACGTACAATGTTAAATGCCGGAATTAAGTTGTTCAAGCATTTGATATATTCTTAGTAAAATTGATATGTAGCAAAAGTTGAGAACCATCTGTCAACACCGTGAGACTGATTAGTGTTTCTTTACTGTACAGTTAAAAAAATTCCAGATGTTTGTCATATAAAAATATATTTATAACACCAATCATAGGCAAATAAAATCAAACTTTGAATGCAATCCTTATCATTTAATCACCTAACCTAACCAATAGTATACCACAAGATGGTTTGATTTGTTGATCAGCAAGCGAAACCGTATAAATTGAAACGTCTTATTTTTAAGATCGCATTAGCAAATTAAATTTAGATGGTTTGAAAGTTTATAAAATTGAAATTTGAAATGAAAATGGGTAGTTTTAACCTAGTACAATAATGCACAAACATTCAATTACTCTTCTTAGTTCAAAATCATAGATCGGTTGTTATCTGACTTGTATATGACTTGTGTATATGTAATAGAATGATGATCTCTCTCGTGATGATTAAGTACGAGCATTAAAGAGTACTTATCATTAAGAAAGGGATAATCATTCTCTTACAAACTTAAAATATGGTAAAGTGCTCAAGGCTCAAATGATCTCTTGATTGGTTTTATTCATGAATTTGTTCCATTGTTAGTGCAATGTTTATAATTAATCGATGACTCCTTTCTTATGTGTTTTACTTATATATTAGTCTAAGTGATGTGAAGACGTACAAATGTACTTTTAGTTTGGGAAATTCTAACAAAATGTGTTTTAGACTTAAGTTGACACAACGGTACAATGGAATGGTAGAAATTGTATGAGTTTCTCAATTGTGAGTATGAGTGTGAATTGTCTTTTTGTTTATTTGCTGCAAAAAACAGATACAACACTATAGCGCATTCTAAAACCAATTGTATTTCAGCATCTTACATCAAATGCTACTTAATTAACTTAAATTTAACAATTAAAAGAAAACGTTTTTGAAGATTGAAAAGATACATTTGATGTTTGATCTCATGTATGTACCGGTATATTTGAAATTGCTATTCCTTCTTACTGCGGATACAGTAATTGGATTTTTGGTAAGCGTATTGGCTAAAGATTAAGGTTAAATTTAATAGAAGAAGTGATTTTTATTTTCTTTCGTCTTTTACATTGCTTTGATGTTAGCTATTTTTATTTTGGAATTTTAAAGTTCTAAAAATATTCACCTAATAACCTAAATGATACCAAATATATTGCACACGTAAACTTCGAACATATTTTCTAAACTGAACTTTTAACAATAATCCTGTCAATTTGATGAATGTGCATCTGGCAGTTGTGACTCATTTCTATAAGTTCTTTTTTTTTTAAACTGTAAATAGGTTAAAATAATATTCTTATACCTTAATTAAAACATGTTTACATTCATTCTTCATACTTAATGAACACCAAATTTTACAGTTTGATTGGTCGAGAGCACTTTGCTATATTCTATTTTATATATACACATACTAATACTCGATCATCTTGTTCTTCATAGAAAAAGGTGATTAACTTTAATTTTCCATGTACAAAAACTGTAAAGATAACTGTAAAAAGTGAATATTTGAAAACCGATTGATACCGACATCAAGTTTGTAAATAAATCGCAGCTGTATCCAGACTGTTTTGAAACCGATGATATCTAAATCCATAACTCGGAGAAGAAAGTCCTAGCAAAGAATTTAATGACGACCACATATCCTTTCTATAGTTAGAAAAATCAATACAAGTACTAGCTCTCATAAAAGCTTGTATATACCTGTTAGAAACATCACGATTATATAGAAAGTCATAATTTATGATAATAACATTTTTCAAAAAATCTTCTCGATAATTCAACCAGGCATATTTCCACTCACAAGAAATCCAAGCTTTCGTGCTTTCACGTTCTAAATGATGTAGGTCGCTTAGAAGAACGAGAATGCTTTTAGATTTCGATACGGTATCAATTATTTCTTCTTCGCGTGGTCTACCAGGTTGGCAATCGCGATACGGTAGAAAAGATTTAAGTCCCCTTTCGTTCAGATGCGGTAAAAGCTCATTCGATATCCAATTACGAAGTCCATCGTCTTCTTCATTGCAAGATATGTAGACATCATATTGAAAAAAGGTTCTAGAAACTGGCCTGCTAAGTTTTCTTAAAAAGCGTCGCCATACAATATAAATTTCAATATAGAAGTTATAGCCCGTAAATGCGAATATCACGACAAGGCTAACTATGATTCCAATACATAAGTTGAACCATTTAAGATGATAATATTCTGTACAACCTAGCTCGCTTTTTGTAATCTGAGTAATAGATTTGTAACCAGTGTTGGTCTTACAGAATATCCATGTGTTATTATAGCAAGGCATTGTTGATGACGGTAGCCAACTCTGGAACCAAAGATCGTTACATGTACAAACAATATCTAGTCGTCCTAACTGAACATTGCAAGGCCGTAAGTTTCTTAGGGACATATCAATACTTGTTATCGGGTTATGTTTCATATTAATCATCGTGGTACTTTTTAGCTGAGACACAACAAATTCCGAAATACTTTCGATATTGTTTCCTTCAAGATTGATTTCTTTTATTCGGGAGGTGTAATTCTTTGTTCTTTCAAACTGGTTATCTAGATCAGAAATTAAATTCTTAGAAAAGTCTAAAGCTAAGTTCTGGTATTCTGGTAAAACTAACGGAAATTTTTTCGACGATAATTTCGTACGGCAATTGACAACAGTTTTGTCCTGACTTGGTTGATAGAAGCAATGACATTTGTGAGGACATCTTGCAGACATTGAAATGTTGCAGATAAGTAAATCTGGATAGTGCTGGAAGTTTTTAATAATTTTATTCTTAAACTGTGGTGGGCTGTTACATTTGAAGTTGACATGACTTGCATATAAAATGTAAGAACTAATAGTAGCCTGCGATACAAATGGATAGAATTTGCAATCGCATATCCAGTTGTTATACTGAAAGTCGAAACTGTAAAATTGCATTTTTCCAAATAATTTCAAATCATGAAAACCGATTTTTTCAAAGTTGAAAAAATGGCTAAAATTGTTATATGTGAAGTCGAGATATCCCCCACGGCCGAAATCTTGTTCTGGTTGAAATGAAAAGTTTGAGGGATTTGTTATTTCGTTCAGAGCATTATGAGAAAAGTTAACAGTGCAGAAGTATATTTGTCTCGTCCAAACCATGTTTGTGACGTCGATTTCTGTCATATTGTTATACGATAGATCAAAATGAAACATACTACCCTCCATATATAGGAAAAACTTCGGTTCCAATTCGGTGATTTGGTTGAAAGAAACATCAACTCTTCTGAGATGTTTAAATTCATGGAATACTTCAGCATTCAAAGATTGTATTTTGTTTCCCGCCAAAAGTAATGTATCTAGTAGAGACAAGCATGTGATATTTCGGATATCTATAATTTGATTGAATGACAAGTCGATGTAGACAATTGTATTAAAATTGCAGACTGAAATTGGAACGGCAGTGAGGTTTCCGTAAGTGTAGATCAAGTTATAGAAATGAACATCATGGTCTTTAACTTTCAATTCAATATCATTTTTGACAAACGAGACATCAAAATGTCCAACATAAGTATCATTTAGTTTTCCATTTACATTTCCTTCAACTATCCATAATGATTCAGCCGTACATGTACAACATTCCATACTATTTTCAAATCTCATTTCGTTGAGGAATTCTTGGGTTTCGCATTCTTTAGGACAACGTAAATCCGATCTATTGAACATCAATTTAAGTTGTTCGTCTAAAGATTCACTGAAAGAACCATTACTACATAATATCACAATCAAAAACGGAATGCACAATTCTGACATTTTCCAATAAATGAATTTACCTAAATACTGTATGCTGCTAACTGCAAGAAATTTAAAATCATTTCTTCTACCTTGACTAAATCAAACACATATCTTATTTCAACACAAAGAAAAAATAACATAGATCAATTCATGATTTCAATTTTGTATGCTGTTAGCTGGCAAAAATTCAAAATTAATTCTTATTATCGTTTAAATCAAATACATATCTTATTGTTAACACGAGAAAAAAAAAACGTTGTATAAACACACTTTTCTTTTTTAAAGGTCTTTATTCAATTTTATACGAAATGGTGATTCTTGTTTCAAGTTAGGGGCATACATAATACATATTTGTCTATGTTAGGGGTATACATAATGCACATGTGTCTTTGCGTTCAAAGGATTAATGACACAGTTTAACAAAACCGATCGAGTTATGTTTGACCGAGTATAACACAATAAAATCTGGAATAACAAGAATAATTCTATTTGTACTCTCATTGAAATGAATTTCACTATCTATTTGAGTGCCTGTCTGTTATTGTTAAAAACATAGGAAATTAGCATATAAGAAATTGGAAAGTCAGCTAAAATATTGTAATTTCACTCATGATTATGTCAAGATTATTCTGTAGTAACCATCAATATGATTATGTATTTTGCTTCTGGTTACACATTTTTATGTGTCTGAGTGTTTTAAAATAAGTATAGTGTTACTGTTTTAAAATGAAGTATATTGATTATTGATTATATTATTGTCGAAGTAAGATTGGGAAAGTTTACTCACACATTACGTTTTTTTCGAGTGTAATTATTTCCTCATATGCAAAGATTGATTGAAAGATTGATTGATTGATTGATTGGTATTTAACGCTGCTTCATCACTATTGTGATATAGCGTGGAGTTCAGGTTTAGTTCGACTTTTGGTGCAGGAACTAAGAGTGCCGGAGAGAACACCCGATCTTCGGAAGGAAAACTTTCACCCCTAAACATTTAACAGACTAGGGATACAGTAGTTAACCTACTCAAACTACTTAGTCACCGAGGTACCGTATACAAAATGGCTATAATACATCATTAAATGTCTTTAAACAAACAGCAAGTATGGACATCAACAGTCAAATAATTTTATTATATATCACTGCAATTGATCGAAATCAGATTGTTACATCAGACAAACAAGCAAAACTATTACCGACAGTTAAAAAATCTTAACCTGAAGACATATCGTCAGGTATGAATCACAGCAATAAATTTTTTATCAATAATTACCCTTGCCTGTTAATGCATTTGCAGCAAATCAAGAATTTATGCGATACATACACAGCATTAAAACTGGCTTAAAATTTGAAAACTATACCAGCGTGTACTATCTATACGATATTTTCATATGCAATAGATTTTATACAGGCGAGAAGTAACGAAATGTGCAATATTGTTTACGATCTTGTATCTTATGATTAACTTTTAATGGTGTATTTATGCTAGTATTATGACCTAATACAAGGAACACATGCAATCCTGACTTTAAACAGTCAAACACTAGATATAGGAAGATGTGGTATGAGTGCCAATGAGACAACTCTCCATCCAAGTTACAATTTATAAAAGTAAACCATTATAGGTCAAGGTACGGCCTTCAACACGGAGCATTGGCTCACACCGAACAGCAAGCTATAAAGGGCCCCAAAAAATTACCATTCAAACGGAAAAACCAACGGTCTAATCTATATAAAAACGAGAAACGAGAAACACGTATGAACTACATAAACAGACGACAACTACTGTAATCAGATTCCTGACTTAGGAAAGGTGCAAACATTTGCAGCGGGATTACACGTTTTAATGGTACCAAACCTTCTCCCTTTTCTGAAACAATAGTATAACATCACAACATAGAAAAACACACAATAAAATATTTTGTTATATTCGTTACAGTATTTGATACTAATCTAGATTAAGAGGGGAGAAAGATACAACAGGGGCATGAAACTCATATGTAAAAAATAAACAGAAAATTTAAGGATGAAAAGGAAAAAGACCAATAGACAAACAAAAGTACACATGAAACAACATAGAAAACTAACGACTGAGCAACAATAACTGAACCAAAAATTGGGGTGATCTCAGTTGCTCCGGAATAGTAAATCGGGCCTGCTCCATGTGTCACCCGTCGTGTTGGTCATGTTATTATTAACCCGGTTATAAGTCTAATTGGGTAGGTCACATCTGGGAAAAGGGTACGTATTTATAATTACTACATTAGGAACATATTTGTTAGCATCTGTGAAACGGATATCCAATTATTGTCATCCAACTAGTGATGGCGTCTGTAAAACTTAAAAAGGGATGACATCATATTCAACACTTGGAACTCTTGTGACCAGCAGAAAAATAACTTTTTTTAAGTTGAGTATGCAAAAAGGAAGCCGGGGAATCGTCGTAAAATTTACATGCGGTAGTTAGTTTTATCTTGACACTGTTTAATTGTTATAGTCAACAACAAGCGTGTTTCAATATTCTGAGTCATATATCAACAAAATAAATATCTCCAAACGGAATGAGACTAAATACATAAATATAATGAGTAAGAAAAGGTATAGGTACAGAATAAGAATCAGAAGGAGTATCTCCGAGCATACTGAGAATAGATGTATCAATAGAATGCGTATTTCAAAACAGAGGCAGACCATGTGCATCAACTGAGCAATTTTGAAAAGATCTACACGGAAAGAGATTTAGGGAATCAGGATATGATAGTCAGTTTCTCTGTGTTCATCAAAAGACAATGTATTTTCAAACAGAGTGAGAATAAGTCGATATGAGAATAGATGCCTTAACACTGTTAAAATAGGTGAATCAACAGAGTAATTATCTCCAACAAAGTGCGAATAGGTTAAGCAACAGTAATCATATCCGAAATGAGGTAGATAAGGTGTATCAACAGAGCAATTATCTACGAACGGATCAGAGATAGACTCGCTGCATTAACCAAGAGAGTTTAACAAAACCAAAATTCGTTAGCAGAGTAAGTTATTTCTGTGGTAAACAGAGTACAACTAGGGGCTTCGATCGTATGAATTTTTACACAAGGAATGAGAACCAAACCAAATGAGTATCTGCAAACAGAGTTAAACTAGGTGTGTTTTCATAGTTTAATCAACAAATGGATTTAAACAGTGTTACACTATCCAAATGTAGTGACCATTTGTGTATTGACATAATGTGTATCTCTAAAGGAACTAGCTTTGGTGCAAACAAAGAGTTAGTCGTTTGTTCAAAAGCTGTGAGGCTAAATGAAATAAAGGTAAATAGAGGCAGATACCGAGAACACATCTCCAAACCGAGCAGTAAAAAAAAAATAGGTGCATCAAGAGGTGAAGTTTTTCTAAAGGATTAAACATTTCATGAAATAAGGATATTCATCACGGTCAGATATGGTGCATCAACAGGGTAGTTATCTCTTAATGAAGGGAAACTTTTTCATCAACAGAATATGTTTACTATAATAAGGAAAGACTGAGATTTGGTGCGTCAACCGCGTAAGTGTCTTTAAATATTGTGAGACTCAGCTCGTCAACAGCGTTTATATCGAAGTAAATTGGGTCATCGCTTTTTATATACACCCTCCGGTTTGAACTTTTCATAATGACACGAACATTTCTAAAGTACTGCAAAGGGATAGTAATTCCATCAGACGTATATGCATATGATATCTACAGATCCTGCAATGAAAATGACGTTTATTTGTGACATTGGCTGACGTCTTCATTTGCCCCTTTTCATCAAGAAGAAAAACTCCGTGTGTTTTTTCCTTATCGAGATTGTCAGATTGGGCGACTACGTGAGAACGAAACCATTGATATAATCTTAATTTCGTAATTTTGCTGTCCCAGGATTGTGAAAGTTCAACAGAAATGTGGATTAATAAAGAATGGAAATATGTAATATCATTCGAAAAATTATTGTTAGGCACACAAATATTTAAGAGCATTTTTAAAAATGCATACTTTAATAAATTTTTCAAAAAGGGACAGACTTATAAAGGAAGAAGTGTATTCACGACTCCAACATGATCATGAACGAACAACGTGCAACACGGCTTGAAAGTAGTGTAGAACCTGACTTTGAGATGAACAATCTAAATATCAAACTTGACAATAAATAACATATATATATTTGTGGTATCTCGTATTGGCTTATCCTGCACCATGAGACGATATTAAGACATTTCAATTGGCTATTGGTTGTGTCATTGGCCACTTTCAAACGTAAAAACAATGAACATATTGATTGCGATGTTTTCAATAATTAACAAAACACTCACACCTTTCACATGAAAATCTTCTTTTCGTAAAATTTTATTACATTCTGAATCTTACAAAAGTTTTAAAATGTCCAATGTTTTAAAAGTTTGACACCGGAACAGGACATATGAAATCATACTTGTGTGTACAAAAGACTAGATCAACTATTTGTAGAAATTATTTTAACATAACAAGATTGTTTACTAGGAGAGAAATAGGTTTTAACAACTTAATATCAACTTTCTTTTCTTTAAATTTTAATAGTGATAATAAACTCGCCGAGACTCGTTTATTAATGTATTGAAATTAGATAACTCGAGTTGTTATCAAATGATATCCAATTCTCACTCGTTATAAGTCCTATAACTATCAGAAGAAACTAACTGGTTAAAATGCTTGAGAGAGATGCATGTCTAAACGATTAGCACAATTAAAAAATCAGCAATTGACCATGATCTTTTGACCCTTTAGTTTTTATAGTTACATAGTATTATTGTATGTTTAAGAATAATTAGCCATTTGACTTAGTGTTCATAATAACATTGTTTATAGTGATTGTGTAATGGTTTGTATATGCATATTTCGTTTTGAGAAAATTTGTTCAACACTTCGAGAAAAAAATTTAGTTTAATTTAATCTTTTTGCATTTTATGTCTACCTATCTTGTAAAAATATGACGCTTGTTTATGGTGTTGTTGACGTCATTAATTGTCCTGTGTCATGGAGAAAAACACATCCGAGATTGTATGAATTAGAAAGTCCACTTGCGAAATAAATCATCGATGAATGTCCAACAAGAACGCATGAAAAAACAAGTCTTATAATTGTGTTCTCCAGACCCGCGTTTTGGTTGAATAAGACTCATCAGTGGCGCTCTAATGAAAACAAAATTAAAGGCAAAATAAAGTACCACACATTGATGGTAACACATTTCTAAAGGGTTTGGTAAAGAATTTTCAATTATTTTTTCTGTACGAGGATTCTGATGGTTTGGTAGACATATGCACTTAGGTTCATCATCGTGTACATGTATTCATGGCACAATTGTAGAAAAAATGTCCTTTAAATGCCCCCGTCACACTAGACCACGATCGAACCACGCTCACCGCGCCTGTCCCAAGTCAGGAGCCTCTGGCCTTTGTTAGTCTTGTATCATTTCTAATTTTAGTTTCTTGTGTATAATTTGGAGTTTAGTATGACGTCCATTATCACTGAACTAGTATACATGTTTTTTAGGGGCCAGCTGAAGGACGCCTCCGGGTGCGGGAGTTTCTCGCTGCATTGAAGACCCATTGGTGGCCTTCGGCTGTTGTCTGCTCAATGGTCGGGTTGTTGTCTCTTTGACACATTCCCCATTTCCATTCTCAATTTTATATGCACTTAGGTTCATCATCGATATACATGTATTCATGGCACAATTGTAGAAAAATATCCTTTAAATGCCCCCGTCACAAAAGACCACGATAGCACCACGCTCACCGCATTCTAAAAAAAAAAACAAAATTCAGATCGTTGTGAGGTCGCGGTTTGAGCGGCATGAAAATGTAGACTTTCGTTGTTTTCACGATGCTACTACGTCCTCATTACGCTTCTTCAACGATTCCGCTACGATTATACCACGTTTTCACCACGCTTATTCTGCTACCTCACTACGATTATCACTATCTTACTACGCTCCTTACGTGCTCACTACGACCATACCGCGATTTATCTGATTGCAACACGATCTTACCACTCTTCTTCTGCGATTATAGCACGCTTTTACCACGATCATTCTACGATCTTACCACGTTCATATCGAGATCTAACTACGCTCTCAGCAATAACGTCAGCATCATGTTCCATATGCATACTGTTCCATGCCTTCTAACTTTCATTAATACGTAGAATTCTTGGAAATAACACAGACATACCACCAAAATCTACCAGAACTCGTAGGCGTGGTTGTAGGGATAGAGGTAGACTCAGAGGGGCATCTGATACGAGTCCTGATCCAGATGAGATGTCGAATCAACCAATCTTACCTGAATCACAACGTATTGCTGATCCATCAAGATCAAATGACGATATTGGGAATGATACAGATTTGTCAAGCATGATTCAGCTGTTGGGAAATAGGGGCATGAGGTCCAAATGCATACAGACAAACAAACCTGGAGCGCTTTTATATATTTTATGTGACAATAACAATTAGCTCGAGCATGGCTAGAACTCAAAATGGTCGTAGTATGAACGTAGTTAGGTCGAAAGACGAGCGTCATGAGTGTGCTAGAATCGTAGTATGGTCTTGAACAGCGTAGTATAAACGTGGTATAGCCGTAGTGAGGTCGCAGTAACGTCGCTGTGAGATCGTAGCGCAAATTCTCCGACTAGAATCGCGCTTTTGCTACGCTCTCGCTACGATGGTACAGCGACCTTTGCGATCCTACCACGACCTTACTGCGCTCTCGCTACGCTTCTACTACGATCTGATTTCGCCACGACCGCACAACGATTGTTTTGAACATGTTCAAAGTTGGCCACGCTCATCACGTTTCATGAAGACCTCACCACGACCGTACCACGACCGTACCACGACCTTACTGCGATCTACACGATCGCACTACGATCGTCAAAATTTGCATTTTTTCAGAGATCGTAGTGCGATCGTGGCCTAGTGTGATAACGGTATACTAGTAACTATATTATGCTGACTATAAAGAATTCCATTGAGATATTATCAATTTGAGTCACAGATAACACATGTTTGTTTTTCACTTTTCTATTATTTGATAAATCATATAAAATGCAACTAAAATGACAACAGGCGTATTCTTTCATGTGGTTTATCTTTATAAAATCTCACACACACCATTGCATGTGACATATTTCAAACAACAACATTCATGTATTACCAAGCTCACATTTGTTTCGTTTAAGGACAGCGGAAATAGATTTAAAAGGAAACAATATTTTTTCATTACACAGATCTATTGGACAACTTAATCCTTGCAAGATTTATCTGGACACTTTAATAATGGAATGACATGTAAAGATATTTGGTTTCAAAAATAGCTTCCGAAGAGTGATTCTAAATGTAACAAAAATGTACAAGTGTTGTGCCGGATTCATGGACAATAAATTTCCTTTTCAATAATGACACAGAAAGACCTTAGATGTAGAATAACAGATTCAAATTTCATATGGATAAGTACCATAATTGCTGCTGCGTTCTTTATAGTCGTTTTACTTTAACATGTTTAATTTCAGTAATAATATTTTTCATATTTGGTCGAAAATTCATAAAATATTTAAGGGAGACTTTATGTCCTTTGTTATTTTAAATTTGTTACGACGTATATATAGCGAGCAGTGCAATGAAAAAAATGAAAAGATTCGTCTGTGATTGACATCGAATTAACTTCCAAATCTAGAAGAGCATAAAATGCTTAAGGTGTGTTGGCCCTGCAGAGACAGTAAACAGGGATTAGCCCGGGAACAGGAAATGACACAGGTGATGTCAAGTACTCGAACCTGTATCGTCATTTTTAGTAAAGAATACCAGGGACAAATTCGTTGGAATGAAAAAGAATGAAAACATGCATGCCCGGCACACCTGATCTGAAAGGGAACAGGAAAATAATCATTGTTAATTATGACCTTCTGAGGGATGATGAAATTGCAAGGCGATATTTGGGCGCCTTTCTACCAATTGGACAATTAGAAGTCGATAGAGGACGAACTAACTATCCTTCTAGCAAAACAAGATAAAATGTTTAAAAAAAGAAATAGGAAAAAAATCTATACTCTTTCTGAATTGATGAGGACCAATCACCATTTCTGACGCAGTATCCGTTATATTAAGTTACAAACTAAGTTATGTAACGAATACCAGCTATGAATATTATTTTGTATAATTAGTTACTAACGTATTATTTTTCTATATATGAATAAATATAATCAGTCTCCTAAAATTTGTCTCTCTCATTCCTTTTCAAGTTATTTGTCTTTAGGGATATGTTTTCATTACAGATGGCTGTATATTAAACAAAAGAAATATATCAAGCTAACTAAGAAGACTTTCTGTATTTTTTCTACATTTATAATGATACACAAAAGTTTGAATTGCTTAAAGTATTATACTTCATACCATCTTGATCGTAAACACTTCAGATAATAACATTTATTGAAGTTGTTCAAGTAGTTGCAAAGTGCACAAGAACCTAACAAAACTAGAGGCGACAACAATTTATCATTAAGTCGAATGTTTTTGCAGTGTAAATCACATATATAACACTGTTATAGTTTTATTGGTGTTAAAATAAAACTATTTTTCTTTTTTTGCCATGAATATCGTTTCGGCAAGTTATTCTCGTCGTGTTTTACCTTAAACATATAATTATAAACATAACAATCACAATAAAATATATGATTATTATTCAACCGGTTGAATTGAGTCTCTAAAAGACGTCTAAACTGATTCTTTATTTTCGAAGAATAATTAAAATATATTAGTTGCAATCAGCAAATGTCAAAAAGAGGAAACAATATCAATACCCATGAAAAACGTAAGTGTTTGTGCTGTTACATTGATAATGTTCTATAGAAAGGGAGATATTTCGTGACATAGAACACAACATTTGTATCTATGATTTTCAGCTGTCTAGAAAAAAGCAATGTTTATCACAAATACTAAATACAAGACTATAGACTAAGAAACACGAGTTCCAACAAAAAGTGAAGTTGATTGCATGTGCTTCATATTATTCGGCAGATCTTTGCTCAACATTTAATACCCTTCATGGTAATTATTGATTCTGTAAATAGTCTAATTTTGTTATATCACAAACGAGGAAGGATGACGTAAATACGACAATAAGTGCATATCGTTGTCATGTGACACATATATAGGTATAATAAAAGACTGTTGTAGTTTTATAATTAAAGTACCTAGTAATCAAATAGTTTTTTTTTTAATTCAATTTTAATAGAAAACATTGCTAATAGTGATTCCTTACTCTAAGAAAGGAAAACATATCCACACAACCGAGAAAAGACTTCGTTTGGTTTATCATGAGTTCAAGTATGACTGTGCTGTCTCGGGCTATGTTATGTACTCAAAGAAATTAACAGGTGAACGAGACAATAAAGTTTGTGGCATATCACAAAGTTGTGACGCGAGCATGTGTTTGAACCAGTTAAAATGGGTTTATATTTAGACGAAATTGCGAGCAAAAATCAGTTATTATAAATATTTCTAATTTATAGCATCAAAAACGGTGAGGTACAGAAGATACTTGAATAAAAAACTTAATATGCGATCCTTATATCTTAACAGATTAAATATGTAGGTTAATTATTGTCAATGCTGTGGTAACCAGGACAAAATCAAACTTGGTCAGTACAAGTAATTTTTCACTTTCCTTGCAGATTTTCCAATTTTTGGAGCACTGTTCTATTTAACAATCATAAAATTCAACATGACATAGGAGGGAGAAAGTGGGCAGGGTAAATATAACAGGACCCGCTGTTGAGTCCACATGGTCCCTCCCCTTAATATCATAAATCCCCGATTTCTAATAAACATCATTTATTTGTACCATATGTATACCAATTTGCCATAGGTTTACTCTAAATATAATGTTTTCTATCAATGTGGCACTCGACTATTCGCTCTATAATCGAAAGGTGCATGAATAGTAAACATGTGTATGTAGAGTACAAATTTGTAAAAATGTGCTTTGTCTATATGCCTTTGTGTTTCTTTGCTACATATGACGTGGCTTTGTACTTTAACATCGCGTCATTGTGCTATTGTGCTATTGTAAATTTTTGTATTCTTGTCTTTCATTTTTGCTACTGTGCTGTGTCTATATGCCTTTTTGTGCTTCTTTGTTACATATTTGTTTGTTTTTATACTGATTAAGATTATAACACAATGTTGACTGCTGTCCCCTAATTTGTTTGCCTATCATGTCTGTTTGTTTTGTTCACACATCGTTATCAATATAATGGAATTTTATGCGACTATCATACAAGTGAGAGGTTTAGCTAGCTATAAAACAAGGGTAAATCCACCATTTTCTACATCAAAAAATTCCTGTACAAAGTCAGGAATATGACAGTTTTAAGCCATTTGTTTGATGTGTTTGAGCTTTTGATTTTGCCATTTGATTAGGGACTTGCCGTTTTGAATTTTCCTCGGAGTTCAGTAACTTAGTGATTTTACTTTTTGGTATAAATATGGTTAAAACCAATGATTTAGATATTCGAATAATAAGGTCTCAGTGACGTATATCCAACATTACTCTTTTCCTATCAAAGCAACGAATTTGATGCTGTGTTGAGTTAGATGAGAGTCAATTGCGTGATAACAAATCAGGTCATATAACTTATTAACACATCTTAAAGGAGCAACACGACGGATGTCGCATATGAAGCTGGATCTGATAACCCTCTGGGGCAGCACCCGTGATAACCATCGTAGAGGTTCGTCTTGCTCAGTCTTTGGTTTTTTATGTCGTGTTTTGTAAAATGGTGATTGTCGTTTGTTCGTAAGTCTTTCTTTAGGCCAAAGAATTGCCATTTTTTTTGGAACAACGATACCTTTGATATCGTTCACCTCACTTATTTCATAGAGACTACTCATGAAATACAAGAAAACTTTAAAACGTTTTAATTTATTTTACTTCAACAATTCTTTTGGCAGGAAAAAAAACAGTAATTCGTCAGTAATAAAGACTTTTTTTATTTCAGTAATGTTAAAATATCTTCTTTAATATTGTTATCAAAGTTCGAGAAGTTAATGACCTTTCTTAAAGTAAAAAACCCTCGAAAGAACTTCTTTACAATGTCATCGCATTTTACGAAATCGTAATTGATGACAATAAGGTTCCGACTGAAGTCCCATTTGTAATAATTCCAAGCATATTTCCATTCTTTCTTATTCCACTCCTGAGTGCCATTGGTAATGTCACTAAGAAGTATTATAAAATTACGGCTTTTGGACATGACATCAATCGTCTCTTGTTCTCGAGGGGCTCCGAATGCACTGTCTCTGAAAAATAAAAACACATCAAAACCTTTTTTCTCAAGATAAGGAACAAAAGAAGTTAACAACCATTTTCGAACTAGTGGATCATCCTCATTTGCAGAAATATATATGTCGTGTTTTATACAATTTGGCGCTACTGGCTTCTTTACGATGTTGACAAAAGATCTTGTTAATATAAACAATTCAGATCTTAGTTTAAATATAATCGATGCAATCATGATCACTGCAGCAAATGCTGAGCATATCGAAATGTTTAACAACGAGGCATTGTTATTTGTCTCAGAACAGCCAAGATCTATTTCTTCCATTTCAGTAATAGAACGTAGTAGTCCATCGTGTTCACACAAAACTTGTGTGTTTCTAGCACAGCTTTGGTATTACAACGGTAACCATATTTTCAGCCAAAGATCCTGGCATTCACATTTCATAATAATTTGTCCTAAAGCAATCTGGCATGGCTTCAGCATCTGCAATGACCTTGGAATTAGTTTTATTGCATTGCTTGTCAAATTGACCAGTTGTATTTTTCTAAAACGATATAGCACTAGATCCGAAATGGTTATAATTTGGTTATTTGAAAGATCAAGTTTATTTATCCTTTCAAAAAAGTTCAACCCAAACTGTTCTATCCTTTCTAAATTTCGTATGTTATTGTTTGTGAAATCTATTTGTAGATGGTCATACAAGGGCAGAGCTGACGGAATACGTGTGAGTCCAGAGGCAGCACAATCAACGACTGTTCTATTGTCTAAAGCTGGCTGATAAAAACAGTTGCATTGTGGTGGGCATCGTTCAGCTAATGACAAGTTACAAATTAATTGATCCAGCTCGGAATTAGCAATGATGTTTGTCAAAGTTTTCATCTTAAGTTGTATCGGAGAATCACAAACTAAAAAAACATTTACATCATTATAAATTTTAACAATTGTTTTAGATGGTTTTGCAATTGAATAAAATTTACAGTCGCAAATCCAAGGATTTCCTTCCAAATGAAAGACCCAAAAATATAATTTTCCTGCATGTTTAATGTTTAGACCTTCTTCATCAAAAATCGAAAAGTATGTAAAGTTATTATACGATATATCTACCGATCCTTTCCTGGAAAAAACGGAACTGTCTTGATTTTTCCATTCCAGTTCGTTTGTCAAAGAGTGTATAGAATTATGTGAAACATTTGCAGTAACTGTGACCAAAATATATTTGTAATATCTATGGTAGTAATATGATTGTATGACACATCAAATTCAAACAAACTTCCATTCACGTTAATCAAAAATCCAGGTTCGATATATTTCAGTCTGTTATGAGACAAGTCAATTACACGAATCTCAGTCATGTTAAGAAATATTTCTGTACTAAAGTATTCCACTTGGTTATGATGTAGTATTAATGTATCAAGTAATTCAAGACATGATAAAAGATCGATATCTTTGATTTTGTTGTATTGTAAATATATTTTGAAAATGGTCGGATAATCACAAATATTACTAGGTAAACTGTGGAAACTTTGATTAGAACTGATTATAAGATGTGTCCGGGCGAGCGGTGAAGTAGGAATCAGTATGGTTTTATCATTCCTATTTTTTGCGAGTAAGAGACCATTTACTTCGAACTCCTCATGGATATTACAAATACAACACTCTATGCTATAACAAAAGGAGTCACATCTTAAATCACCACGTCCAAATTTCTCTTGTAAAACGTCTGATAAAACTAGTCTGGTACCATTTGAGGGCAAAATTAGTCCTGTACCATTTGAGGGCTTCTCCAAACTTAAATTCCGAAATTCTTGATAAAAAAAATGTTTTAATTTATCCAATATCCGATCTTGATCTAAAGATTCACTTGAAGATCTAGAATTATAAACTAATATAACAACTAAAAGCGAAAAGCACAAATCTGACAACATTTCTTTAAATGCGAGTGTTAACTACATTTGTGTTATGGTATGCAGTCAACTGACAGAATATCAAATTCATTACTTAAATACCTATTTCATTGTCAAAACAAGACAAATAACAGCGAATTAAACAAAAGATTTGAATTTATAACCGTGTTTTGAATTAATCAATAACAAAAGAATGATCCGGGTTTTATGTAATAACAAATAAAATCATAATAGATACAAGGATACAAATTATCTACGCTATGGGCACGTACATATTTGTAAACTTTTTAAAAAGATTTATGACTTTCAAAGTAAAACAAAATCGACCAACTTAAATGTTAAAGTTGTGGATCACTAAATAAAAGGTAAACAAAGATTTATTAATGATCTTTATTCTTCTTAATCTTCCTATTTTACAATTCTTCTTAATCCTTCTATTTTACAATTCTTCAATTTTCCCTCAAAACATGCAATATGCGTTTTGCTATTACCGAAATAACATAAGATGAAAATTTTCCTGAAATTTATTGAAACAAACTTTTTTTACCCCAAGAGCGCAAAAAGAGCTTAAAATGTAGATGCTATTTTTTTATTCATCATGCCACGATATTAGTCGTCTCGGTAAATAACACGTTATTTATCATATAAAGCTTCTAGCTAAGTAGACATAGAACCTATTGTTCATTTCTTACCACATCTATTGACATAAAGACATAAATGTAACGACAAAAATATCCAAGTATGCATGGTTGTACGAGTATTGCTTACTTAATGATGCCAGATACTAGTACGTTATAAACCATGGTGTAATGCATGAATATTTAGGAATAGTAAATTTAGCATACCGGTGTCCAGCTATTATTTAATTGGTCAAAATATAGATTAAGTCTACATTTGTTTTTTTACAGATGTCCAAATCTCGTGAATCGATTATGACGAGGCAAATAAAAGTCATAAACAAAATAAACTTGGAACATCGCATTTACTCAAACAAAAACGAGGATATATTTTTGAATAAGAAATGATTTATGGTGCAGTATGGATTGGCGTATTGTGCGATTTTGGTTGGTGTATCAACAACGGGGATTGGTGAACTATGCAATAATGAAGGAGCTTTAAACATTCGTTCTAATTTCAGTTATAGCTATAAAACAAGAAAAAAATCAATCAGAGTTCCATCAACTCCAAACTACGAGTATAAACAGAGTAAGTATCGGTTACCTCAAATCATACTAGACAAGGTGCAACAACACAGTTACAGTCTCCAGAGTGAGACTCTGAAATTCGACATTATGTAAATCCTAACAGAGTAAGACTAGATGTGTCAACAATATCAGTATCCATAAACAAAGCAAGACTGTGAGCATCAACAAAGGGGCAATCACCAACGGGAGTGAGACTATGACCATCAATCAACAGAGTTTAAACAAAACGGAATGAAAATATGAGCATCAACATAGTTGTTATCCAACAGAAGTGAGATAAGGTGTATAGTTTAACAGTCCGAACAGAGTGAAACTAGAGGTTTCATCATAGAAAGAATCCCTAAAACGGATTCGACTATGTGCACCAAACGGGGTTGATATCCAAACAGGTGAATCAGCAGTGTAAGTTGTGAGACTAGATGCGTCAACAGAGGGGGTATCTCTAAACAATGTGGTAAAATGCGCATCAACGCAGTTTATATCCAACAAGAGAACCAACAGTTGAATCAGCAGTATACGTTTATCGAAACAGATTGCGACTTGATGCGTTAACAAAGTCAGTATTACCAAACGTGACAAGACTATGTCCATCAACAGAGTGGTAATTATCAAACAAACTAAAATTATAACCATCAACAAAGTTGTGAGATAATGTGAATAAACAGTGTAAGTATATCACAACAAAGTGCGGATATACGCATCAACTAAGTAGGAATCACAAATCGCAGATACTAGTATAATATGAACATGTACAGAGTTGTCATGCAACTGAAGAGTGGATATGCGAATCGGGAGTTTAAGTATATCCAAACTTAGTGAAACTAGAGGTTTCTACAAAGAAGGAATCACCAATAGGAACGAGACTATAAGCATGAACAGAGAATCCAACATGAGAATGAAAATAGATGACACAAAATAGTGAGTATTAACAAACAGGTGCATCATCAACTTGAGAGTATTGCCAAATGGAATGGAACTATGAGCATCAACGGAGAACATCTAAAACCGTGGTTGAAATAGGTGAACCAACTAAACAAGGTATACAGGAAAAAATATTTACATCAACAATTAAAGTACATCCAAAAAGAGAGAGACATCAACATATATTTTGTCGAAAAGGTGAATCTACAAAGAAAGAATATTCATAAGGAGTAAGACTTTAAAAATCAACAAAGTGTCAATTAACAAACGAATTGAGACTATGAGCATTAACGGAGTTGTTATACAAAATTGGTTAGATCAGGTACATCATTAAAGTTTTAATCACAAAATGGAGTAATATTATGAGCATTAATAGAGTTGTTATCCATCCGAAGTGAGATTAGATTAATGTTAATCAACAGTGTATATCCAAATAGACTAGCACCTAGCACGTCAAAAAAGTGAGTAAAAACTTAACTGAGTGAGACGTAGAAATATGAGCATCAACAAAGTTGACGAAAAATGTTTGTTCGTATGTCTTGACAGGGGTAAAGGTGCGACAACAAATCGTGTATTATCTAGCGGAATGAGACTATGAGTATCAACATAGTTTTCTTACTGTATTTTATTTTATGGTGTGTGACACTAACCTTGATTAAGAACATCTCTGTGAAAAATGTCTATGTCGTTACAATATGCAGAGGAAAGACTTAAACATGCGATATTACCTCTTTTTACTACTACAAAAGAAACATCTTGGTCATCTGGTGTGTACGATCTTAAAATGATTACCCAACACCCTCTTGCTGCCAACATTATTCACTTGTAAGTCATGTTAGGTTCTAAGACTACGACGTTTCAACTTGTTGGTACTTAAGAAAGTGTTACTTAAGGTCAAGGAACAGTAAATGGGCTATGTCGCAGATTTTGCTAAAATTTTGCATGCAACCTTGGCTCGTTGAACTGCAACTGAAAATCGAAAAAATAATGCATTTATCTCTTTTATTATCTGAAATATTACAGATTGATTTCTTTCAATATGAATGAATATTTGTATAGAAAGCACATAAAATCGGCGAAAAACCTTCTAAAATTTGTCTTAAAATCGTGAAATTTCTAATTCTACTCCATAGATTATTCTTAAAAAACTATATGTTGTTGATACATAAATTTCTGTTTTAATGATATAAAATAAACATATGGTCACCGATCTCGTTTTTTGTCTTATGATCAATTTGTTACCTTTTTTGTAGTGAAAAACGTAAAAAATCAACGTTTTACGGACTGCAACGCGATGCCGTTAGGATTATTTCGACGTTTTATTGGATTTTTTTCACATAAAACACCACTTGGTATGATGTTCACCGTAAAAACGAAGTCGGTGACTCTATCTTTATTTTGGATCGTTAAAACGGAAATTTATTTATCAACAACATATAGTTTTTTAAGAAAAATCTATGGAGTAGAATTAGAGATTTGACGATTTTAAGACACATTTTAGAAGGTTTTGGCCGATTTTATGTGCTTTCTATACAAATAATTTTAATATTAAGTGTAACAGTTTTACTGCACGAGATGCACATTTTAATAATTAAGTCTCATCAGTGATGTTCGAAGCCAAAATATTTAAAAATCTTTAACTTATTCAAACATTTTAGAAAATCAATTATATTATATTTAAATTCGGTTAACTACATCCGTCTTGGCAGGTAAAATGGAAATTATACCATAGGTTTTTCTTTTGAACTTTTAATTGTATAACTGTTGTGTATGTGTTTGTTTGCAATTTGGATCAATTCGGATCAATTAATATCCGTGTTTTGTTTTTAAAAATATCTATACAATCAAGCAATTATGTTGTAAAACAATTAAAGCAAATATCAAATGACAATTCCATTTCTAAAGAAATATCTCATTTTTCGTTCTTTAAGCAATGTATTGTCGTGCTTTGACTTTAATTTTGGGTTCATTAACATCCGTGTAAGTTATCGTTTTAAAACACATTTTGAGTTAATATAAACATACAACCGAGACAGGTTTAATCTATACTATGAATCTTTTGGGCTTCAATAATACTTTTATTATTATATTGACAGCGCTTCTGCGATGACATGAGTTTACATTGATATGGTCATAAGTATAAATCAAACGTTTACGAAACTCAGAATATTTCAAATATAGGTCTACGGATGTTTTAACCATAGAATAGATTGCCTTTATTAAACCTTTCGGAATGTTTGGTCCTGAATGCTCTTCAACTGCTTACTTTATTTTTTATCTATTTATTTTTATTTTTTTTATTCGAGCGTCACTGATGAGTCTTCTACACGGAACTTGCATCTAGCGTACAATATCTTAATCCTGGTATATGTGATGAGTTTATTAGTGTCAGAGTACTTGCATTACTGACCGTTTCACTTCATATTAATTGAAGACGATCAGTTATGTGATTTATAAAGAGCAATATGATTGCTTACGTCACCTTTTTCATTTAAAACTCTTACGTTAAAAGAACTTGTATTATTAAGTTTTAACCACTTCTAGCAAAACTTCGCATGATTAATGGATATATTTCTGTTGAGTCTATACAAGATTGTTTGGGATGGTCCTCTAACAAACAATTGTGTAAATCATTAACTCAAGAGTATATAGAACATCTACTATATTGTCGTCTGTGTGTCAATCTGTTGTTAGCGTTAGAACAATGATTGTATGTGCAAGTTTATATGAACATTCAATAACGCATATTAAGTAATGGACACATTTTGATACGTTTATTCAAATATAAAAAAAAGTAAAATAACAAAATTACCGAACTCCGAGGAAAATTCGGAACGCAAAGTTCCTAAGCAAATGGCAAAATAAAATAAATAGCTCAACACATCAAACTAATGGATAACAAACTGTCATATTCCTTGGTACAGGCATTTTCAACAGATAACGGATAATCTGCAATTGACAAGAATTATAAGGATTACGGTTTTGTACCCTAAAAACGCGTTTTGTTTACAAGACTCATCCGTGACGCTCGAGAAAAATAAAACATAACAAACAGATAAAGAAAAAAGGAGACGAATAGCATTCAGGACCCAAAATTCCGAAAGTTATGCAAAGAACAGATAAGATAATCAACTCCATTAGTATCATTATAATCTAGAAAATCATATCGAAAAGTTCAAAGTTATGTAAACAATAAGTTTAGACCATATCAATGATATTTAATGTCAACACAGAAGTGCTGACTACTAGCTATAGGCATGTAACTGAGATTACGTTGAATCAAATTATAATATTTTTGAAACGTTATACGTTCAAAGTATAGACCAAACCTGTCTCGTTTGTATTTCTCTAATCTGTCAAAGTATTATTTGAGATGATAATGCTCACGGATGATTATGAACTCTTACAGAATGAATTAAAATATTCTGTTAGAAATATAAAGTCGTTGTCTACGATTGTATTAAAATATTATTGAAAAACATCCTGCTTTCTATTAAGACAATTTCAAAGAACACGATATTACTTGATCCGAATTAAAATTATTAATATTGATCTATATTTACCAAAGTCATAACAACCTTAGGCATACATCATATAAACTGCACAAAGTACACATAGAATAACAGAAGGTACTGTGAAACATATTACTTGCCATATTTTATATTTTGGCACGAAATGTCAATGTACCAGAATGGCGTAGCTGTCTAAAATTATTGGAACTCACTATTTGTATATATGTATACATAGAAGATATTTCCAATAATAAGGCTTTATATCATACAAAAAATAAATAAACATATGACACTTTATTTATAGAATAAATTTGTGTTGATCACCTTGATTGAATAATTGAAAGGAAACATTATTATGTTTATTCCGTTTAACAGTGTCATGCTGGTGTAGTTTACCGATTTCAAATATGACTAAAAGGATTTATTTTAAGCTCTTCTATTTTTTATTACGGGGTTGATTTGCAAATTTGTTGGGCTCGCACATCACTGAAGTGAACTAATTGTTGGAATGCTGTATTACGGTAAACCCGGTACCATTATGTTTTACTTAAACAATGAATATGATTCATATCGTATTGCTAGATGGATACCAAAGAACCAAAAAATGATAAAATGTAAACCATTCAAACGGGAATACCAAGGCTCTTTTTATGCTCAAACAATAAATAAATTCACTGAGGATTGATTTGAAAGAAATTTTACGACAAAATAGATGAGTTCGTCTTCCCAACTGCTAACTTTTCATCACTGTGTTGCAATATTCCAGCAGGGTCTGCATATAGGGAATATATTTCCCGATGACAATGATATATCACAACTTGCCTTACATATCTGTTTTGCTTGATAGAGGGATTCTGAGTACTATTAAGCTATTATTGATTGTTGATTGCTTAACGTCCAGTGGCAAATATTTCATGCATATTCAGGACGATATTAAGCTATAAAACCTAGAGTCTCTTCGACAATGTTAGAAAGACAATCACGAGTTTGTTATGAAATATGAGTTTAAACTCGATTTCAAGTACGCCATTGTCATAGTGACCTAAAATATTTAACATAGTGTCTGTATGTGAATTTATATCGATGTACAAGTTATGTCTTGTTAGGTTAAAACTATTAAAAAATACTATATTACCAAAATGATTATCATTGATACGCTATGATCCAAACATGGCATCAGCACAGCTTTATTAAAAAAACTACACAATTATGAACACACATTAAGTCTCCCAATGACTCTGACAAATCCTTGGCTTTCAAATATATGGCTTTAAGCGTTCTTGGTGAATTTAAATCCAGGAAAACACCAAACACGCATGATCTTGACAAAGTGTTGTTTTAATTTTATTGACTAGACAATCAATTGTATACTAATTGTAACATAGAAATACTTATCTTTCGTTTTATCGGTTAACTAATCGGATTCATTGCAGTTCTATAAGCGGATCACTTGGGGTCGGACTGCTCGGTGTTTAATAAGACATATTACGCTTTAATATCACTTTATATTTTCTTATTGTTAATTAAGTTAAAAAATGAAAACAATAGTTTAACAATTTCATGCGTCCGTAACGATTTTCCGAATTTAACTTCATCAGGAACGTTTAAAGCCGAATATTTAAAAGCCACGGTTGTATAAAAACCGTAACAGTTGAAATGTTAATGAGTGATTATAATGGTGTAGTTTTGTAATAAAGCTGTGATCAAATAGTGCTAATGCCGTGTTTTTGATCATTACGTATCAATAATAAGCACTTTGGTAAATATAGTTTCCTTTGATATTTTAAGCTGAACAGACATTTAATTAAATTGATATATGCACACACTGACATTATCTTATACCTGAACCTCCCGTGACAAGGACGTACTCGAAAATCTTGTTTAATTCACTCAGGCAGATTCCAGGAAATTGCAGTACTCTAAAAACTTTGTGGAATTCTACGTACATTCGTGTATCAGAAGAGCTATCAATATGTATGCACTCAATTACGTTTTTTTTCTCAATATTCAGCAAAGACTGATATTGTTTTAATATAAGCATAAAACATTAAAGCAATGACCCTCGATAAATTCTGACAACTTCGATATCAATATATACAAATGGAAAAAAGTATTGCAACACCTTGATGTTTTAAACCTTGGAAAATCAGCCTCCATTTTTAAGATAAAGTATGATCAAATATTTGTATAATAATATTGAAACATTGTTAATAATAACATTGGCATTTAAACGAATTAAAAAATGTATGAAAAAACAGTTTTAATTTTCCAAAATTTTGATAACAAAATGAAGTAATTTTGTACAAAAAAAATGCATTTTACAACTTTTACTGTAATCGAACAACAAAATGTCAGACATTTCAAAATAAATCTTAAGATGATTGTTCACATCATGATTGATCGTTGTACGCCAAAAAATCAATACTTGGTACAGCCTCCATTCACACGGATAACCGTCTCTTAGCGTCTTATCATGCCACCACCAATCGACAATTTGTTGCTGAGGTAACCGCAACCATTCATGATGAAGAGCATTGTTTATTTTATGAAGTGTTTGAACTGGAGATGTTTTCGTGCACTTTACGCCCAATAATGTCCCATATATGCTCCAAATGGTTCAAATCCGGTCCACGACAAGGCCAAGGAAGATAAACCGATTTTCATCGGACCAATGGATCTTCCTCTAAGATGCTAATTTCTAACGTTGGCGAGCTCTGTACCGTCGTATACGGGCAACTTTATGTCTTTTCGTATGCAAAGGTCTCCAAAATGGTCTTATTGCACAATAACCAGTAGTCGACTTCGAACAGTTCCTGTTTTCAATCTCCTGTATGGCAACCACTGTTTTTTAAGATTGTACTATTTGCAAAAGGTTTCCTTCTGGCCAACCTTCATAAGGCTTGGTTTTCCCTAGCTGATGTTATGGTGGGTCTTACTGATCTCGGTAGGTCATTTGTTTGCCTGATTTTGATTCACAAAACGACTCATAGTGGAATGGTGATGACCAACAATGCGTGCAATTGTCACAGCGACATACCTGCTTCTCTCATGCTGATAATCTGCCATCTTGCTGCAGTTGAGAGTTGTGGAGGACCCATTACATGGTGTCAATCACATAACTTAAAAAAAAATTATTATTTAAAGTGTTAAAAACAATGAAGATAGAAACATCTGTTTTATTGTCTAGAGGTACAGTAGCTGCATGAATATATCGAGTTGACATTTATTGATTAAACTCAGGTGATCTTTAAATAATGTTTAATAAGTTTTATTTCAATAAATTATATCATAAAGCAATATACAGTGTTTTTTTTAATTTGAATTTCAATTTGGTGTTGTAATACTTTTTTCCATGTGTATATATTTTATCAGACGTAGTATAAAATTTTTTTTTTCAAATATGTGTATGGGTTTGACACAGCCTTTTCACATTAAGATGGGTTACCGGCCTAAACAAACTATAGATTTTGTAATCTTTATCATGCGTAGAGTTACTGTTCTAATTAAAAACCAATTGTTCAGAGAACAATTGAAGGTCTCTCCACCAAAAAAACATGTTTTTAAATATGAAATTATAAAAATCGAGTTTAAAATGTCATTTCCAATGTCAGATGATAGCTAACTGTGAGCTGATTCCAAAAATATATGGGTTCTATACACTTTATTTTAAAATAAGTGAGATAATTTGTTACTTCCGGGTTGAAAATTGTCACTTCAGGTATAACATGTATGATATGACAGTTTAACTTACACTGACTTCAAAAATATAAGGTTCTATATATTTTCATATTAAATAAGTAAAAAGTAAAAAAATAGAGATACTTCCGGTTAACACAGGGTCACTTATGGCTGGCTTTTTCAAGGTCATACTGCTTGCAACTTATGCAGGAAGTCACATGGTTCTATCATTTATAAATAAAACTAGAAAAAAACACACGCGTGCGCGTCTTGAAGCTACTTGAAATGTTTATGATCATATACGGCTTGAGTTATTGTTTCTTAAACTTTTTTCTTTTTTTCTCCAAAGGTGCGAGTCAATTACTGGCTCTGTGTGATACGGGTGTTCCGAGAACGGAAGAAATAGCTAAAAGAAGACAATCTAGAACTCTCTGATGATTTATAACATTTCTTCAGTGGTGCGAGTTCTGTTCCTGTGTGATACGGATGATCCAAGAAAGGGGGAATTCAATAAGAGAAGAAGAAAACAATCTAACGATTAAGCACATTTCTTCGAGTTTGTTATATTTTTTTTAATGGTGCAAACGAAGACGGCAAAGAACCATCTACAGGAATGTAATTAGGGTTAAATTAAATAAGCTATTAAAACAATTACTAAATGAAGTTATAAAGTACATTTCATACACCAACTATTTATTATATAATATCTCAGATGATCGTCGTCTAGGAGACAAACCGTCTGAAAAATTTTGGTCTCCAAATTTAATAGAATAGAAGTTAAATCAAAGGTCAAAATCTAGAACGTCAAATTTATCTATGACCTTGGCCTAAATTTCAAGGTCATAAAGTAAGTACCTCAAATCAAAAGATCCTAGGTCTCTACTATACATGGTTAATGAGTTATATCACCATACAGCTAGTTTTAAATATCGGAGTGGAGAAAACTCAAATTTTCTGTAAACGTACCCGTTTAACAAAAAAATATGTGTAACGAGATGTCGCATATAAGAATTAAGTAAAAATATTTTGTCGATATCTTATACTGCTTCTGAGAATAAGATAATAACAAGCCAAAATCAAAATTTAGAACATGACCTTGACCTTTGACCTAGATCTAATTTTTTCTTTTAGTGAACCAAAGACCTCAAATCAAAACACCCTAGGTCTCTATCACTTATGGTTTACAAGTTACAAATCCATATCACTTATTTCAAATACATAAGGGGGAATAACTCTCATATGGAGTCTTCGTAACGCTTCAGTCAAAATAAAACGGAACATTCTGACTATATAACGAACAATTTGGGAAAAAAAAAATGGCGCTTTTTTTTATGGTTGCAAAGGAGATCCATTAACAAGAAAATCAGTGTTTGGGAAGATTACTCTTACTAAAAAAAAGGTGTTCGGTTAAACAGGGTCAGTTTTAAAAGCGTACAGACTGTATGAAACCATATACAAAAAAAAAAAAAAAATAATCAGAACAAAACCATTAGGTCTTTCCATGGAAAAGTGTCGTTTATTTGTGTTGTTAATAAGTGTTTCTCTTTTCTTGTTTTTCATATAGATTAGACCGTTGGTTTTCCTATTTGAATTGTCTTACACTAGTCATGTTGGGGCCCTTTATAGCTTTCTGTTCGGTGTGAGCGATGGTTACGTGTTGAAGGCCATATTTTGACCTACAAATGTTAACTTTTTATACGTTGTGACTAAGATGGTGTGATGTATCATTGGCACTCATACCACATCTTCGTATTTATGATTAGACCAGTAGTATAATTGAACGAACACCAACCAGAACATGAAATATCTTTGACTCTAAACTTAGCTTTCAACAAGAAAAACACATTTAAATTTACAAGATGCGTTATCTTTCTTACATGGCGTAAAGGAATCAAACTAAAATTGTGAAACTTTATTGTCACGGGTTTATGTAGGAACATGCAATAATGAGTTCTTCTGTAGAGGAGGTCACTTATGACTATGACTTTGAATTTTTTTTTTATTTACTAAGATCTGAAAATGGTATGAATAATCTGAGGGTTGAGATCATCGCACCTATCCCTATTGTGTCAAGACAATATGAATTGAATAGTATGTAATCAATAACGATATTTTGAACCCGACAGGTCGTGAACATGGTTGAAATTCATATATTTTCTGTCATGTCAAGATTGGAGGACATATTTATTGAGGCTTGTTTGGTTTAGAAGATTTTGGAATGATATTCTGTTCCTATGAAATCTTGTCATGACGGTAATTCTGAAGTTTGAAAAATTGAGGGATCTAATAGAATTATCCGTACTTTCCCCAGTTTCAACAATGTTAACATGAAATTCATCGTGTATTGTAGGTTTCCGAAGACATTCATAAATGGGAAATTGTCATGTATAAGAAAAACATTTGCATATATTTGAGCTGTTCAGTCGTATACTCATTTTTTAATAAAACACTGCTATGTATCATGTGCAACAGCGAAATGTCTGCTGGCTACTACTGTTCATGATTCCTGTTGAATTGTTTAACAGTCTGACTGATAAGTAATCTCAGGAGAGAAAACTCTATATTTATAATACTTCACAGAATGTTTTATTTGTTAACTGAGCATAGTTAAACCTCGAGATTGAACAGTTTGACGCAACAGTAGTTATGACTATATGAATACAAACCGTTTACAATTACATTTTATGAAAAAGTTCAGGCAAATAGATAAGAAAATATATAAAAAAATTAACGACTAAAGATTCACATCGTTTTACATCATATTGTTATTGACAAATTTGATGCGACTGAGCAAAAAAGTTGAAAACCAATATGTTTTACATTTCCTCCGTATTTAGGATAGCGTAATATAAAATTATAATATTGTTTCATGTTTAAATATTTACGCACATTACGGAAAAAATATGTGAAAATCACACATTTCGTTGCCATGGTGAGGTTGTATTAGATCTTACCTCCAAAATCATTAAATTTGTAGCACACATGTGGTTTCAGAGGAGTTACGATAATGTTCTTATAGATATATACATATGCATTAAATGGGTACTTTGAAGGATTTCATGTCTTTTTATGTATTTTATCAACAAACATCAGGAACATAAGTGCATTTTTAAACTTGTACGCCTAAACTTATATGGATTTTCAAACTATTACTTTTGCTGCAGTTTCGAATAATAAATAATGCTGGTTTTAAACATCAATTGAGTACCCTTTGAATATAACATTATCTGGGTCCGGGAACACAATTATCGTCCCGAATAAAGTCCCTAGTGTGGACAATGTGTTACTTGCCAATTTTTTTTTTACCCCTTCCAAATGTATTTCTTCTTATTTTATGCCTTAAATAGCAAGTAGGGGGATGAAATTACACTGTAAAAAAATTGTGGTCATGAATTTTAAAGTAAAGTAGTGATTTGGTTCAGCTTAAGGTGGCTCGGCCCTTTAACAGTGCGCATATTTTAACGCATGTTTCTAACGACGAGCGCCTTGGAAACGGTCGCTTTGAGGGGTTGAGACATTGGAACGAGGGCGTGTATGAAAGCACCCTTTCCCGATGTCAACAAACCATGCAAAACGTTCTACAAAACGGGAAATACGTACGGTCAGAAATACAGAGTGGTTTGTTCATTTTTCACATAAAAAGGACAGAATTATACATGATATATCAAAGCATAACATTAAAAAAAAGAAAATATAAATATTGACATGTACGACGGTATCTGGTGCGTTCGCTCCAAAAACACATTCTCACCATACACGTTCGCCCCTTGGATCCGTTCGCACCCTCACCTTATTTTCAGTTAAATACTGGTTGAATATATCAAAAGATGTCAATTAGATGTATTTGTATTAGTATATATATATATATATGAAAATATTTTGCAAACTGGGTAATGACGCAATGTTTAACCGTAAACAAAGGATAGCGATGTAAACAACTGCATGTCACCTTACGGCTTTCAAAAACAAGTAAAACCCATATAGTATGCTATTGTATAAAGGCATCGGGGTTCATCTGCTCGCTATAAATAATAAATAAATAAATAATAATAAATAAGCTTTATTTAGAGTCGGCAAAGTATACAAACAGAGTCAACATAAGCTCTAATGAGCTTTTAACCGTTTTATCCGTTTGGCGTATTATAACATTTTGTTACTGTCATAAATCTCTTTTTTACTTGAAATATCTTTCCAAGTATTGGTAGGATCTTATTCCGGAGTATGTGAAATAGCTTCCCACTGCAAAATTTTGATAATAGTTACGTATTTTCTATTTGCCAAAAATTTTTTACCATAACAATTCCGGAGTATGTGAAATATTTTAACACTGCAAAATTTGATAATAGTAAAGTATTTTTATTTTCCAAAAAATTTTTTGGACATTACAATTTTCAAACAAAGACTAAATACTTGACAGTCACACATAACATTTTTATTCAAAGATTTATATACTTTATCAAATAATGGGCACGAAAATATCTAACAAATTTTCTCGTATCATGATTCTATGATTTTTGGAACTCCAGTCCAATAAGATGAGACCTCCGGGCCAATGTTTTCTATTTATGATATTTTACTTTTACTTATTTTGCTATTTTTTTAATTTTCTATTTTCTTTTGTATCTATCAATATGCCAACAGAGTTCGCATTAAAAAAAGAGGAAATATCAGCGTAATAACTAAAATAATTGAATAAGAATGAGTTATTATTATAGACTAACGGAACTCGAGCAACACATTTCACTAAATTGATTATTTGTTTTACGCAGAAAAAACCCCGACACTTCAATAATTTGCAGTTTTCACCTTTGATCATGTAGATGAAAATTGGTCAATAGTAACCGGGACTTTACTAGTATTCCGACCTTATATGTCGGTCTATGCTTTTATCCCTCAATACCGCATGCTTTGCGGAGAAGCGCAAAATATTTGGTTTGACCAAGTCGGGATTTTGTCTAGGACACACACCAGCAGTCTCCCGGGCAGTTCCAAACACTACCAGTTAAATTTTTATATATAAACAAAATCTATACTACTAACTAGATTCAGGAAAAGCTGGGATTGTAATTTTAAAAACTCCGCCCAGTACACAAGGACGCTATATTAGTCGGTGATATTGGCAAACTTTAACTTCTGTCTTACTTTTTGATATGCGTTTTTTTCAAAAGGGGACCTAATATGGAAAGTTCTTGATTTCAAAAAATTAAAGTGGAGTGTGTCATTGCGGCAAAAATTTTTTTAATGATGTGTGAACACTGGTTTGATCCACCTGCTAGCTGCAAAGAAACGTAATTATCGGCCTATGATGATAATATGGAGATGAAATTAATTTTCTATAATATTGACTTTTAAATTTGAACTTTGGTGGATAGTTGTCTCATTGGCAATCATACCACATCTCCTTATTTTCATATCGTAGGGTTAACATGGGTATAGAAATATGACTTCCCTAATCTGACAGATAATCCCTTGCTATGACAGGGTGTTCATACAGCTGGATGTATAAATACCTCGGAGGGAGGGGACTTCAATACTTAATTGATAGAGGGTGCCGCTGGGGTTCTGTTACCCCACCCTTTTCATATATTGCGTAGGTAAAAATGTACTTTTTCCCCATAATGCATGGGTTTAGTGTAGTGTAATGTAAGACTAGAATACCAAAGTGTCAAAAGAGAAAAATCGGTTGATAAAATCACACCCGGGAACACCAAGAAAGATGACAGACGAAGAAGTTATGAAAACTTTATTGACCTTATCATATATTTCTGATAGTTTTCCTGACCTATTCACTATTTTCAAGCTTGAAAAGGTGACCTATTCCAGCGGCACGTCCTATCACCTTGAATATAGGAAGTGCCAATCCAAGTCAGCCTTACACAGTCATGCTTCAGTGATACCCTGTATAATCAAACAATGGGCCCTCCGCCTAAATCCGCCTCTGTTACAATCATCCCATCAACCAAATATTTTGAAACATATACATAGTATACCAGTAACAGACAAAACCTTGAAAATCAGGTTAAGTTCAGATAAACCCTGCAAGACAGGAATATTTGTTTTTCATTCATTATTTTGTACATAAATCATGCCGTTAGTTTTCTCATTTGAATTGTTTTAAATTGTACATTTGTCATTTGGAGGCCTTTTATATCCAACTATGCAGTATAGGTTTTACTCATTGTCGAAGGTCGTATGGTGACCTATAGTTGTTTATTTCTGTGTTATTTGGTTTCTTGTGGAGTGTCTCATTTACAACTATATCACATCTTTTTACTTATTATTTCAATATATACATTTAATAATCATACCATACACCAAATATAATGATCTATTGATAACACAATTTAGCATGTTAAAAGAGGACTTACCATTGGCCAATGAACCATGCTGCGCAAATGTTGTCAATGACAACTGCCAGAAAGACATGTACTCCTTACATTTGTGAATCATTGCATACATATAGTTTATCTACTACATGTACTTTTAGTAACAAAAACACAAAAACATGACATTGACAAATGACCTATTGCTAACATTATCTTAATCAGGTAACTTTAACCTTGATCACTGATCCATGAAATGAGGTTGAGATCTTTGTTGCAATCTGTATCAATTTGAGTGCATATTTAATTTTACAAAACAATATTAGTCTGGATCATTGTGATACTGTAAATTTAGAAATTATTGTGAGGTTTTTATTAATGCAAAAAATGCGACAGAGTGAATATCGCAATAATAAGAACTTGCATTCTGATAACTGAATTATAGATCTTTATGCAGATTTTTTTGTAATCGCAATAATTAAACTCGTAATTAAACAATTTAGTCCATTCATCAAAAATCGCAATAATTTCTGAATTTACAGTAGGTAAAAATGTTGTCAGTAAGTGAGACACAAATTTTCCCAGACAATATATAATTCTTTTGGCTGTTTTGTTTGGTTGCTGTCTCATTGAACAAAACTGTATTTTATTTCTCCTTTTATCCAGAAAATATAACTTTTGAAATAGAAACTGAATAGCATATGGATGGAAAACAAATGCCAAATGATGTAAAAAAATCCAAGTGACCATTCAGGTCAGGGGTTGGTTAGGTAAAAGATGAGGCAAAGGCATGTGCATTTACCACAACTGCCACTTGGTATTATGATTTCCAAAATTTCCAAATCTCAAAGCTACCTTCTGTATTAAAGACAACTACATATAATGCAGTTTGCATATCATGAATCGTGTTTGCAGGAAAATTCACTACAGACAGAAAAAAAAAATAATTCTGCTCTATTAAAATTCATTTTTTGAAACATTTTTGATTTTTATTCCTAAAATGTCTATGAGATCAAATTTATAAAACATTTATTAGCATTGTTAATTTCCATATAAAAGTAATTGTTGACATGTATACATCATGTACAATCATTAGCTGATCAGCTCTATATTCTCATTATTTTTATATCAATATTCTTCATCAGTGTTTTTTAAAAGACTCAATAATCTGTATTCATCATTGGGACAGGTAGATAAAGAAGGTCCTTTTGATCTTGTATTTTTTTTTTATGGATTTTGACAGCACTAAAGCAAATAGTTCCAAATTATAGTTGATCTTGGCTTCTTAAGTGGATTCTGACAACACATTGCATATAGACACCAAGTGTAGATGATCTTGGGTTCTCTCATATGGATTCTGACAGTACTTTGATTATACATGTAGTTCCAAGTATTTTTGATCTTGGCTTCTAATGTTGTTCTTAAGTTTCAGCACTTTACATATAGTTCCCAATTGCAAGACAAGATGATACTGGCTTCTAGTGTAAATTCTGTTAGTTCTGTGCCAATTGTTTCCATGTAAAGTTGAACATTCCAGGATCTTTCACAACAAATCACTCCTTCCTCTTACATGTACATGAAGCCTAAAATTGACATTTAATAGCATAATGTAGTTCATATTTTAAATAAATCGGGAATGTGTCCATGGGAAACAGATGATGCCCCCGCTTGCATATAAAGTTATAAAGGAACATAACTAATGAACGGTAAGAGTGACACTATTCAAATTTTTAATTGATCTGAGTTTTGTTGTCATAAGTAATGTGTAATAAGTAATGTGTATAAGTTTCATAACATTTGGATGAGGCAAACTAAAGTAAGAGAACGGAAACAAAAAATTCAGCAATTTTTCCATTTGTAAAGGGGCATAACTCTAGAACAGTAAAAGTGACACCACAAAAAAAAAAAATTCATACTTGATCTGTGTTTGTTGGTAATAATTATTGTGTATAAGTTTCATAACATTTGGTTGAGGCAAACTGAAGTTAGAGAACGGAAACCAATTTTGGGACGTACATACAGACAGACAAGGGTAAAACTTAATGCCCCCTCCGCTACGGCGTAAAAAAAAAAGAATATGTGGCAACAATAATGAGCAAACAAAATAAAATTACATGCACAGCAAGTGTAAATAGTGATTTTGTTTTTATATATGTTGAATACAGACTTCTCGTGGCATGCTGTTTCACTGCCAGGGTGGTTTACTTGTAAACAAATTGTGATCAAGACGAATCCATCAATAAAATGTATTGCCTTGTACTATAGGGGTTATAATTTACTAATTAGGCCATTTATATTCTCAAGAAAACAATCAAAACAATTGAACCCCTTGAGGGGTTGGCCAGGGGTAAAGGAACATGAGAATGAGAGATCAGGAAGCGGGAAAAGGGGGGTACCATGTGCAGGTCCGTTTGTTAGCCTGATCTGAAGTGAAAACAAAAGTAACTAGTTTGGTAGAAGTAAATCTTGTGAAGATTATAAATAGAAAAGACCCTATGATCTGTGTGAGTCCTTTTATTTTTAAACAATAAAAATAAACTTAATATATCTTTATTTTATCATGTTATAGAACTATTCTAACAAAAGCCTGATTTAGAATTAAAGGAAGGGTACAAACAGACTGAAGGTGCGAAGGTGTGGGTTGCGAATGTAAAAGGGATGAACGTGAATTGGAGCGAACATGATTTTGGGTGAAAGGAGCAAGAATTCGAAAGAAGGGGGGGGGGGGGGATGAATAATCTGGGAAATATATTTTGCCATTTTTTTGTCTGGGAGCAAGGGGGATGGAAGTAGAAGTAAGAGGAGAAAATTTTACAGTAAAAGGGAAGGGAGATGGGAGATGGGGATAGGGAGTGGGAATCATGGACCCCCGTCCGAGGGAAGTTATGGAGTACCCCACATTACTAGTCATTAGACGTTAACGATAAATATTTTACTCCATTTGACCCTATAACGTGGCTACGAAATTAGATTTTACGAATGACGATATAAAATCAAGACTCATTTGAGGCTAACGGTAGCGCATAAAGGACATTGTAACTGTTGATTCTGAAAATGACCATCCCCTCCTCTTTGACTGTTTGACACGGATATTTTTCAAAACAGGCTATACATGTTTACAACTTAACAGTTAAGGATCAAATAAACACATAAATAAGATACCAGCCATAACGATTATACATAGAACAGAAATTTAGTTCATGCAAGGTTTCAGCAGTGATTTTCTACAGTAGCGAGTATTTTGAGATAACCCCCCACTTTGTATTTTACGTGATACTGATAACATTTGGCTGTCTCATATATTAAAATCTATGTTTTCTTATGTAATGACTCTACCTTCATCGTTGTTTATTCGCCACTATGTCTGTTATTCATGTACATGGTCGTATTTATCAGTGCAGTATGCTGCTCAACAATGGCGACCCTGAAATTTCTGTTGTCCGATTATGGCGCCAAAATAGAGGGAAGCAACTCGCGCCAGACAAAATTACCGTATTTCACCAAAATAATAAAAATTTCGCTTTTTTAAAACAAACAGTAAAATGGTAATCACATTTATACTCAGCTATCGTCCATTGATATAATTACAAACATTATTTTACTAAAGACATCAATAAAAAATTCACAAGAAAGTAATTAATGGAGTGCTTTGAAATCAGACCTCATGGGGTAGAGGGGTTAAACAAAAGCTCGTAACTTTTTTTAAAGCCTGGTGATCCCCATTTTAGTGTACCTTAAAATGCTCGAAAAGTTCATAGCTTTGACATATCCGTTTTTAAAAAAAATCTACCGGGGAAATTTTACGAAAAATCGATTTAACCAATATTTTTAGCCTTAAACTGAAATTAGAATATGCAAAATTTAGACATAAATCTGAAAATAATAGGATTTTTAATCCTAAAACAACCAAGGGGAACGTTTACATTTCAAATTTAATTGTTTTGTCACATAATAATTATACTGACATGGTTCTAAAAGTCTTTGAATTTGATGTAGCCGTTATTGTTGAAAGGGTGGAACAGTTTGGAAATAGGGTCAAAATCGCACATTTCGCTTCCATTTGAGGGGAAAACGAGCCTGGTGACCCCCTTTTTTCTTTGCATTTTTGGATTTAGCATAAAAAAATCTACAAAATAAGTGAAAATAAAAAAATTCTACCGGGGGTCCTTATTGGGGTGAGTCACCTTAAAAGGTTAAAAATTAGCACTTCGGAAGCTGTCAAAAGATTTCAAGACCCTCTTAACATAAAATTGTCCATATTTTGAGTTAAAGCCGATGAAGTTTTCTATAATTCGATATAATTTGACTCAAAAGTGATACAACACACTGTAAATATATTATTGAGAAAACGCAGGCGGGATGTTTTTCATTTTCATTTATTGTCTAAAAGAAATGCACTACGAAATAATTGTGTTCTCGGACCATCTAGCCTATTCAGAGCAATAAAAATGTGAGGTTTTAATAAGACTTTTTGCATTTTCCAGTAGATGTAAAATATGTTATCTTACAACAACATGGACATACAAACAATAACAAGTAACAAAGTACTCATATTACTGTAACATAAAATTATTACGATCGATTAACTGTTTGAAATGAGTTTGTCATTTAGTATGAGTCTAAGAAGTAATTGTCATAAGGTCATATAGGTGTCATAAGGTCATATAGGTGTCTGGGGGAAATGAACTCTCCGGATGTTAAATAATATACTTAATATACATGTGATATCTTATATACTTATCAAACGCATAATCCATTTTGAGGACACTGGGTTAACAATTAATGATGAAGTCCATTTGCTTAAATTTGATATTATTGAGGCTTGTAAATGTCGTGGATTTGTTAGATACTGACGACATATTTAAAGTTATGTTCAACCGAACAGACTTACTGTGTCCCAAATTCTGTAATGGATATCGTTTGGTCAGTTGTTGCATGTGTCATGTACAAAAAACACCAGAAAATCTACTGACATTAAATATTGTGCACAATAATGAAACGGAATATCCTACAATAGAAGTTCCAAAAGTGTTGAACATTCAGTACAAGATAATACACAGATTTAGAAAGACGAAAACACTTCCAGTGAACATATGTTATTTTACAGGAATTGTTGAAATAGATTTTACTTACAATGAGATAAAAAAATAATTGACAATATTTCTTGTGTTCGAAGTTTAGATACTCTTAACATGCATAGAAACAGAATAGAATATTTGAGGAACGATACATTTATCGGAATGAAGTTTTTACGCAATATTGACCTTTCATACATTAATCTAAGACATATAGAACCAGGATTTCTGATAAATATGAAATTGCATTTACGTTTTGGTAATATTGTGTAGCTTAACGGATGTGGATTTATTATCTTAACGTTTTCCCGCGTGTTGTTTGAATGGATTTAACGTGATAATTGGAGCACGTCTATTTCCAATGGGTATTTGAAATTCTTTCTGAAAGGTACGTTATGCTTAAAAGATTTCTCCTTTGAAATATCTGCTATCTCTGGTGGATTAATGCAGTTTGTTTGCAACGCTCTAATTTGTCCATAAATAGCATAGATTGCAACCAGGAGTAAAATTTAAATTGCAAATAAGGAATAAAATAGTTTTAGTATGCGTATATTTCGTATTCCTGTAATCACGTCCTTGCAAAGGAACATTTTCTGAAATTCAAAAATGGAAATGTGAAAGTTTGACAAAATTTGTATGCATGTTATGGTAGTAGAAAATTCTAAATTACAAAATGACAGATGCCTCGCTTCAACACCAATGAAATGGTTTTAATGTACACCAAATTACAGCGGACGAGATTTGAACATAATTACAATACTAATAGATTAAGTTTTAAAAAATTGCTGTCTCTGTTATAAATACATTACCTGTATACTTCGAAATTTTATAATCATACGTCAAGTTTATTTTAAAAATAGCACAGTGCTTTTCGTTTTTGTTGTATAACTACGCAGTCGCTGTTGTAAATACTTAACTTGCGACATTTGATTTATACAAGCAGGGTTCGGTTTTTAATTTGTATAACATAAAAAGACGTCTAAAAGTGGTATGATTTTAAATGAGACCATTTAAAATAAAATTGAGAACGGAAATGGGGAATGTGTCAAAATAGACACCAACTCGACCAAAGAACAAAAATCATAAACAGCACAAGGCCACCAATGGGTCTTCAACACAGCGAGAAAATCCCGCATCAGCTGGTGGCGGGCTTCAGCTGGCCTCTTAAAAAATGTACCAGTATACTTAGTCTAGTTCAGCGAAAATGGACGTCACACTAAACTCTAATACATATAAATTAAGTAAACCATAAATGAAAAGGTTCAAATGATTGTTTTAGTAGAATCTAGTTTAGATCATACTAGTGAAGAGTATATGTTATCCGCAATATTTATTGATACTTGTTCTTACTGTTTCTATTTTTAATATTTGTGCTGTCATACAAGTGAGAGGTTTAACTAGCTATAAAACCAGGTTCAATCCACGATTTTCTACATAAGAAAATGCCTGTACCAAGTCAGGAATATGACAGTTGTTATCCATTCGTTTGATGTGTTTAAGCTTTTGATTTTGCCATTTGATTAGGGACGTTCCTTTTTGAATTTTCCTCGGAGTTCAGTATTTTTGTGATTTTACTTTTTGGTACACTGTTTAAATGTATAAATAATTCATTCATTATGTGCAGTATAGATTTTTTAACGGTTCAACGCCCTAGTGAGAAAGATCGTTGACTAAGTACAATGTTTATCTAATTGTCCATAAAATAACAAAATATAAAGAACGTACCTAGTGTACTGGTTGTAACATTTCCTCAACGAATGTCAAACTCGAATCTGTATCACCTGTCCTTCAAAACCATGTCCTTTGTATGTAGATAAGTTAAAACAAGATCCAACTCTATAACTTATAAAAAACTTTGTAGATTATTCATAAAATAAATATACTGACAGACTTTAAAAACATTATTATTTTTTTGTGCTAATTTTGAATCATCCAATTCTTGCAAAACACACATACAAACATAAATTGTATTCATAACTTCATCGTCTTATTAGAAGTTACAGTTCTAAAGTTGAATTAATTTCGTCAAGTTTATGGTTGAATTCATGTAGTGTGCACTGAAAATCTGCGACTCATTTCACAAAAAAATCTAAGGAAGCCATGGTCATAAGTCATGACCATTCCTGCAGTATGACCTACGATCAATTTCTTCTTTCGTAAGAATTTTTGTTAAAAGCGCCCTTGTTTTGCAAACTCCGAAACAGTGGTGACGTTGCTTTGCTAAACTATCGTTAACGTCAACGTAGCGTAGTAAAGAGGACGTAACCGCTGTTTCGGAGTTCGCTTGTTTTGTATCCAATCATGATCAATGGTCCTCCTCATTGACAAAAAAACTGGGTAGTTCTGTTGAGGGTGTTTTGAGTTCAGGTTTTCACTTTGTGATTATACCATAGTCGTATCAATTACAGTCTTTGTTTAGGCAACAATGCGGTTTAAATGGTTAAACTGTTCAAAATAGGTAACTTTGTAGCTATCTACAATGACAACCGAAGACTTGGTTTGATTTTTAACTTACAGTCGTTAATCTTTCTTTCAAATAGCGCTACGTAAAGAAATTGTATTGAAGTATCGTATTTATTGTGATACTACAAGTCGACCTGGTTATTAATGGACATTTCTGCCTGCCTTGTCTATTGTTGCTAGGACTGATTTTGAAAGTGGAAATGTCTGATGTAAAATTGTCTATCGTTAGTTATTCTCATCTGCAACATTCTAATTGCATGATTAAGATTTTCATTGATTTAAGTATGGTTGGGATTCAAAGATATATTTCACGAAGACAAAAGAATTTTGTTCTAAAATCAATTACCTCAGGAAAGTTAGGTATTGAATTTTTCTTAACGGTAAGAAGTATCGTATGCATGCCTAGCATTGATATGAAGATTACACATGATTTGTGGGGAATATCACCAACATGTGTGTGGCGCTTTTTAAGTCCGTCAGTATATACTTGTAAAAATTATCAATTATTTTTACAATGTTTACATTCACCTTTGTTTTAAAGATTTCCTTTCCGATTCAGTAATTATTTGTATTGTGAGAAAAACTCATTAAATTATTAAAGTTCACCGTTATTGAATTTTATATAATACATAAATAGTTTAATTGTAATATTATCGACAAAGTTACATGTTTGTACCAGGCTGACATGGGAATACAAATGACTTAAAATTTAGAATTATTTAGAATGAATAAATGTTCCATGCGATTTTTATTGAATACAAAAGTTTTATTATTTGCACTGACCGTTTATAGGTTTCGTTAATCTGGTTTGCATTGTAATGGCTTCCAATCCTAACATCCTTTTTGAAAAATTTTCTGAGCCTTTCAATTGAAAAAATTCTTTCAAATAAAACAAAAACATTAACGTGCTGCTACTTGTACCAATGTTTTCTAGCAACTACTACCAATATACACGGGCTACGAGTATACCATGATATAAGTGTCGAGATGGCGAAATTCTACATCAATTCATATTAATATTTTGAATTGTAAAATCTACTCGTCCATTGGATTTAAGAAATCATATTCGAAAATTATTTGTATTTCGTTTTGCAAAGTATATTTTTGAAAATTAAACGTGTTGTTTGTTTGGTTTTTTGTTCTTTTGTTCTTTTGTTAGTTAATATAAAACTCCCTTTGCAACGACTTAAGCTACACTATGGCGGTCGGTCAGTTTTAATTAGCAGAAGAAGACAGGGTACCCTGACAAAACCACCCACCTTGGACAGTAAAATATCAATCCTTAATACTTACATTGTAGCTAGGTATGAATGATATAAATACATATCTGGTTTTCGATTGTTTAGTCTTTAGTTTTTCTGTGTAAGGTTTTTTTTATCCTCCAGACAAAATAATATCGTCATTATTCGGCTGATGCTTTTAAAAAGTTGTGTCTTCTATGTGAAACCAGCTTCATATATGGTTTGAAAATAGTACTTTTTCAAGTACATTGCCAGTAGAGTACGGTGATACTTTTATAATTTTAAATTTGTTGAGTTGTCTTTTTCGCATAGGAACAAATCAGATTTTCTTTTATCAATGTATCAAAGACGAATAGTTATTATAGTTCAGATGTTAACAAAACATTTAGCATGGTAATTAAAAGATTGAAGATGTCTACACATATGCATGTAGACATGTACATTGTACATGTATATAAGTGTGAAATCTATGGGTATTCAATGGAATTTGAATACTTCAGTTCATAAAACAATTGATCTAAATTTGAAATTTAAAATTTTGTAAAGAAAAACTCACTTTTAAATTATGTTGAGGCAAACTATCAGCTAGAGTTATCTTTCTTTGTGTCATCATATTGGCAATTATGAGTCAATAGTAATGGCGGAGTTTACTCTGTTTCGTTGTGTCCCATATAATTGAGGAAGACGCAACCTATTTAACAGAAATAATTTTACTAGATATGACTCTTAGTAGTAGTAACAAAAGACTGTCACAAATAAAATTGAGAATGGAAACGGGGAATTTGTCAAAGAGACAATAACCCGACCAAAGAGCAGAACACAATCGAATGCCACCGAAAATCCCACACCCGGAGCACAGTCACTTGTTTCTATCCATTGGAAGGTCGACTATCCATATAAATAAAAGCTCGACCTTCCAATGGATAGAAACAAGTGTCTGTGACCAGGAGGCTTGATTCAGTCCCATCTTTCAAACTTGTATAAATGTTAGACTTTGAATTGCGTTCGATCAATAAGTCTGATATACTTTTGTGTACCATGAGTGACATGTCAGGTTTCGTTTAGCACTTTAGTATAATTTTAAAATAGTTTAGAAGCAAGGCAAAAGTACACACTTTGTAAGCTATTTCCTTGTTTGACTGAAGACTTATTCAGATATGACGTATTTTAAAAAGGTATTACTAATATCAGATATAAAAGTACAAAACACAATTGAATAAATGAAATCGGACAAACCAGCACGGCCATTAAGTAAATAAATAAATACAGGGTAATATAATAAATAGTAGTTTCCTATTGTTTGAAGTAATATTAAGCATTGTAATATGATGGAAGTCTAAAAGAAGAAATATGAAAAATAATGAGCGTTTCATATAATTTTAAGAAAGTCTTTAATTTATATACAACTTAAACTTATCCACCCACGTCCACTCTGTGTTTTTGTTATTTGTATTTTTATTTGTATCCATCTGATGAGTTAAGCCTTTTTCAACTTATTTTTATAGTTCGTTGTTGCGTTTCATATTTGTTTTTTCCGTTTCCTTTTTGTAAATGAATTAGATAGCCTTTTGTAGCTGACTATACGGTATGGGCTTTGCTCATTGTTGAAGGCCGTACGGAGACTTATAGCTGTTCATTTCTGTGTCATTTTGTCTCTTGTGGACATTTGTCTCATTGGCAATCATACTAAATGTTCTTTTTTTTTATATTAAATAATCCAACTTCTAAATACAAATTTGAAATAAGTTCACTTAAAAGTTTTTCTTTTCTCTCTTGATTCACCATTATCATTATCAGGCTATACACTATCCCCGTTTTTTAACTTTCTATTTCTGTTTGGTAATACTTCGGTCTTATCGATAGCAGATAAATGTGTTTTTTTTCCCAAATGCCCAGCACCTCTCATATTTGACATTACATGTGTGTATTCCAAAAAGCATACGTTGACGTTCCTGACGGAGAACCTCGTCAAAGTCCTTCTATTGCTTTATCTTAAAGTGTTGTTTTTTTTGAAGTTAAGTTGTACTGTCCTGTTTATCACATAGTCTTTAATCTACCTATTTCTTTTCCAGATTTGTTGGCGAATTTGACCATAGGGAAATAATCAAAGCGAAAAGAAAATTTGAAAAAAAATTCATAAAACCATCCTATATATTATTGTTAACAATACTTTTTTTAAGGGAATTAACAACATACACCAATATTTTCCTGTGATTTAGTTAACACTCAATAACTGGGAATAACTATGAATTCATATTTATTTAACTGAAATCTTCCACTAGACCTCAAAGGTATGATGCTAAAGGGTTTAACAAATCGGAAGTTTGGTGGAAGTTGAAAACTATTTCATAGTGTTATTCATCATAATAAAATACCCCATAGAATCATTTTCATGACAGCATGGACAACCGCAATACTTATCATGGTTATAATACTGATTCATTTACCTTTTACTTGTTTGTCATCGGCTATCGATAACAGTGATTTTACGATCACTCAGTCTGTCAGTGGCTTTCCAATAGGAATTTGAATAGAATAAAAGAGTTAAGTATATGCAGGTGGACGAGAAGAAAAAAAGAAAGTTTAAGTATTCCAAATTTAAATCAACACACAAGCTTTAGTCCTCTGCTAGTTATTCGTATTATTTGATTTAGGCTTTTAGAACCTTTGGCGACCCCATAGTTTAAATGTCTACAACACGTACGATATGACAACTGGGCGTTACAGACGAACATTCACCTAATCTGACCAAGTTAATTGATACATTGTAATCTGAGCGCACCAAGAAAAGGTCATGTCCACGCTGTTATGAAACTGATTCTATCTTGTTTTACACATTTTTGCGGTACCTACTTGTGTTACAACTTTTTGTTTATTCAATTCAGCCGCCACGTTGGTCTTGTTGTAGCCTGCTCGCCTCAATTGTGGTAGTTCGTGTATTCAACCCCGCCAGGTCAAACCAAAGACTTGCTAAGGACGCGGCATTTAGGAATTAAAGCGAAACTTAGTCGGACGGGAGTCAGAATGATGTGTCTGGGTAACATTTATCCTCCAAATATATCGCATGTTAAAACGAGTATCACGACAGTTATTCGGGAGTTGTTGAATGCCATATCGTATGTTTACACGAATATCAAGGCAGTCATTCGGGATTTGTTGCATGTCATATCGTATGTTCACACGAGTATCACGACAATTATTCGGGATTTGTTGTATGGCATATCGTATGTTCACACGATTATCGCCTCAGTTTTTCGGCATTTGTTGTATTTCATATCGTATGTTTACACGAGTATGACGACATTTATTCGGGATTTATGGTATGTTAAATCGTAATTATGCATACACGAATATTCCAGGCAGTTATTCGAGATTTGTTATATGTAATAACGTATGTTTACACGAGAATCATGACATTTATTCGGGATTTGTTGTATGTCATATCGTATGTTTACACGAGTATCACGACATTTATTCGGGATTTGTTGTATGTCATATCGTATGTTTACACGAGTATCACGACATTCATTCGGGGGATTTGTTATATGTAATAACGTATGTTTACACGAGAATCATGACATTTATTCGGGATTTGTTGTATGTCATATCGTATGTTTACACGAGTATCACGACATTTATTCGGAATTTGTTGTATGTCATATCGTATGTTTACACGAGTATCACGACATTTATTCGGGGGATTTGTTGTATGTCATATCGTATGTTTACACGAGTATCACGACATTTATTCGGGGGATTTGTTGTATGTCATATCGTATGTTTACACGAATGGCATGATAGTTATTCGGGATTTGTTGTATGTCATATCGTATGTTCACTCGAATGTCATGGCAGTTATTCGGGGGATTTGTTATATGTCATATCGTATGTTCACACGAATGTCATGGCAGTTATTCGGGATTTGTTGTATGTCATATCGTATGTTCACACGAATGTCATGGCAGTTATTCGGGATTTGTTGTATGTCATATCGTATGTTATAACGAGTATCGCAGCATTTTTTCGGGGGATTTGTTGTATGCTATATCGTATGTTATGTTCACACGCATGGCATGGCAGTTATTCGGGATTTGTTGTCTACAATATTGAATGTTTACACGAGTATCGCGGCAGTTTTTCGAAAAAAAAGACCAAAATGTAAAACACACGCCCTCCCCCAAAAGACGAACGATCGGTGCTTTAGGAGCATTTACCTGACATGATAGAATAAATGATATTGGTCACCAATTAATCAGTTAATCGCATCGGTGGTCTCATGAAAGCTTTTTACCTCGAGTGCATGAGGTCGTTGGTTCGAATCCCGATCGGAACAAAGAAAAGAAAAATGGTGTAATTGTTTTTTGCTGCTTCTATGCAAAGCAAAAGAGCAAAAGCAATGACTGGTCGATTCATAGTCAGAATAATGTGTTCTGGTAAGGTGTGGACTGCTACCTTGTAAACTAGCAAGTTACAAATCTGGCTCAGTGTATTGGTCCAGTACACAACAGGGTTAATATTCATATAGAACTAGCATGTTCTCGTCCTTAATATGCATTTAATTTGCACCTGGACGTTAAACAGCCGTTCATCTTAGATCAGTTGATTTGCAAAGATAGCACGACATCATCTAAGAAAATTGTTAAACCTGTCGACACATTTGATCTCAATACTTTAGAGTTTATTCTTTTTTGATTACTTTTAATCCCATATTTTGTCTATTTGAACCTGGATTTATGACATTATTTTAGAAAAATTAAAAACCTGTCGACACATTTGATCTCAATACTTTAGAGTTTATTCTTTTTTGATTACTTTTAATCCCATATTTTGTCTGTTTGAACCAGGATTTATGACATTATTTTAGAAAAAATAAAAACCTGTCGACACATTTGATCTCAATACTTTAGAGTTTATTCTTTTTTTTTATTATTTTAAAACCTATATGTTGTCTATTTGAACCACCTGGATTTATGTTGGAATTAAAGTCATTAATGTTTACTTTACAAAGTAAGACTTTTTAAAACAACGTAATGATATTTTTTTGTTTTCTCATTGCAATCACATAATAACTTATTGAGTATCAAAATAATCAGAGAATTAATATCCTAACCATTTCAAAGTACCATATCTTTATGTTCCAGAGTTAATGATAATGATCTTCGTTTATCCTACGCTGTCTGTGAGAGCAATCAAGAGCATAAAAGTAATAAAACCTAACAATAAAGTATTGATTTAAACTAATGACAATTGACAACAGTGAATTGTTAAAACGTTTCGTAGACTTCAAGGTAGAATGTACTTTTAGTCAATATGTTTTTAACGATTTATAACTCACCGAGATATCATCATCTTCAAGGTGTGTTTCAAACATTAACACTAGCAAATAGTAGAATAACAAAAATACCGAACTCCAAGGAAAATTCAAATCGGAAAGTCCCTTATCAAATGTCAAACTCAAAAGCTCGAATATATCAAACTATTGCAAAACAACGTTCATACAACTGACATGGAACACGCATTTTGTTATGTAGAAAATTGTGGATTAAATCTGGTTTAAAAGCAAAAAATGTTTCCCTTTCTCGAGTATCTGAGTTCATTGCTTTCTGTAGTTTGGTTCGTATTGCTTAATTTGCAGTAACCTACAGCATTTTGTCGACTTTCATCTTTTTTTCTTTTCGTCAATGTGTAGTTTATTCTTCTTCTACTTATAATTGTATAATAAACGAGTGGTTCATTGATTGATTTGTAGTGCTGGACGACACTTTCAACACAATGTCTTTTTGTGGCGGCCAGTTTTTGATGGAAGAGCTAAGAAGCAGGAGAGAACCATCGACCTTAGTATAAAAACTGATATTCCTAGTCATTTTAGACTTGAGACAAATTCACCTGCTACATTTGCGATTCCAACTCACAACTTCAGTGTTGACGGGCTAGTTATACAGTAGTTGAACTACTTGAATATTCAAATATGCCTGTATATTTGCGGAGAAAATTTTGCTAATGTTTGTTTAATCAAGACTAATTTCTAATTTTGTCTTGTCTTCATGCTCTCTATAATATATTAATATGATGATTTGAGACAATCCTGAAATGTATACAGCAGAGAATATTTCTAAGTGAAAATAATATGAAAATTATTTATATTTGTAATTGTCCAACTTCATCTTTATTTTCATGTAATGCAGTCAAATTGAATCTTTTCCTATGTTTAACTTTATCTGTATACTTAAGGAAAAAAGTTCAAGTATAATAAAACAAAAAATCCTGGTAAAGGTCATTTCTTAAGCGCTACCTTACTTTACAGAATCTATACTTTTTTGCTATCGGATTTCACATGGGGCTCATATTTATTCACTTTTTATCATATTATTCAATTTCAGTTAAAGAATTTATTTATATTAATCTTTTTGACCCGTATTTTTGTTGAACATTGCACAATTTTATTTATTCTTGAGTACATTCCAGATTTGATTTCCACATATCATATTTACATAAATATACATGATATTGTAAATAGCCTATATAAGTTTCACAACTGAGTTTACTAGCTGAAATTCACATTGTCTGCCTCAAACAAATTAGTTTACATGTAGTTAAGAACCTGTTTAAATTAGATTTTTAGGGCAGAAAAAGTTACTAGCTTTTACATGTTTATACTTTATTTTTCTTCAGTTGATGTTAAGACGAATTTATAATTTACATTCTGTAGACAGAAAGAGTTTAATTTCTTGGTAAAGTTTTCCCTCAGTCTATGAATGAGTTAATTACAGTTCAATAGTCAATGGCGGATCCAGAACTTTTCATAAGGAAGGGGGGGAGGGGGTCCCGCTGACTGACCTAAGGGGGAGCCGCTCCAGTCATGTATTGAGTTAAGTGTCTTTAATTTTAACAAATTTCAAGAACAATTAGCAGTAAATATGTGTTTAAAGGTGTACTCAGAATAATAATAATGATAATTGTAAACATTAATTATTCCTTCAGCACTTTCCTTCCAAGGAACAGAACAGAATATTTTTTTTTATTTATAGAACAGGGGCTCTGTTCACAAAAAAATCTCCTGACTAAAATTGATCGTATGTTACACTTAAATGTGCACGACTAACAAGTGCTTTTAATCGTAAGATTGTTTGTGAAAAGAGTCACAGATTTTGTATTCAAAGCACTTGAGGACATCTTTTAAAAAAAAGGCATACTAAAGGGGGACTACAGCAAATTGTAGATATTTTAAATTCACTATATAAAGGAATGCATATCAATTATGCAGATATTAGTTTTTTTAGGAAATACATGTTTTCCGTCCAATAGTTTGTTGTTTTTGTGATGTTAAAATAATGTGATAGACCTGGTATACTATAAACTTTATTTCCTGCAAATATGGTGCATAAAATTTCAGTTTGTTTTTTTTGGCAATTTTTTGGCAAATTAAGAAATAAAATAATATGTACAAGAAAAGTCTTGAAATCAAATAACGAATTGTATCTTTCAAAAAGCTTCCTTACAATATAATATAATTACAAATAGATTATTATTGCTGGTGTTAACAAATGGTTAATGTATCAATTTAAATTCATAGAAATGCAAAAAAATATTTAAGGAGACGAATAGCTTTAAAACAATGAACCATGATAATTGACTTTAAAATCATAAATAAATGCAATGTTTCTTTTAAAAAGGAAAATGCAATAATATTACTTCTATAAATAAGTTAATTTCAAAACAACTGTTACCAGTCTTAGGTAGAAAAAATAAACAAGAGATTTTGGGTCTCCACTAGGCACATCACAATTAGCATCTATCTTTTGCCTGTCATTTTCTGCTTCAACTTACTCAATGGCATATAAATAACATCCCAATATTGATTGTTTTATTATTTAACAGGATTTTTACAGAATTATGATTGGTTACAATTTGAGAAAATTATGTCCTTAGTAATGATATGTTACAATTCCAAAATCTCTAATAAAACAGACAAATTTTTATTTTAAAGTGATAGTCTTTTCCTATGAACCAATACCCATTCCTACTGCACCATGTTTTGCAGAATTGTTTTTAAAATGTGAACATGTTTGAAAGTATTTGTGTACAAGGGGTTTTACAGTAGTGATCCGCAACGTAATATATAAATGTAGTTGTGATATTTTTAGTAACACAAATGTACAATTGAATGAGAATGCATTCAATTAAAAACAAGAGGTTGCTTTTTAAGGCTAATGTACAATCTTACCATCTATTTTGGTATACTTTAATGACTTGTTTTACGTTGTCTATATCTTCGTATAAAATAAACATATGTCACAATCATAGCTGGCTTTGTTATGCCCACTTAGGAGTATTATGTTTTTTCAGTCTATGCGTCTGTTTGTTCGTTTGTCCTTTCAGCCTTCCATCTGTCCTGCATCAGTTATTGTTTTTGGTCAAGATAGTTTCTGATGAAGTTGAAGTCTAAGCAACTTGAAACTTGTACCTATAATATGGTTTTTATACACACGTTTAAGGGACGTATTATGGTATATCGTTGTCCTTCTGTCCGTCCGTCCGTCTGTCCATTCGTTGTCAACATGTCGGACATAAACTTAAAAACGCTTCAACCAATTTGCATGATACTTTTGTGAATTGTTAATATATGTTGACGTGAGCTCTCTTTCGTCTTTTATAAATTTTAGGTTTTTCGTTTTCCGAATTTTGGGGTCTTATTCATTACAAAAAGGGGGATTTTCCAGTTTTCTGACAATAACTCAAAGATGCTTTCACCAATTTGCAAGAAACTTCAAAGAATTGTTTATATCTATTGACGTGAGCCCCCTTTCGTTTTTTTTTTTATAAATTTTAGATTTTATGTTTCCGAGATATGGGGTTTTATTCATTACAAAAAGGGGGATTTTCCAGTTTTCGGACAATAACTCGAAAATGATTTGAGCAGTTTTCCTGACATTTTGGTGAATTGTTTATATTAAATTGAGAATGGAAATGGGGAATGTGTCAAAGAGACAACAACCCGACCACAGAACAGACAACAGCAGAAGGCCACCAACAGGTCTTCAATGCAGCGAGAAATTCCCGCACCCGGAGGCGTCCTTCAGCTGGCCCCTAAACAAATATATATACTAGTTCAGTTCATCTATTGTTGTAAGCTTTCAGTCGATTTTTATAAATTTTAGATTTTACGTTTCCGCCTTATAGGATTTTATTCATAAAAAAGGGGTGATTTTTAACTTTTCGAACAATATCTCTAAAGTGCTATGAGCAGTTTTCATTAGACTTTGGTGACTGATTGATATCTATAAAGATAACCTCCATTTGATTTTTTATAAATTTCTGATATGACATTGAGAACTTTATTCTTTGAAAATACGACGGGTGTATCATGCGCTCATGGCGCAACTGTTTATTTTACTTTTAATGCCAAATAAGGGTTTTGACCCCAATTTAATGGTCCACTAAACATAGAAAAGTTTGTTGGTTAACTTAAATATTTGGTTGAAGGAGAAATCTGCTCTGCAAAAAGCAGGCTGTTTTGTCCCCAATATATTTGTTACGTCCAAACTTGTCAGTAGATTATGACTAGCGTCAAACCTTAAAAGACTGTCATCTATATTCATAAAAAGTCCAGGTTCAATATACTTCAAACTAGTATATGAAAGATCAACATAGCGAAGAGACTTCATTCCCAAATATGAATCATTTTTTAAATACTTTATTTCATTCCGATACATTGACAGAATTTCCAATTCTTTTACACATGAAATAGTATCTATGTTTGCTATTTTGTTAAAAGAGAAATAAATTTCAACAATACCTGTAAAATTGTTTAAATTATTAGGAAGTTTCTGAATTCCGTCGAAATTATGTTGTATTTTGTAAAACTCATGCAACACATTTGGTTCATTTATAACAGTCTCATCCGAGACTTTATCATACACTACATTTAATGTTGACATAGTCTTTTCTATTACTTCTTCATGACACACACAGCAGCTCATGATTGCTGACTCTTCTATGTACGAATCACATGTCACAGGTCAGTGCAAGTCGGATCTGTTAAAAAGCAACTGAAAAACTTCGGACGATGACATCAAGTTTACCACAGGAAACAAACACACCACAATAGTCCCAACTATTGTGAATATCATCGTCTGAACTTATAATTTTCAAATGTTAAATACAAACACATTTTATTAATACGTTCTAGTATTCAGCATCCGGAGAGACCAGCCTATTGTACGAATGTTTAATTAGTCATTAAGTCGGGTTGTGTTCAGGTCAAATACATTTGATTTTTAAGATGCGCATTTAATGTGAACGTCCTAACGATTGACAAAAATGTATTCAAATCCATTTTAATGAAGTTTTTACAAGTGTAAACAGGTACATTAAGGTTGTTGGCACATAAAAAATGACAAAGTCTTCAGAGCATTTTCAATAAAGATTACCAATTGTAAATGAGCATTATTCTGAAAAAAAGTAATTACATTTTATTCTTTATTTTTGTCTCGAAGTACTTACGTAAGCCCTAATATACGTACTATTTATTTGATGCACACAATAGCTTACATTAACGCTCATATACAAAATGTACCTGCATACTTCTTTTATCATTAAAATTGAGAATGGAAATGGGGAATGTGTCAAAGAGACAACAACCCGACCATAGAACAGACAACAGCAGAAGGTCACCAACAGGTCTTCAATGCAGCGAGAAATTAAAAAAAGTAATACATGTAAATAAAAAATAAAATATCAAAAATACCGAACTTATTAAACGCTCAAACACATATAACGAATGGATAACAACTGTCACATTACTGACTTGGTACAGGCATTTCATTATGTAGAAAATGGTGAATCAAACCTGGTTCTATAGCTAGATAAATGTCTCAATTGTATGACAGCCACATAAAATTCCATCATATTGACAACGATGTGTGAACAAAATAAACATAAACAATAGGTAAAAATCTCAACATAGTGTTATGATCTTAACATGATTAATCACTATAAAAACAAACAAATATGTCAACAAAGATAAAAAAAAAAACATACAGACAAAGCACATATTAAGCAAATACGAAAGACAAGAATACATTCACGCACTTATAAATAAAGCCGGTCAATATATTTGTATTTCATTGTCCCAGTGAGGTATAAAACACGTATGAATATCTCATCTTGAAATGGAAGTTGAAGGCCGGCCCTAGCACTCAATAGAAAAATAAATTTTGCTGTAACACATACGACTGATAATTACAAATTATTAATACATACACATTGCAATTTACCCTGCAGAAAAAAGTATAAGCACCAGTTGTCAATACCAACAAAGACGATAAGGATAACCTTATATGTCACTTTTAAAGTTTTAATTAAATTATTTATTGTCGTTTTGTAACGTCCAGTGTCATATTTCAGATGCATATTCCTTCAGTAAAGTGGACCTTGATGATGGACAGCTTATGTATAGGCTGCCATTGATGGTACATTTCGCAAAACCAATCGTGCTACACTCTTTAACATGGGTTTAATAACCCGACATTTGTTCGTTAAATATACAAGCTTTTGTCTGATTATGTTTGTATGCAATACTACGTTTTGTTTTACATTTGTTATAAATCATATGCAGTTAATTTACTTGATAATTATAGTTTTTATTATAATTATACTAACAATATATATCTATACTTTAGTCATATTTGAGATGCAAAGCATGTTTGTGGCTTGATTCTTGCAAGTACGTGTTGAAAACGGTTAATGAAATGGGAAACAGTTATCAAAATAAAGAATAAAAAAAAAAAAAAAAGAAATATCAGTTAGCATTTCTTTTTTGTACAATGTACAATGTAAATAAACAATCGATTCTTGAAATTATTTCAGACGGACTTAAACTAACGGAAGAAAGTTTGAAAACTTGCCAAATTTAACCTAAATATTATTAAAGTGAAAGCTTCGATTAATAAGAATATGCAATTCAAACATTTTGAGTAACATCAGTACTGAATCCATTGGAATTCAACTTATAGGTTATCATTTAAAATGTTAAAATGATTTACGCCTTATAGGTTGCATGTCTTTAAATATCGACAATGCAATCTCCTGTAGAAACTCCTTTTACGGCTTAAACTGTACCACTTTTACTATGGAGTTTTGAAAAAAAATATAACCTAGAATGGAAAGTTCATCAAAGGACAACATATAGGGCTGTGCGGCATATTTTTAACGTTTATATGCCCCAAACTTCTATGAGTTTAAGCTTACACTAAATATTTTTCTTACCCCTACCTTGACTTAAGATTTTCAACAGATTTCAATTATGACCTCTATGCATATGTATATTTCTGGTAACATTACCAAGTTAGGTCTCTACGAGATAAAACATAGAGATCATATCTGGGAATCAGTACGTAAACAAAATTAATTATCTATGAATATTATATATCTATCCAAACGAGGGTGGTTTGTGAACCAGGTGTATTTACAAAGTGCAACCTATAATAACATAACATGTTTGTTTCATAAGAATCTGATTTTTGATTGTCTTTGAGCAATCGCGATGCACTCCAAAATAATTTCATGACTGCATGTGCTACCCATGAAAACGTTACTACAATGAATAGGGAAAAAAAACGATAATCTTAATATCACTCATAATTTCATAGTTGTAGTATATAAACGTAACTATAAGAATTGAATGCTTGTTTTTGTAATTTTATAAGGTTTTAAAATAGTTGATCAGGCGCATAGTATAAGAAGAGAGCGCTTCAATTCTTAAATACATCACTGGATTTTAAACACATAGGTATAAATTTAAAGGTTCCTGATGAAGGAAAATCGAGAAAAGCACTTTGGACGAACGAAATCTATAAATTGTTTTTACCATATTTTAGCACTAGATCGATACCGCTGCTGTTGAAATATAAGTTACGGAGGTTGTCATCGTTGCAATAGTCACTGCTCTGGTACTGATATGATTTATAGCATTGTCATACTTTTCTGAACCCCCCCCTTGTTGAATAACGAGACTAAACATAAAGTTTAACTTCTGTCCTCAGTCCCTCATGCAATGTTAACGCTATATAAACTCCGCTATTGTTTTCGGTCCGTTTTGTTTAAAGGTTATAAAACCCTAAATGAGAGTTCTGCACATTTATACATTTTTTGTATTTGATTGTTTATGTATGAGCATTCTTAATGAAGCTTAATCCATCTCTTAGGACGCGAGAAATTAATAAAATGTTATATAGTTTTCAATTCAATAGTGTAGGGATGAACACCTCCCATTCCCGACTCCTCCTACACCAGTGACTGGATTTTAATAACACTTTCAATGCTTTCCATTCGTTTGAAAGTTTAAGCTTTTGATTTAGCCATTTGATTATGGACTTTCCGTTTTGAATTTTCTTCGGAGTTCAGTATTTTAGTGATTTTACTTTTTTCATAGATTGTTTATTACGTAATGTCATAGTGCATATCTAATTTTACTTTTCGATCAGAGTGATTTATGGAGTTTGATATACAAAAGCACGATATTCACTACATATCAAGGGAGTGAACATCCAAATCCCTAACTCCTTCTGAACTAGTTAGTGGCTGTCAATCGAACGCTTGCGGATTTTCGATAACATAATGCCATTGTTCAATTTTTCTTTTTGAACAGAATGATTTCTTTGGTTTTTTATACATAAACATGGATTTTGCTAATTCATATTATGATTATAACAACCCCCACTAGAAAATCCTAAACAAGTCAAATGAGAAATATATCTGAAACATCTCCCTATGACCACATTACTCAGGTAAAAGAAGCAGAGGGGTATATAGAAGTAGGCTTTGCTCACATTATATATTTCCCCCCTTTTTTAGTATGATTTTCAGGTTTCCCAAAACAAAACATGTTCTTAACCTGCGAAGCGATGGCAAGTTCGTGTATCAATTCGCATGCGAGATCTGTTCACAAGAGTTCTAGTTTTTATATTCAGTACTTCAAACTACATAAATTAAATGTTGGGAATGAAAACAATATTGTAAATAGGATAAATATAATAATACATGATTGGTAAGAAAGTAGCCGACAAGAACAAATGAAACAATATTACTCAACAAGCAAAAGCAAAATGTACAAGGCTTAAAAAAAAACAACAAGAAGACGTATTATCTTATTTAGTATTTATACATGCAAAAATGCAAACAGGGATTGTATATCAGACTTATAAAGTATATTTAAAAATGAGGAGAACAATACAAATTATATAATTTTTATTACTATTCCGTCCATTCCTACACGATATCTACATTTGTAATAGATCATACGAAAAACAACATCATTAATTGTAATGCTGTTGATTCATTATTACTTGTTGAATACCAATTTTCGTGGATTTTTTGGTACAGGTGAACCACGAAATTAAAATGTTCAACGAATGACAACTTTTCTATTGGCTTGTATGCAAACTCAGTCATAACCACGAAATTAAATATCCATGAATATGTAAGTTTTCCTTAATCCATAAAAATTTGTATCCTCGAAAATAAATGAATCCGCAGTAATTTGAAATAAGTATCAAATTTGGTTTACCAACCTAATGGAAAGCAGCTTATAGAAAACAGATATATTTTAAAGTAGCCTTAAATCTGTTGAATAAAGTTTTCACTTTACCTTTTGTTGTTATTGGTGATTTCAATTTTGGTTTCATCTTAAGTTATACGCTTGAAAAATAAAATGTTTCACTTTAAATTTCTTTGTCTTTCTTAGAGAGACAGATTAATATAAGACCACTGCTCTTGCTTCCTAATCCGATGATTTGAAGGACTTGTATATTTCATTTTTTTTTTCGTGTTTTCGCTATACTTAAGGAATTTTTTAATAACATATGTTTACCCAAATAACTTTGTCTTAAATGTAGTATCACATATGGAATGCTTTTAAAACATTTATACGATTAGAGCATTTGAAAACTGGCCATTCGTGATTAACATTGAGTCCCTTTTGTGTAAAAACGTATTGACTTATACATACATTTTATATTTCGATGTTGAACAATTACTAGTACGGTGTTCATCATGTTCATGTTTAATATTACTCTCTATCACCGTTTCTAGTTCGATGACATTATTTTTGAAAGCATTAATGTCATTGAATGTTTTACTCTCCTTTGTATCTGTTTTCTGAACATGTTGCAGGTTATGGTATTTATGCGTTTTGTGTGGTTTGAGAAATCTATAAAAGTATGAATTTTCAAAAATGATCTTAGATATTTCTTTGTTATATCTTTATATTCCAACATGTCGTAATTAATAATAACTATTTCTCGATTTAAATCTGACTGATAGTTAAGCCAAGGATATTTCATTTCTTTCTCAATCCACATATTCTTCCTGAAGAATAATAACAAAATTGAGACTTTTTGACATTGTGGCAATGATCTCTTCTTCTCTCGATCTTCCAAACTCGCTATCACGGAAAGGTAGAAATACTCGAAGATTTTTGTCTTCAATGAACGGAACAAGTGTTGACATCAACCATCGGCGTAAAGTAGCATCATTATTACAGCAAGATATGTAGACACCATAGGTGTACATATTTAGAGGAACTTTAGTTGTTTTAAAGTATTTAATTAATTTTGTGTCATTATAAATATTTCAAACCGGAAGTAGTATACTATTGTTGACGAAAATAAAACAATCAGCACTATCACAGCCAAAGAGATGGTTAGCCATAAGATGTATTCACTGTAAAATTTACATCCGAGGTCGGTATTAGTCATGCTAAGAATATTTACTAATTAATTCTTGTAATAGCAAAAAATTCTCGTATTATTGTAACATTTACTATGAGACGATGGCAGCCAATTTTGAATTTAAGTATCTTCACATTTGCACTCTAATACGGTTAAACCCAGATATATCTGGTAAGGTTTGAGAGCTTGCAGAGCACGTGGAATTTTCTTCATTTCATTCCCTGAAATATTTATCTTTTTTATGTTTCTTAATCTATAAAAGAGTTCGTCTGGAAGATTTTCAATTTTTTTGTACGATAAATCAATGCTAGTTATGTTATGACTGTATGAAAGTATAACACTCTCGTTAACTATTCGTGATATTTGATTATTCGAAAAATCTACTTCAAGATCTGTTTTAATCGGCAGAGCAGACGGTAACTGTGTTTGTCCTGTTCCGGAACAATCCACAACAGTCCTAGTTCTCCCAGGCTGGTAAAAACACCGACAACTTGGTGGACACCTGTCGGCAATTGATAAATTACATATCAGAAGGTCAAGAGCTTTGCTCTTCATTAATTCATAATACTATTTTCTCAAGTCAGGTGGAGAATGACATTTTATGTCAAAAGTGTCTCTGTCCAACTTGTCCAGAAACACCTTGGCTTTAAGAGCAAAACGATAACTTCTGCAGTCACATGCTCATTTATTTTCTCGGAAATCAAAAGAATATTCTAAAAGTTTTCCATATAAAAAGAAATTTTAAATCCTAACTCAGAAAAATTGAAGAAAATAGAAAAATTATTGTAAGAAAAATCCACTGTTCCTCCATTTCCGAACTGTGTATCCTCTTTGCACTTCCACCGTAGTTCATTGGTGACTTTTGATATTTGGTTATAAGAGAAATCTGCTCTGGAGAAAGCAGGCTGCTTCGTCCACAATATATTTGTTACGTTCATACTAGTCAGTAAATTATGACTAGCATCGAACCTTAGAAGACTGCCATCCAAATTCATAAAAAGTCCAGGTTCAATATACTTCAAAATATTACATGAGAGATCACACCACTATAAACCCAAACACTGTGAATCTCATCGTTTGAACTAAATTTTCAAATGTGAAATAGGAACATATCTTAATATTACTTATTAGTATTCAACATCCGGAGAGAGATCAGTCTATTGTACGATATTCATTAGTGATTAAGTCGGGTTGGGTTTAGGTCAAATACATTTGATTTTGTTAATGCGCATTTTATAGAAATGTCCTTAACATATTAGGTATATCCATTCTAATGTAGTTTTTACAGGCGTGAACAGGTATATTAAGAAGGTTGGCATATGAAAATTACTAAGGCGACGCGCATAAATCTTCATAGCATGTCAAAAAAGATTTCCGATTCTAAATGTACATTTTCTGGAAAAAATTAAAAAAATTTTATCTTTTAGTTTTGTCTCACAGTACGTCAGGGGTTGTCGTTCTTTTTTGCCGTGTTACATGTTTGTTTTTCATTCATTTTTTTGTACATTAATTAGGCCGTTAGTTTTCTCGTTTGAATTGTTTTACATTTGTTATTTCGGGGCCTTTTATAGCTGACTATGTGGTATGGGCTTTGCTCATTGTTGAAGGCCGTATGGTGACCTATAGCTGTGAATTTCTGTGTTATTTGGTCTCTTGTGGAGAGTTGTCTTATTGGCAATCATACCACATCTTCTATTTTATAATCATTTATAATAAGCCCTAATATAATATATATTTATACACTTTAGATTACATTCATGCTCGTATAAACAAAGCACATGACTACCGCTTTTATTGCTGTTCAATGTATACCAACTTGAAATAAGGCCTCATATATGGTACAGTATATTTATTCAATACAATAAATATCTTAACTTTTCGCACTTATACCCAAAGCAAACAGATATAGTTTCATTGCTGTTCAATACATTTGTATCTCAAAGTCCCAGTGAGGTCTACATCACTGATGATAGCAAACTATATATGGACATTGGTGGAAACTCATCCTGCAGGAAAGAATATACCCCCCATTTGTCAATATCAACAAAGAAGTACGAGATAACTTTATCAATGTTCACTGTAGTTTTAATCAAATTATTTATGGTCGTTTTGTGACACCTATTTGCAAATCTTTCATGTATATTCGTTCAGTAAAGTGGTTTGAACTTGATGAAGTGCAGCTAATATAAAGACTGCCATTGTTAATACATATATCAAACCTAATCGTGTGCCGCTTTTCAGCATGGGATCTACATCTCGGCTTTTCATATTTGAAAACCTGAAAATCATTTAGATTTTCTTTCATGTATGATGTAAATAAGATATCTATATATGATTGAAACCCTATAGAAATATAAAAAAGAAGCCATTACTAAAATAAAACCAAATAGAAAACCTAAATTACTGTTTTCCGTTTGCTTCAAGCTAACGAAAGAAAGTTGTTTAACTTGACAAAATCATCTGACATATAATTATAGTAAAAGCTTTGAGTAATAGATGTATACAATTCAAGATTACGAGTACTACCATTACTTGATCCATTGAAACATGGTACAATATAATTCAAAATTATAGCTTATGATTTAAAACGTTAAAAGGTTCTACGTCACATGAGAACGCCACTGCAATACAAAGAAATACAAACGAAAATCTTGATATTACTCATAATTTTATAGTTGTTGCATATAAATGTAATTATGAGAATTGAGTGTTGTTTTCGTACTTTTATAAGGTTTTAAAAGCGATGGTCATGCGCATATTGTAAGTAGAAAACGTTTTAATTCTTGAATACATCCCTAGTTTTTAAACACTTAGGTATAAACATTCCTGATGAAGGGAAAGAGAGAAAACCACTTTGGACGAACGAAATTTGTAAAGTGTTATCACCATATACTAGCACTAGGTCGATTCCGCTGCTTGTGGAATATTAGTTTCGGAGTTTACCGTCAGTACAGTAGTCGCTGCTCCAGTACTGATATGATTATAGCATTGTCAAACTTTTCTAAAATTCCCCGTTGATGAATTAAGAAACAATGGCCATAACTCCCCCGTGTAATATTGACCCTAGATGTAATTCACTTTTATCTCGCTTACTATTGGTCATATAGCAACTAAAGTGAGTTCTACACATTTATACATGTTTTGCTTTTTTAAAATATTTAGGTTTGCGATAAACACGTGTATGATTATCAAACGTGTATGCTTATGTTTATGTTTTGTGTTTATTTTATCTTATTATGTTCTAATTCGCCAGACTTAAACGAACATAAATTATTTATGCAATAAAACTCAACACATGTATCAGAAATGAGCTCTCCTTGTGAGGGTAGCATACTTTTTATTAACCAATGTATAATATAAATCAAACAGTTCGTTTCAAAGTTCATTTTAAGCACATTACGGCTTAATCTCCGTCGTTATTAATTAGGTATAAAAACAGTCATACAGGATCGATCACAGTCAGCCAACCATTAATACATACAAATATACACCAATCTACAAAACAAGAAATACAACTTAAATAAATCATTATAAGTAAAACATTACTTTCCACATAAAAACAATAGATGGTCTTGATGATGGTGGGGGGTAAGGGGGGGGGGCTTAATACAGGCAAGGCAGTTGTACGACGTATGCTACTCAGCGTAAGGCAGAACTTCGAATAATAACATTATAAATTACATTTAATTTATATCAAACAGCAAGCACGAGAAACACGAGCCAAAATCATACGATACATAGAATACCTGTTTTAAATTCGCAATGCGACGAATTTCATCCAATGGAATACATTGTAAACATTACAGGTATTCTAAAAACATGTGTTGATGTAAACAAACACACGTGCTTTACCAAAACATATACATGTGCTTCCGTACTATTATTAAATATATTACATGTGTATATGTTATGTCATGTTTTATGTAAAAGCTCAGTAGAGTTTGTATGAACTATGTTTTAAACATGTCCGGTTTTAAATAAGGTTTTATATATATGTAGTATTGATTATGTAATAGCTTTTCCCAATAGCAGTGAGATAACAAGACCAAACTAAAAAATTAGATATTTTAGAAAAATGGTTTAAACCCTTTGTGCCAGACCAGTAATAAAATGAACGAGATTTCGCATCCATCAATACTAACCTTACATAACAATAGTAATAATCGGACGGAAGAGGCTTTTACAGTGTTGTTTCCAATTTGTTTACCCTTGTATTTATAATTTATTTAATTTTTACTGTATAGAGAAAGTGTAGAATACAAGGAATATACGGTATGTACTATCATCTACTAAAAAAATAATTATCGGCATCTTTGTCAATTTACTATCAACTACTTAATCTGTTTTTTGGCGTGTTTGTCAAATTTACTATCATCTACAAAATATTTTTATGCTTGAATATTTTATTCATGCAGCTGTGATGTTTGTTTTTTTACATAGTGTTGGCTGCTTAAGCCAATTTATTGTCACATTAACCTATTATGTCCGTTTGAATTGCTCACTCAATTTTGTAAATATAACGGGATTATAAACAACTGTCATACAAGTGGGAGGTTAAGCTACATGTTACGGAAGCCTTTTAGTGCCATGCTAACTAACTTTTTCCAATTTGATATAACAAATTAAATAATTGTTTGTTATCACAAATTCAATCCGTTATAACTAGTTATACAGTTCGTTATATCATTTATTTTTTTTTTATCAAATTTTTATTTTTTTGTATCAAATTTTTATTTTGTTATATCAAATTAATAAATTGTTCTATCAAATTAATAAATTGTTCTATCAAATTAATAAATTGTTATATCAAATTATCATAATCTGCTATATCAAATTGATAATCTGTTAAATTACATTAATGCTTTGTTATATCAAATTGTAAAAAGTAAATTAGCATGGCCCTAAAAGGCTTCCGTAACATGTAGCTATACAACCAAGTTTATCCACCTTTTTTCTCGGAAAATTTCCGTACCAAGTCAGGAATATGACTTGTTTTTCACTAGTTTGGTTGATTGATAACGTGTGGTTTTTCATGAAATGAACATAGTCCACATTGAAATATCTCTCGTTTTCCAGAATGAACAATATGTTCAATCACTTATTACTACTGCATTATGGGTCAGATAAAGTAGGAGTTATGTCACTTGACCGATTGGCGTGTAACGTTATTTGCACAAAGATAGTGATTGACTGCATATTATCAATTCTTCTTCTATACATATTTACTGCCAATTATGGAACACCTTTTCAATGGAATAATGTCCGGAGAGAGCACTAAAATCCACTGTCTACGGATTAAAATATAAAAAAACCAACAAAGGCTTGATTACAATCCGATTCAAATCCTAATAATTTTTCCAAAGTAATCCTGTTAATATAGGCATTTCCATTATATGGTTTAAATTGAGACTTTATTAGGTTTTTTTCTGCACCTTATACTTTAAAACCATAGACGGTACTTCTTTTACTGCATCAGATATTTTTGTGCACCTTATACTTTGATCAAATACACGTTCTAGTTTCACTGCATCATATTTGTTGTTTCCTGCACCGTATACTGTACTAACATAAACAAAGCCAACAATGCTGCAAACTTATTTGTTTTTGTGAGCAAGAAGGAAATCAAGTTCTAAACAAAACCTGTGGATTTGATTCGGCGAAAAGTATTGACAGTGGCTAAAAAAATAATTTTTTAGCGAAAGAGGTAAAAAAAGAATTGACCAAAGAAGAATCCCTGCATAAACATTACTAGTTTCACTATTAGATAGGCCCGGTAAAATCAAAATCTTCCGTCCCATTTTACTCATTTTGCAAAAACTATTAACTTGATGTAAGTTTTATTTTATTACGTCTTAGATATTTCTGGAATATGTGCCACTGGACAAGAAGTAAGACAACAACCAATGAAATAGGTGATGTCATTGAAAACTCGTTCAAAGTGTTAACTTTTAAGGAACAATCTTTAATAAAGCAGATGTAGTACGATTGCAAATGAGACAACTTTCCACAATAGAATGAGAAGGATCTACACTACTAAAAATTTCAGATTGTGTTTTGGTGATGAGCAGTAAAATTAAGGCGATGTAGTATGATTTGTAATAGAAAAATCTACCATAGTCACAACAATAGAATTACGAAAAAAATGTCGTTCAGGTCGATTTATAGGAGAAAACACAAGATTGTTATACGACTTGATGCAAATTGCAGAAGAAAAAAAAACATACCAACACTTCTCCTATTTGTCGACTTCGAAAAAGCTTTCGATTCATTATCATGGGATTTTCTACTAGAAGTATTAAAATTTTTCAATTTTGGACAATCTATTCGAAATCGGGTGGGAATTTTCTACTCTAATATTCATTCAGCTGTAAACCAAGAGGGTAATTTATCAGGTTTTTTTAACATTGAACGGGGTTGTAGACAAGGGGATCCGCTTTCTCCTTATTTGTTCATATTGTGTGCTGAAAAACTAGCTATTAAGCTTCGCAACAATAAGAAAATAAGAGGCTTTAAATCTGTTATCATTGAAAATAAATTGCCGATGATTCTGCTATTATTTTAGATGGATCTAAAGAATCTCTAATGGAAAGCATGAAAAACTTTAATTATTTTTGGGAATCCTCAGGTTTAAAAATTAACTACAGTAAAACCCAGGTTGTATGGATTGGCAGTATGAAATACAGTCAGAATGTACTTTGTTCTAGCTTAAACTTATCATGGAATAAAAGTAATTTTTCGTACCTTGGAATAGATTTTGATGTAGATTTATCCAAGATAAGACGATTAAATTATGATAAAAAAATATTGGAGATTGAATATCTTCTAAAGCAGTGGAGCAAAAGAAACTTAACTCCAATTGAGCATATTACAGTGGTTATAACATTGGCATTGCCAAAGCTTATCCATCTGTTTTCATCATTGCCAAATCCGGACAATAGAATTATTTAAAAACTTGATAACTTGTTTTTTAGTTTTGTTTGGCAAAAACCATTTGGTAAAGTTAAGAGAGAAACATTAGTGAAAGATTATTTTGAAGGAGGTCTAAAACTGATTAGTTTGAAACCTTTCATAAATTCACTGAAATCTACATGGGTTACAAGGTTGATCAATAATAAAAAATTACAGGAAATTCTTGCTTTCCACGGGATTGATTTTGATTTGCTAGAAAACACAGGTGTCAAAAACATAGAAAATAGTATGACTGTATGCACAAATCAATTTTGGAAAGATGTTTTGAGTGCCTGGAAAGATAATATTGCTATAATATTGAATATACATTGGAATATTTTTTGATTACGCCTTTATGGTTTAATGAGAAAATTAAAATAGAAAATGATGTTGTTTTTTTACAAAGACTGGTATGACAAAGGTGTACACATTGTAAATGATTTATTAGATGAAGCTGGAGAATTTTTTCCCCTGACCAAATTCCAGGAGGTGTATCCCATACATACAGACTTTCTGAAATATTATCGCTTCATAAATTGTGTTAAAAAGTATTTACAAAATTTTGTTAAAAATGCTGCATCTCCAATAAAGAATTGTTACCCAAGCATTCCTAACAATATCAAGATTTTTTTAAACATAAAAAAGGTTCTAAAGATAGGTACTTCATACTGAGAAAAAATCTTACTCAACCAACAAATAAAAAGAAAATTATGGAAAAGTTTGGTGTCACTGATGATGAAATGAAACTCATTTATAAACTTCCATCTAAAATTACAACAAATAGTAGAGCACAGTGGTTCCAATACAGGATAAACCACTTAGTTTTGACTACTAATTATTTCCTGGAAAAGATAAAACTTGTACAAAGCCCTCTTTGTACTTTTTGTACTATAGAACCAGAAACCATTATACACTTATTGTGGGAATGTAAAGAAGTACATATTCTGTTGGAAAATTTTGATACATGGACTTCATCTACAGCACACATAATACTTAACTGTAATTTTAAGACTTTTGTATTTGGTATTTTTGATGTTAGAAACTGTATTGTACAAAATAAGATATTGCATTGGTATTAAATATTATATCTATTCAAGTCGATGTTTGAAAAAAGTTCTATCACTACAGGCACTCAAACAAAAGTTAAATGATCTGTATTGTACTGAAAAACTGTAGCTACTTATAAACAAAATCAAGAATAGTTTGACAGAGAATGGAATAGCTGGCACTTTCTGTGTTTATACTGAAGAACTATCACACAAATAAATGAGACTTTTGTTTTTTAAATTTGCTAATGAAACCTATGAAATGGCTCTTTACTTTCGATCTGTCTTGAATCAAGTACCATATAAATGCAGTGATATATAGACCAAGCCAATGATGACCAATTTTTTTTTTTCCTAAAAATTTCAAACTTGTTTTTGTTTTTTTTACAAATTTTTGTTATTTTTCTTTTAATTTCCTATACCCATTTTTTTTTCTTCTTTAAAATTTTACTATAGAAATAAAAAAAAAACATATACAAATTAGCTTACAGCGGAAAACTCAAATTGTTCTTAAGAAAATAGTTATTGTAAGAATTGTTAAAATTAACTTAATTATGATTATCTGACATTGTATTATCTGCACTGTAAAGAATAATTTATATACCTTTGTATATTATCATGATTATGCATTATGTGTTTTGAAAAAATTAAATAAATATAAAAAAAATATATAAAAGTGTACGGTGTCCTTTTTAAAATAAATTTATTAGTGTAAAAATTGCACAAAATCATTCTGTAAGGTTTTATCTCTAACGGAAAACCAAACGTTAGTGTAATAGAACATTTCAATAGAGAGGCTTAAGATACCAAAAGGATATTCAAACTCACAAGTCAAAATCATCTGACAAAGCCATGGCTACAAAATAATATTAAGTATATCAGAAATCATTCACGCCGGAATGAAGAAACGTTTACAAATTCACTTGAATTTAATTGTTGAAAGTGTTTTATTGTTGTGGAGCCCAATCAAAGTCCAAATACTGTTTTAATGAAATTAAACATTATGAAAGTGTTAAATTTTCTGTTATCAACGAAACTATCAAGGATAGAAACATTACAAAATAAAAGAGATTGAAGTAGACTGTGTTCATTTAATTGGGAAAGACATCGCTTTTCAAGTAACTAAATTAAGAACGATACTAAAAACAAAATTGTAACACAAAATTTAACAGGCATCATTATTGATTATGGGCAACAAAGGCTAAATGTTGTCTAATTATTTCAAAGACTTAATAAGAAAAATGATATTGTAAATTTTATCCCGATCATATTCATACACTTAATTAAGCGTAACAGCAAAACGTCCTTGTGTACAAATGTAAGGAAATATATATCTTACTTTAAAACAAATGGGAGGTTTTGCTAGCTATAAAATCGTTTTAAGAATTGTTTAACAGATAATTTAGAACCCCATACTATGCGTTCATAAAGTGTTCCCGCAAGTCTCCAGGTTTTGACTGCCCTTAGATATCACAGAACTATTTCGTTTCAACAAGTCGTTGGTGATTCAGTCTGTCTAAGTCATCCAACAATTTAGAGAATGATATGTTGGACTTCAATTGATTTTATAGCTAAACCAGAGGTTTAATAAATTTCCCATTTTCTCCTAAGCAAGCAAAAGTTTTTCAAATGAGTTTAGCATGACGACTGCGATTGGGCGTGTCGATGGTACACGTAAAGCTATTAAAAGACCAAAAAAAAGAGAAGATGCATATGTATGCACGAAAATGTTCCATGCATTAAATATGAAGGGTGTTTGTGACCTCAATACAACCCATGACCAATCTCGTCGTCAAATGGCCTTGAAGATCACATGATACTTACATTTGAAATAACTGTGAATTGTGGAATTGGTTGCAAAGTCATCATTACTTCGGTTATCTTCTTTGATATTCAGCATATCATTTTCTTCAATATCTTTTGACACCATTGAAAAACCAAGTAACACCAGGTGTACGAGCTGTTAATTCAGTCCATAAAAGAACAAGACAAAGAATTGAGGAAACCTTTATTCCAGGGAAAAGCAGATAGATGCGAAAAAAAAATATCAGAGTGATTTGTACGATCGAGTAATGCAAAGAGAAATTAGATATTTATTTTTGCTAGTTAAGCTACTTTGATATGATATTGTGATACACCGATTTCCCACATTAATACTTTACAATGTACTGTAAAAGATTAACGGAAATAATTGAAAAAAAATGTATGCTTTGTCTCTTGAGGATGTACCATTTGTGTCAGATGTTCGTGCTCCTGGTTTTTTCCTACGATACAGGGTAAAACAATTAGCCCCATAACACCCATTTTTCTTTTCATATAAGACGACAATAGCCCATAAAACATCAATTACCAAATCTAGATTTCTTTTTCTTTCGATTTGAGACCCAAATTATACCAATGCAAATATAAGGTAAAAGTACGAGTCAGCTTATTCCAGCCATTTTTTATAAAAAGGAGGTCCATAACATATCAATATTTTTAGCTGATTTGTTCCATTGTATTTATGCTCTTCTAAATCATAGTATAAATTTCAAATTCTATATTTTCTTTAACTTCACCTTAGTTCGTCCTTAATATGGTTTCCAAGTCCATGATCTTTATTCGGAAACAAAACACATTTAAAAAATTAAATATGGTTTTTACACCCAGACATATATAGCGTTATCCGTTTTTGGCACAACTTTTGTAATTTTCGATTTTTATGCTCTTCTACTTTTTAGTTGATTTTGCATTCCAATTGTTTTAATTCGATCATCACTGATGGCTCTGATGAAGACGAAATGCGAGTCTAGGGCACCAATTATGAATCTGGTTTTTAATATTATGTTTGGTTATATTTGATATTTCAGGAGTTTTTCAAAATACTTCATAGAACTAATATCAAATTATACAACATTCAGTAACGATATTAAAAGGTTAATATGTGTTACTATATTAAATCTCATATTCCTATCCAAAAAGCAAAATAACAAACAATACCGAACTCTTAGAAAAATCCAAAACGGCAAAATCAAAAGCTCAAACACATCAAACGAATGTATAACAACTGTCATATTCATGACTTGGTACAGGCATTTTCTTATGTAGAAAACAGTGGATTAAACCTGGTTATAAAGCTAGCTAAACCATTTGCTTGTATGACAGTCGCATAAAATTCCACTATATTGACAACGAGATGTGAACAAAACAAACAGTCACAATAGGCAAAAATGTCAAAAACATGTGTACAGCAGTCAACCTTGTGTTACAATCTTAATCACTATAAAACAAACAAATATGTCACCAATGAAACACAAAAAGGCATACAGACAAAGCACATTAGCAAAAATTAAAGACAAGAATACAAAAAACGCGCCATAAGCATGGTAATTATGTTCATGCACAAGAAATATGCACATAAATCTCAGTTTGTAATTATTGATTCACAGATATGTGTTTTCAATTTTAGTAATTCAATTGGAATTTTTAATTTCCGGGTATTAAATTTTTTAATCGGTTTGCGTGTGTATGTTTTGATATTTTAAATCTCAGTGTGAATTTTTCAATTTTCAATGAGTATTTTAATATTCTCAGCGTGTTTTTTTTTTAAATTTTTTGGTCGTATTTGTTTTGAGTTAAATTCTTATACGTTAGTTTTGACCAGTACAACTTGCCATAATATGGTATATGATGTAGATACAATTGTACGTGATACGATATATGACTGCTGTTGATGCTTACGAGCTCACCATAAACGGCAAAAAAGAATTGAAAGATGGCATAGGGAAAATCAAACTTTATAAACAAAAAAACGAACTCATAATGCCATGGCAACGACCAAAAGACAAACAACCATATCCATAACACAACACTCGTCAACAGAGAAAACTAAAGACAGATCACCATGAACACCACTAAAAATCCTGGATGATCTAAGGTGCTCCAGAAGGATTAGTAAATTCTGCACCACATGTGACACCCGTCGTATAACTCCTATAAAATATGGAGATTTATGCAAATACAAATATTCTTTATCAGTATTATTGTGCATGGAAGTAACGAATCGAACTAAAATGTATTGCCTCCAATAAAAAAAACCAACCCCACTTGTTTATTAGAAATTTCAATGGTAACTAATGTTACTTTTACGACAATCCGTCTGTTTTCTCTTTTGCATTGTTTCACATTTCATAGATAGCCTGGGGCCTTTTATAACTTATTATTCGATAGTGGTATTGCTCATTTTGCCATCCAGTGAACTGTAACGTCCCTATACTTCAAAGTCATGTGTTGTTTTGATTATAGTTCTTTTTTACTATTTTTGGAGATATCCGTTTGACGTGGCTCGGTACTTATACATTATTTTACTTTTTATTGATAATCATATAACGTCTTATTATCTTAACATCATTTCTCTGTAAAGCTTGTCTGAAGACATGACAAAGAAATGATACATTTAGAATGTTTTTAAACTTAATTCTCAAATATCCACATTTAGAATTTACAATAAAGTGAATATTCTGTTACAAACAATAAACAGTGGCTTTTAAACAGGTTTTGTTACAGCAGCATACCAATTACATGAGTTTGGAACAGTTGTGTTATTTTTATTTAACAATTTTTCTCTGCATGATGTATTGCTGTCTTTCCAAACTCATATTTTTTGTCAACCCGCACACCTCTCTTAAGCAAATAACTAACAAGCGGAACAGCTTCTTCTTCCCTCTTTGCATTGCATAACTTACATATCATCACTAAAACCGTTGCTACTTGTTTTATTGTCAGGTTACATTCAGATTTGTTCTGTAGCAAATCTCCAGTTTTGGCAAAGTCACCTTCTTTAATAGAAATAAATATGTCATCATTTCCACTATCAAGATATTCTGTGAGAAGATGGTTATACGTATTCTTAAATTGTAGTCTAAACCAAGCCATGCTTTCTAAACACTTTTTCGGAATGAAAAAAGGTGATGCTTTGATACGAAGTTCGTTAGTCTTTCTAAAATAGGCTTGTCATCTACTTATATAGTTTTTTGATACGCCATTAGATACCTGTGAATATCATATATTTTGCGTAGATATTATCATGATTATATTTACCAATAACTTGTTTTATTAAAAAACGATTGTTTCAACAGGTTAACGAACTGTCACAGATGAAGTATGTTGATGATGTGCTATCCAATTGAACGATGTCACAAACCTTTTTTTATTTTTTTTTGAGGAGGTATCTTGTGGTGATTTGACTCATTGGAAATCTTACCACATCTTCATATTTTTACAATTTCTTTAAATGTTTTATTTTGTTATTTTTCTTCTTTTTTATGAAAAAAAATTAATTTTTCACTCCCAATCATAGACATCTTTTTTGTCTAGAAATCGGTTGTATGAACATTATTGAAATATTTTTCTAGTTTCTAAACGGTCTCTCATGGATTATTCTTTGTCTTCGTAGTGTGTTATAGTCTTTTGTTTAAAACGCAACGTTTTTGATATTGTGAGCATTTACACTGTTATTTTCCAAACAATTTTATTTCAGAATGCATAGTCATTAAAAAATTATAACTAGTAATGATTTTCATTGCTGATATAAAGCACTGGTACACATAACATTTACATTTTGTAAGAATTGTACGGGTTCAGATTTTTCAGACCAGTTTTGGAAACGTTAGAAATTTTATGGTCCCTAATCCGCAGTATGACGGGAACACTTAACGGTGGAATAATATGACGTCATTAAATATGTACGACGTCACATCTAAATTGGCGTTCCAAGTCATTTTTAAACAAAAGAAAAATATAAATAGTGATGAATAACGAATTAAACTGTTCTGAAATCTATTAATATTCCTGTAGGTGCACCATTAACAGCGTCACTTGAAACAGCAGTATATGTACTTGTATTAACCGATATTCTGCAAAATATATGTTTAGATCTTGGACTACCAGTAGACGTCCAAGATACTGTAGAGCTTGAAAATAGGGAAGGGAATGAGGAGATCCAAGACTCTGAGAAACAGACTAACAACATATAGATTTTAAAGTAATGCTTAATAAAATGACTCGAATACTTTATCATACTATTCTAAAATTTAGGCAGAAAGACAAATACAAATAACGTAAGTTTCTTGAATCAAAAGACATCAATGTCCCACGGAAAGCCTCAAACGATGATGGTTCCTGTTCTGCTTTATCATCTGTCTCTTGTCTCTTTACCGATGCAAGTCTTGCTTCTTAGTTTTCAAGTCGTCTCTTTTTTACAGATAAGCTCTTCCTTTCAATGACGTAATATTTGCCATTAGGAAAAGAATGACATCTTGATCGAGTGCTTAAATAACAGATTGATTGGTTGAAAATTATGAAATTATGGTGCCACGGAGTGTTAGAATGTAAACCTGGGTAAGTTATGAATTGAAAGATTGTCTGCTCTTTGGTCGGGTTGTTGTCTCTTTAACATATTCTCCATTTCCATTCTCAATTTAAAAATAAAGTCCAGTTTAACTGTTACTTTTATTTTTAATCATGATTTGTGTATAAGTTCGGACCAGAAAAAACGTTAAAAAATGATTGCATTAAAAATCTGATGAAGGTGGACGTGATCTATTGAAAGGTAAAATGTCTGCCATCATCATATTTCAGAGACAGTCCAGATATCATGCGATTCACCCAGACCGACCTGCCTGTTGTATTAATTGTAAATTTGGTTTTTGAAATATTTGCCACTAGAAACCAAACAAACGACATCAATCAATCAACCAATCACTGAATTTATGAGCCACATAATACTGTCTCCTATTGTCTTATTGCGCGATATATATTAAAAAAATATGTAATAATTTGAAGATAATACCTCATTTCGTTTATATTAAAGTGCAGGTTTGTTTTTATATCTTTTCATTTTTTTCCAGCACGTGTTGTTCGTGTGGTTAACATGATTATATGTCGACATATAAAATACTCTACGTTCACATTCGAGAAAAACACGAGAACAGACGAAGATACACAGGAATACACGAGGATAACGTTTAAAAGATGTAACATTATCGCCGTTTCTAATTGAAACATCTTCATTAACGTCATCTATACGGAAACTATGTGGTTTTCTGTATAAATAAATTGTCTTATCAGGAAATATTATGCGAAAAAGATATGTTTGAAGTATACTTTGAATTGGAGTTCGATATTTTTATTATTTTACTTTTAACCATCTTATCTTCAAAAACTCGTACAGCATTTATATAGGAAGTGTTAGTATGCATCTTGACAACGCAAAAATATCAGGATCGATCGTTTTCATTTTGATAAAAAAAAATTTGCGAGAAAATTTTCGATCAACTTAATCGGAATTTAAATACAACGACTTCATAAATCTTTAAATTTGTATTTGAAGCATACATATTTGTCTAAGACCCCCACAGAAATATACTTGAAAAGGTCGATTAATATTTTGAATAGTGCAATCATAGGTTTTGTTCTTACATAGTCCTGTGAATATCTATGACGTAATTATTTTAATTAACGACGATTTAACAGAATTTAACCTGATAAGTCATTCTTAAGTGTGATAAACTAATATAGTGACAAGTGTTCTTATATTTTAAGTACGAGAGCCAATAGGGAAAAAAAAACTGTTTTTCTGTGTAAATATGGTTTTCGTGGATTTGTTATATTATTCCTGTGAAATAATATGCCCAAAGGATAACATTTTATGTAGATTCTCTATTTTCGAAAATATGCTATCATTTCAAGGCTATATAACAAATGACCATGAATTTTATATAATGATGAGTGACACAAAGTATTCGGTGACAAGACATCAAAGAATAAAGAAGAACAGGATTGTTAGGGCATGGAACATACAATCACATGATATGTTACGTCACTGATATCCCATAACGATCACCCAAAGGATAATGACGTCAGAAAATTTTCGAAGACATAAACTGAAAGTTACAATTAAGATCTCTTGTTTTTTGTTTTCATGTAAGCAGCAATCCTACATTAAACAATTCCTGATACGAAACGAAAACCATGAAATATTTGGTCACCTTGCAAATAGTTTGCTTGCGGAACTTTTGTAACATGAAAAATAAAAATTTGCAAGAAAAAAAAATTAATCAATAATCCTAACATCATATTCATAGACAACAGATAGAGAGGACAGGATCATGACAGCATCAAATAGAACATAAATTTTATCTTTGATGTAAAACAAATGGAACATACATGTTATCTTTGATGTAAAACTAATGGAACATACATGTTATCTTCGATGTAAACAAATGGAACATGTTATCTTTGGTGTAAAAAAAAAATTATAACAAGAATGATGAGATTAGAAAATGTTCAAGCTTTATGTCAAAGAAATCCAGATGTAAAACACATGGCATTGATATTTGTATCATCTTGGAGATACATTAGTCTACAGAGCTGCTTGAATATTGTTACATTACAGAAGAACGTTAACAATGAAAACATTAAAGAACTCTGTCTTTCTGTCGTAATGATCAATTCTAAAATTTACCAAAAGTTAAATGTTCCGAAGAAAGATAGTTTTCTTCACGCTATGGATTATGCATGCGGTTAGCACAATTATTTAAAACAAAATCTGATAAAAAAAATAAGACAATAATAAAAAAGTTATGGTTCCATATTGTCTTTCTGAAAGTATATCTTTAAAAAGATATTGTACTTTGTAATGAGATCAAGTAGAATTAAAACTTTTGTTAAAATGTTGGGTTTTTGTTTCAAATATGTCCGTGTGAAAAAGGATATCAGTTAGATCTTTTCTATTTCATACAATTGTTTTTCGTTGAATTATTTCTATGGGAAACTAATTAACAAATCAAAGGTCATCTTTAAAATATCACGTATAACTCTCTTGTGACTCTGAATTCATGATATATGATACATTACATCTAAGAAAGTATAATAGTTTTTATAACATCTGAGATAAAGGAAAATTTAATTCATTGATCAATAAATGCGAGTCGATAAAGATAAAATGTACATAAGCATAATAGTTCTTTTTGTGATTTATTGCAAAAGTTCAGGATTAAAGCCGAATTATGTGGAAAAAGATATGCAGACAATGTTCAACAGACCAGATTTGATATGTCCCATGAAATGAAAAAGATACCCCGCCGTAAATCAGATGCATTGTTGTATCTGCCGTTCAAAATCGGATGTAGATGATCTTAACAAATGAATACAAAGACGGTCAATATAATTCCGAAATTGTGAATCGTGGAGGAAAACATGATTTGTATTCGCTGTATCATCGGTATGGTCATCTTACTATTTTACCCGGGAATATTTGTTACTTTAAAGGAGTGTTTGTAATTGATCTTTCAATCAACAATATCACGAGTATAGAAGAAATTTCGTGCTTGAGAAACTTGGATACTCTTCTTCTTCGTGGAAACAGTATACAGTTTTTGAATAACTATACCTTTTTGCATATGAAATTTATTCGTATACTTGACTTACCATTTAATAGAATTGATATAGTAGACCCAGCATTTCTCCTGAAAATGAACGGAAATTTATTTTATCTGAACTTATCCTTTTTATAAGTTGGCTACAATGGATATAAAAAATGGAATTGCGTCAAAACAGCAGTATTTTTGTGAGGTAAATTACAAATATACAAGTACTTTGTAGAAAAGAAAAATAATTAATTTCCATAAAGAATATGTCTAAGAAAGATCTTGGGTGTACAGTACCGAATAATAACATCATATGTATAAGCATTGTTATCATCGCTGCATTCGTTCTTGTGGTCCTAATGTCGGCAGTTATATTTTTCTTTCGATTCGAGATATATATCATCATGATCATTGGACGTAGAATTATCAAGAATTTTAAGAGAAGTTCATTTCCATAAACACTGTCTTACGATGTGTATATATCTTGCTATGAAGACGATGAAAATATTCTCCTATGGTTGTCATCAAATTTATTACCAAATCTCGAGCAAAAAACTAATTGAGGTGATGTCCAGTAGTCGCTACTTTAGTATTATTTTGAGTGAAAAGTACAATGGACCTTTGCTTTGGAATGAGAAAAGGTAGAAATATGCATGGCACAACTATACACTCGATTAACATCGGGATATAATTATAGTTAACAATGATAAACTTGAAGCTGATGAAATTGCCCAAAAATATTTGGAAGCCTTTCTACGAATTGAACACCATATTGATTTTTCTAATCATAAAAAATCAATATAAAACGAAACAGCGTCAACAGTTATAAACAATTACAAAAATATGCGGAATTATGAACGAGAAAATCGTGTCATTGCTGAGATCAAAGAAGAAGACTTACCATTTCCGAAAAAAATATCCTTTGTATTCAAAATTGGTTTCTAAATAAGTGTAGTCCAAAAGTTTGCTGAATGTGAATTCTCACCTTTAAGAAACCTTCAGATAAAACCAATGTTTTGCCTTATATAGATATAAAAAGTTGTGGTATCAGTGCCAATGAGATAACTCTCCATTTTCTTGAATATCGAAAATCAAATTTGTTTTTAAGTGTTAATTTTTTTTTAGAAATCATTAATTGACATGTTTGACATGTCCGAAGCCATAGGCCTGTATTTGCGTGGTTGTCGTAAGTCTGTCATATTTTTTTTCGTCAATTGTTTTGTTAAAAATGAAACCGTTAGTTTCTGCAATGCGCACAATCAAAAAGTCCCCAAATATAAGAATTGAGGTTAAATGAATTATCTATTTTTTTTAAAGATAACGGTCGACGGTTTTTGTCAAAAAAGTATTTAAAAGGTGTAATCATTATTTTCAAGACATTTACTTGACTAGCAACACCTATAGAATTTTAAAAGATAACTCTATCTCTCCGTGTGTTTCATAAACTATAATCCTATCAAATTTATGAATTTTCGGAAATATTGAAATCGCTATCATTTTTGACAAGCCAGTTTTTTTTTTTAAATCAACAGACAGTCGGAATGAATACTTTTAGCTGAATAAATACGCATTTCACATCTTTAACCGTTGATTTTGAAAACTGTATGAACTTTTTTGAAGTTTTAATCTATCATTAATCAATGAAAAAAATCGATATCACAATAAATGGTGAAATGAGAAAACTCGTTTAATATAAATTGTTTGTGACGACATCTTCATTTGAACATATTCATCAGACAGTACAATTTGTAAAACATGCTAGTAACAAATACAACATTGTTATCTAAACATCTTTATTATGATAAACATATAATCTTTTTATTTGTCGTAATTTTAATTTGAAAATCTCATTTAATTCATTAGACAGCGTCACAACTATATCATTATTTTAGCACATTCGAATTTGTTTGAGTTCCCCGTAATTACGACATGAACTGTTTTTTGAAACTCTAACACTGATATGGAGAGGCTTAAGACACCAGAGGAACATTCAAAAACATTAGTCGAAACACCATGTCTAAAAAAGAAAAAGACCAACAGAAAAACAATAGTACACAAATTACTCCATTGAAAACTAAAGACTGAGTAATGCTATCCCCACCAAAACCTGGAGCAGGGGTGATCTCATGTGCTCCGGAAAGGGTAAGCAGATCATGCGGTATGTAGCACCCGTCGTGTTGCTCATGTTGGTACTTTTTTTATAAGTCAATTTATGCGAGCATTCCGTGTGTGTGAAAGTTGCAAGCTGTTTAATTGAAAATAATGTTCTATGACGAGCATTTTGCATTCTAAAGTTTCAAAAGTGTACGGTATGATCTATTTATTGGCAAAGTCTAGAAACATAAAGTATCATAATTTATTTTCATATGTAGTTCCATTACATATTCAAAGATAAAAATATGTTATTGAAATAAAACAGTTGCAAATCCCTCGTATACATCTTTGTTGTAAGGTATGGATCTTCTGGTCTTGTTTCTTCTAATCGTTTATATACAAATACGTATGAAGAAGGATATATGAGGAATACGATAATGAGACAGCATAAAATACACAAACAATCAAAAGACATTGATATGTCGTCCCATATATCTAGTCTAGAATATACTTGTATGTGTGCCTTTGGTAATAATTGATTTTAAATGAACACAGATTGATGATGTCGCTACTGATTTGTAGTCGGAGGTATACATATGTCAAATATCCAGTTGTTTTTTGGCCATTGAGTAAATTTCATCGCCTGCTTTATAGATTTATAGCAATTTTGCGATATTGCTCCCAAGAAGTGATTCTAAATGTCACAAAAATGTACAAGTTTTGTGTCGGTTTAAGGAACAATTAATTTCCATAAAGTATATGACAAGGAAAGACCTTGGATGAAGAATACAGGATACTAATTTCATATGGATCAGTACAATCATCGTTGCGGCGTTCATTATTGTCGTTTAACTATCAGCAAGTATATTTTCCTTTCGATTCGAGATATTTATAATAGGACGGAAATTCCTAAAACATTTTAGGGGGACTTCCTATCCTATGACATTGTTTTACGACGTATATATTGCCTGCAATGAAGAAGATAAAAAGATTCGTCTGTGGCTGACTACGCATTTACTGGCTACTTTAGAGGTGAAGAACATGCTTAGTGTGTTTTGGCCTTCCAGAGATAGTGAAATAGGAGTACCTCGAGAAGAGGAAATGATAAACGTGATGTCCAATTCTCAAACCTTTATCGTTATTTTGAGTGAAAAGTACGAGGGACCTATTCGTTGGAACGAGAAAGAATGGAAACATGCCTGGCACAATTATACACATAATCTGAACAGGGAAATTATTATTAATAATTACGACCTACTAGAGGCAAATGATATCGCAAAGCGATATCTCGGAGCTTTTCTGCAAATTGGACAATTTATTGACTTTTCTAATCACAAGAAGTCGATAGAGGATAAAATAGCTTCCTTACTTACAAAACAAGATAAAAATTTAAAGAAATGCGATAGAAAAAACTTTTCTCATTCTCAAATAGATGATGAAAAATTCCCATTTCTGAAACAATATCTTTTATATTCAGAGTTTAAATGTAAGTAATAACAGATATAAATGAGATATTGTATCATTCTTCCTTAACGTTTTAAATGCTATGTATAAATAGTTATAACACTTTTTCTTAAAGTTATTTCTCCTATTCTATATCATCAGAAATATATTTTTTTTGTGGTATGCTTTCATTAAACGTTTCAAATGATAATGTGGTTTAATGTATCAGGAAGACTTCCTGGTCTATTTTTAAAATGTTTACTACTACAGAAAAGTTTAAATTGTATATATTGAGGTATTATATTGCATCTTGAATGTAAACATTTGAAATGATGACATTCATTGCAATTTATGAGTAGTTTTTAAATCAGTTATATAACAATTTTGTAAATGAGGCCCTTCCTGGATGTTCCTGTTTGTCATAGATTCATACATTTTTGTAATGTTAACATTTGTTAATAAACTCATCATAGATATCTTGATTACAATATTGTACGCCTGGCGAGCGTTTCCTCTACTAAAAATTCAACAGTGACGCTTGAATAAAAAAGTTAAAAAGATCAAATATAGTACGGAATTGAAGCATATTAAGGACCCGAAATTCTGAAGAGTTTTGACATGTACATTTAACGTTATCTTCACAGTTGTCGTTGGAGTTTTATGATGAAGAAAATATGTATTTCCATAGTCAGGAAAAAATAGAAAATGCGACTTTACTCTATTATTGTTTGCTTAATCATTAAAAAGAATAAGAGAGTCAGAAGATAACAAAAGGGTATTCAAACTCATTAATCGAAATAAAAAAAGTAAGCAAATCCTTCCTATAAACGAGTGTTTGAAGTATTTGCTGCTACAGTCAGGCTTGTCGAAATGGAACAATTTGTATCTTTGATACTATTTTTGCTGAACAAGCACTGTTTAAAGCGCATGTTTAATTATTCTTGCAGTTAGGCACGTCGAATAGAAAATCAAAAGTTTTGTATCGATGGTTGCATGAGATTTTGGCGTATATTTTTAAGATTCATATTTGAACATCTCATCACACTTTTTTCGATATATTTTACTGAAGAAAACATCCAGAGTTTTGAAAAGTTAAATATTTAAAGGACACTGCATGTTGGCCACTAAAAGGAAGGGACATTTTTACGTCCTCTTAAGTTATTACCAAAGGATGGAAGAAGGACGGATTTATGATTTTTGAAAGTTGTCTCTTTCGTTAACGAGTTTCCAATATTTGCTTTGAATTGATAGCTCTTTTCTTATATAATAAAAATTATGATTTTTGCATATAAAACAATTTCGTTTGAAGGGTTATCGTCTAGCACCACAAGATTATGACGTTAAATGGATGACGTACTATTGAACTCAAATATATTTATAAACTCTTGTGCTCGGAGTAAAGTGTAGTTTTGGAATGCTTTTCTTGGTTCAGGGTCAAAAAGATTTAATTTAGTCAGATAAATTGACTAAATAAGATTTAGATATCTTTAAGTAAATTGTAAGCAGATATTGATTTTTTACAAACCTTTGATACAAAATATCATAAATATTGATAGCATTCAAATACCTATCAGCAAAATTCTAGTTGAAAAGAACACTATATTTTTTCTATCATATTGAAAGTAGTTGTCACTTGTTTGAATAGCCATGGATAATATCATATTAGCAATATTTATAATAATGGCAATTAGTCTATTCTTAGCAGAATTGGTATCAATATAGGTAGTGGTCTGGACACTTGATATAGGGAATTGAGATTTGTCAAAAGATATTATTTAATTACTCAATACAATTACATGATTCTTCTTTATCAGTTTGTGTAGAGCTGTGTTACTTGCCTGAATCTAACCTTCTCGGTTTATTGGGTATAGTTTTGATATGATATCTAAAATAAACGTAAATACATTAATATACGTATGAAATATCATCAAAGGTCAAATATATTTTAGTGGAATAATAGCCATTCTTATAATAGTAAGTCAATTATATGACTATAAGATACCTATTCAAGTGCACAGGGTATCTATTAATCTAAAAATTGCAATAAGATGTCTTTTTGTTAGCATCCCTTCTGGGCATGTTGCAAAATTACGCTTTTGTTGTTTTACAAAAAAGCATTCAATATACAACAAAATGCAAAGAACTTTAACTTTGAACCTGAAGAATTAAGTATACAAAAATAGTTATATTTGAAATTTTCAGAAAAAAATCATTAAAATCAAGGGCAGGTAATTCAATTCAATTTGTTTTTATTTTATTTTTCAAGAAAATAAGCCCCGTGACCCCTATTTCTATCGTTTTATGTTTCATCCAAAAGAAGAATAAAGCTTTCTTTATAAAAACAATATAAAATAATCCCAATTTATACGATTTTAAAGAAAAAAAAGACCCGTGACCCCAATGTTTACATTGAAATTGAAAGTACAATGAACCAGGAGTATTTTACCAGAGTGTAAGAAAAAAACGTCGTCGAACATTTAGACACCCCAGGTACCCAGTCAAGCGGTTAGATGAATATGAATGCAATGAGGTGGAATTATTAATTTACAAGTAAATAATTGTTCCGCAATGTTTTTTAGTATAAAACCCGACAAAAATGGTAGTTAAAGACGAATTATTCTTTCACTATATCACTTTATTTATGATTTAACAAAAAGAGTCTTTTTTATTTATCTTGTAGCTTATGTCCTTTAAGAATGAACGATTTTCATTTTTATTTTTTATATACATTTCATTTGACTCAAGTACCGGTATCTTATCTTTGCCTTCTTACTATTGATAAATGTCATATATTTGTGTATGGCTGTTAGTATTACATCGCAAATGTATTATGTTCTTACAAGTCAATACTTCAATTCATTTCAAACTTTTTATTTGTCCCTGCGTTCGTTTACATACAGTTACATATGAAGAAAATGTCAACATTGAAAGTGAAACAATTCAAACAAATTTTGTTGATAGATTTGTACTACAAAAACTTATTTAACATGTTAAAATACGAATAATACTTTTACGATAACAAAATAATAACATGCGTGTGATATAGTTTATTCTACAGGATTGAGTGATCCAATGATAAGTTTGTCTATTTGTTTTGTCGGAAATTGCTCAACAATACTCTAATCGTAACTTCCCCCCCCCCCCCCCCCCCCCCGTCAAAAATGAAAAAGAAAACAGATGTAGTAGAGCAAATCTACCCTTTAAACAAATATGATTGTTATTGAGCCAAACGTTTTTCTACAAACGAATACAATTTACAATACATACAGAGAAAGGGTTTTCGAATTCATAATAAAAAAGCGAGGCGAAAGATACCAAAGGGATATTAAAACTTGTGAGGCGATGACAATGCATGGCAAAAAAAAAACGAAAAACGACGAAAATGCAAACAACAATTCACAAAACACAACAAATAAAACTAAAGACCGAGCAACACAAACCTCACAAAATAAAAATGCATTTGTTTTACGTATATTTGTTATTTATTTAACACACAACATTGATTGTATCGTATTGTGTGCTGTGCTTTGATTAGGTTAATGATATTTTACGTTAAATATACAACCTAATATCTTTATTCAAACAAATCGTATCAATATCAGTACAATGAAGTTAGTAAACACATGACATATGATAACAGTTTGACTTCACAGGTGGTCTCGTGGTAGCATGCTTTCCTTGGGTGTGGTACATTGTATGTCGTGTGTTTAAACGTCTTCCGGGTCAAAATTTGAAGCTGTCATAAACCTGATTGGTACACTAATTTTTTACTTGAAACAATTTGCATTAAATTATATTATTGAGGATTGAACCTGGTATTATAACTAGCTAAACCTCTAACTTGTATGACAGTTTTTTATAGTACCGTTATATATACACTTCTGTGCCAAGTATAGATAAACCTATGATTTTATCACGCTGTTGTTTACAAAGCGAAAAAGTGTGTCATATTTGAATTAACTATAACAGTGGCATATTATCTGTCAATTTTAACATTTTAATCCGACCGCCACTGATGGGTCTTTTTTGATAAGGCGCGCATCACTCGACCACAGTTTGAATGCTGCTATCTAGGATTAGTTTATACATGAGTAAAAGTCGATGTGAAGTATACGAAAATGATTTATCAATAAAATGCTGAGCTCAATAATGCAATTCAATGCAAAAATGTGGCAACAACATACTATGGTAAAAGATCTCACAAAAACTGACTTGAGGAAATATAAAAAAAAGTGACGACAACAAAATATGGAATGCAACAATCAAGAACATCGATCGTAACATAGATAACCTGAGTTAAACAGTATGAAAGAGTAAACCAATACTCAATCAAATTATCAATGATAAAAGATAAAAAAAAAGATGGGATGTTAGGGTCCTTATTTTGTTGATATGAATACATGTAATCGGTGTTCTATCTCAATTTGACGGGTATGTTGTTGATCAGATAAAATACAGCAATGGATATATATTTTATAGTTATATACTATATTATTTAATCCTATACGGCAAGGGAAACAGAGCAAAGAATAAGTGGAGACGGAAAGTAATACGGCGGTTAAATTAATCGTCAAATATGAATAAATGTAAAAAGATGTCAACCTTTCCCTTTTTATCTTGACTTGTAGAACACAAGGACTGTAACAAGCATGCAAAAATTCGCTTTAACACCTAACTAGACACTACTGGTGCAAAATCCCGAGTTGAAGCACAAAAAAATTATTAACAATGTCAAAAAAAAGCTCTGAGTTACTGAAAAGTAGCTGGTAGTTCTTAAACTACAATTTGTAAACATTCTGCTTCCATTACTTGAACATTCAAAGCTGAAATACAGTCCTTTTTACATAAATTTATTTATTCTTCCATATGATAGATAGATTGTATACAAACATTTACTGTTTTATCCCGTTTTACACATACTACAGTAAGACTCATACAATCCACGTGTAGTATTGTAATCAATGATTGAAATATCTACCTGGCTTTTCGTAATGTGTTATCTTTATAGTTGATTTACTAGATACTTGTTAAAATTATTTAATACATGCACTGTTTCCTTATTTTAACAGGATTCAAAACTGACAAGAACAGCACATTATCGCCGACAAAGATTCTTTCATGTCTATGTCAGAATCACCTAACCCATTGTGTGGATCTTGCCCTAGTGCAGTAAACAAAAATATTGCAACATTTTGGTGCTTTGATTGTTCAAAACCCATTTGTATAAAATGTAAGGAAACACATTTAGGATACTTTCATTTCATAGCTTCAATGTCAGAAACAGAAAAAGTAGATACATCTGTGTTAACAGGACCATGCACTTGTATCGACAAATGCTCTAAAACTTCTTTCTTACACTGCAAATCCCACGATGAAATTTATTGCCCGTCGTGCACGAGAAAAAAACATATTAATTGCACGGTATTCCAGAGTATTGAGAAAGCTGCAAAAGGATGCCATCATAGTGCATCAGTATTAATAACTGATTTGGAATCAAAATTTGCTAATTTGAAGGAAAATTATCTCCGATTAATAGAGGAGCAAGAACTAAATTTAACCGATTTAAATTCTAAAAAAAACCAAATAAAAACTAAAGTAAGGGATTTACGTAGGGATATAAATGAGTATTTAAATGAATTAGAAATTAAAATGGAAAATCAGCTAGACCGTTCTTACGAGCAATGTAGAGCTCAAATGACTAAACACATAGATACTATCCAACAGAGATCCGACATGTTATCATCAATGGAGAACACTCTTCATTTACTAATAACACATGCTTCCGAATGTTGCACTTTCATTGCAGCAAAGAACATCGATAGAATTCAAGATGCCGAAGAATCTTTTTATGAAACGTTTCAAGAAGGACTAATGAAGTTAGATTTGTCGTTTTCCGGAGAAAAGACATTTGATGATCTCAAAACAGTATTTAAGACATTAGGAGAAGTTAAGCTCAAGGTAAAGGAACGAACTATAATAGATTCAAGAAGGTATACAGGGTTACAATATTCAAGCCGATTACAAAAGGCAGCATCTCGTCACCATGCTTACGATTCCACAGAACTTGATTTAGGGGAGGATAATAGAATATATAAGAGCTGCTGGTCTCCAAAGAGAGAGATTATAATGGTAGGTAATGAACGTGCAGTATGGACTAACAATATCAATAACAAAAGTAAAGAGCGCATTGATTTAAGTGATTTTCCTGAAGATGTAGCTACTGTAGATGATAAAACATTCCTAGTGGCAATGGGTAAAAATGGACTTAGTCTTATTAACATAGCAACAAAAACGGAAAAACATATTCTAAAGTCGTGTTCAGATTGTGTTGCATATCAAGATGATGTGATATATACAATTGATGATAACAGACTTGTTCTTTCAAAGCTTAATGGATCGACTATGAAAAGAAAAGATATAGGCTTTGATGCAAATAGCATGTGTGTTAATCGTAAAGGCGATGTTTATGTGTCTGACAATACGCACATTTGTAAGTTAGATTCAAAAAGTTATCGAAAGGAAGTTGTATTAGCAGGGACGGCAAATGAAACCTGTGATATTGGAGGTATTACTATTGACAAAGATGATCAATTATACTACATCGACAAAACTAATGGTGCAATCATGAGACTAAAACACAATTCGAAAAAAGCCAATGTAATAATTGGAAATTTACAGAATCCGTTAGGCATTACATGTGACAAAATAACTAACCAAATACTTGTCATTACCGCCAGGGGTACTAGCATAGAAATATGGCAACTCTGAAAATGTAAGTATTTTCATAGTGTATAACTATTGACATACATAGTAAGTTAAGATCAATTGAAGATGTTCAATGCATATATCAAACTTAAATAGAAAAAAGCAGCAATATTCCCTTGAATTCAAGAGAATTGAGAAAAGAGAGTCAGAATATACGACCATGTTATTCACTGCATCTGAATATAACGCATTCTCGGTTATATTGTCAAAACCGCACACTTGTTAAAACCTATTAAACAATCAAAATTCGCTACCAATGACATATCGTTAACTGCTTCGGTAGTCTCGTGGTAGAGTGCTCGCCGCCACCAGTTCCAGAGGTAATGGGTTCAAATTTCGAAATAAGGTAAAAACAGAGACAGTAAAATTGATATACGCTGATTCTCCGCAAAGCTAGCGGCATTTGGAAGTAAATGCAGAAATCAGTCGCCTGAGAATCAGAATAATTTGTGCATTTTGGGTTACAAGTCATCCTGCGGACTTTTACCTTTTAAACTAGTACGTACACATTTTGACTCAGCGTGTCGTTAAAATGCAAAAGAGGCTTGATACTCATATCGGACTAACATATCTTATTCTTGAATATGCAATGAATATGCTAGTAAAACAGCCATCCATCTATAAAACAAAATCTTATCTTCATCAGGGTGCGATAAATGAATCACACATACTTTTCGAAACAAAGGCCGATGTTAAATAAAATTCACCTCTACAATTGGAAAAGTACACTTTAATGTTGGTCATCTTCTGGAAGGAAAAGCTGCCGAAACCTTAAGATAAGGTTGTTAAATCATTCATTCCTCATATCCAAGTTCAACAAGTAACGAAAAACTAACATTCACGACAATTAGATGATTTCAAAATTTATGAAAATTCACCGTCTTATTCTGTCAAATTCTCGAAGATTAGAAACTTGGCAGATGATTATTTATAGAATAAAGTATCGAATTAATAATGACCTAACTCTATATAAAAAATAGGGAAGATTTGTCTGTTAATAAAAAGTAATATTAACAAGAAAGAAACAATCATATGATATTTGCAGTTACTTAAGTTAGTTCAAAATTCAAAGTTTATAATGAGACCACGTTTTACTTTAAGACACACAGAATTTGGAATATAAACAGAGTACAATATGTACTAAAAGAATACAGTTAAAATTAAAAGGATGCATATCAATTTGCTTTATTGTGTGTAATTATAAAAATATTAAATTGAAGCAATTTATGGTAAATTGATGCCGACAAAAACAAGAGACATTAGACAAACGCATGGATGACAACATCAATGATGAAGATGCGCACTTGGTGTTTCCTCATCTTTTTATAAGTATCAACATTTAAGGTGTATATTCAATTTGTAACTTTTAAGTATGTTACTGTTGATTATACATATTGTCATCTTTTTCTTGTACACAATGTTGAAAAATGTCTATTTCCTTTAGTATTTGCCTATTCATAAATTTCGTTTCTAGATATAAGAAGATGTGGTATAAGTGCCAATGAGACAACTCTCCTTCCAAGTCGCAATTTGTAAACGTAAACCATTATAGGTCAAAGTACGGTCTTCAACCCGAAGCCTTGGCTCACACCAAACAGCAATCTATAAAGGGTCCCAAAAAATGACAAGTGTAAAACCATTCAAGCAGGAAAACCAACGGTCTAATCTATATAAAAATAACGAGAAACAAGAAATACTTACGAACAACATCAACAAACGACAACCATTGAACATCAGGTTCTTTGACTTAGGACAGGTGCAAACAAATGCAGCGAGTTAAAACGTTTGAATAGGTACCAACCTTCGCCCTTACCTGTTTATTTTAATTGAGGGTTCTACTCCAAAAATTCGGTAGAACAGCGCCATTTATTAATTTAAGATATATGTTCTACTTCATTTTATCTCATTTCAGGTTTTCTTCAATCTGGACACGTATCACTTTTAATATACAAATACAGCAGTGATATTTCATGAATGTGATCAAACCAAAACAACTCTACGTTTTAAACTCCCAGGATCTTAACAGTTTGTGCAGTAAACTGAATCATGCACTGATGCTTATTTTTCTGTTTTTGGTGTTGTATACATATATATTTATGACATATTTTATGTTAAAATGGAGGGACATATTAGGCAATTATTATAAGGGAAAAAGTTGCTTTTCAACAGTTTACTGTAATGTTTAAACTCTTCCGGTTTCAGCTGGTAAAATCAAAAGCTCAAACAGTGAAATGAATGGAAAACATTTGTCATATTCCTGACTTTGTACAGATATTTCCTTATGTAGGAGACGGTGGATTTATCATGAATATAAAGTTAGCTTAACATATCACTTTTAATACATTCGCATTAAATTCCATTATAAGAAAAATGTAAAAAGAATCGGGGTACGACAGTTGACATTGTGTTAATATACAAACAAAAAACTGTAAGGGTCTTTTCACAGTTACAAGAGAAATAGAACGTGAACTTGATGTATTTTTCAATATCTTTTTAATATTATATGCAGATAATGCTGTTTTGATGGCTGAAACACCACAAGATCTTCAAATACAGTTACATATTTTTAATGAATACTGTAAATACTGGAAATTTAAAGTTAATGTATCCAAAACCAAAATATTATGTTCTTCAAGTGGAAGATTATCAGACAATTTACACTTTCAGATAATCAAGAGATAGTAATCGTTCAAGAGTTTAGTTATTTGGGTATTTTATTGACAAAAACGGGAAATTATAAAAAGGCAATTAAATCACAAGTTGGAAAAGGGACAAAAGCGATGTATGAGATGCTAAAAAGGGGAAAATTTCATAACCTATCTGTTTCTTGTCAGTTAGATCTTTTTGATAGAATAGTCAAACCTGTTCTGTTGTATGGATCAGAAATATGGGGATTCAGTAACTGTGATATTATCGAAAAGGTTCATCAAAAATTTTGTAAGTTGCTCCTAAATCTGAAATCTTCCATCCCCAACTGTATGATATATGGTGAGCTAGGACGTTTTCCATTGCTATTGATGTTAAATTGATGGTCGAAATTGATTATGGGAAAGTAGTCAAAGTATTCTTGTATTATTTATAAACTATTGCACCACTTGTATTATACTAAAAACATAGCTTTTAAATGGTTAATATTTGTTAAACGTATATTTGATGAATGTGGATTTTCTTATATCTGGAACACACAGCTCTTTTTAAATAATGTATGATTGAAATATAATATCAAAACAAGATTGTGTGATCAATTCAAACAAACATGGAACAAGACTATTCAAAACTTTTCCAAAGCCTTGAATTATCGAATTTTTAAGAAGTATTGTGTTTTGAAGAATATTTTAATATTTTAGACGAAAAAGAGTTTTTGACATTATGTAAATTTAGAATATGTATCCATAAACTTTCACTCGAACTTGGAAGATGGTACAATATAGAAAGGGAAAACAGAAAGTGTAATTTATGTAATCTAGATATTGGAGATGAATTCCATCACATTATTAATTGTTCATATCTTAAAAAAGAGAGAAATAAATTTTTAAATCGAAATTTTGATAGAAGGCCAAATATTATACTATTTACTGAAATTATGTCATCTTCAAATAGGATAAATCTCATTAATTTATGTAAGTTTATACGAATTATGAACAAGCGAGTGTAAATTCCTTTTGTTTATGTTGTTGTTGTATATATTGTATATTTATGTTTATGTATTTAATTATTATGTTACATGTCTTCCCTGTACCTATGTAATTGATGATGAGAAATAAAGATGAAGACATAATCTTTCAATCAGTTTAATTGAGGTCTGGAGCTGGCATGTCAGTAACTGCTAGTAGTCTGTTGTTATTTATGTATTATTGTTATTTTGTTTATTTTCTTTTGTTTCCTATTCTGACATTGGACTCTGACTTCTCTTATACTGAGTTTTACTGTGCGTACTGTTGTGCGTTTGTTTTTTCTACATTGGCTAGATGTATAGGGGGAGGGCTGAGATCTCATCAAACATGTTTAACCCCGCCGCATTTTTGCGCCTGTCCCAAGTCAGGAGCCTCTAGCCTTTGTTAGTCTTGTATCATTTTTAATTTTAGTTTCCTGTGTATAATTTGGAGTTTAGTATGACGTCCATTATCCCTATTTGTTTAGGGGCCAGCTGGAGGACGCCTACGGGTGCGGGAGTTTCTCGCTGCATTGAGGACCCATTGGTGGCCTTCAGCTGTTGTCTGCTCTATGGTCGGGTTGTTGTCTCTTTGACACATTCCCCATTTCCATTCTCAATTACATATATATATATAGTATTTGTTTATGAAAAAGGCAATTTTTTTGAACATCAGCTCATATTCTCTATGCTGTTTTTGACAACTTATGACTCCATAATGGTATTAAACTGTCTTTAAATTAATTTAATATAATGATAAAGTTGATACTATGAGATTGGAAGACTTGGAATTTCAATTTATGTTAGTCGAGAGTTTCTTAACCTTATTAGATTATAGAAGTTCTTAAAAAATCAGTCACTTTTACATGTCATGTTTCAGTTCCTGAAATGTAGACAAATAATGTTTCCCACCAGAAAAATATTTTTTTCCGATGAATTTAATTTACTTGTATCTGTACCTGTTTTATATCCACATGAATCATCTTAATGAAATTTTTTTGTTTACTTTTGTTACCTTGAGTAAGAATACAAACACCCCGATTTAAAACGACCCTGGGTTAACACAATTCATTCATTTACATGTACAAAACTGTAGCTGTTGGTTTCAGCATTTCATGCATCTTTTCGTATGAGGAGGGGCATATGTTGTATCATTGCAGTTGAAGATATGGAAAGTTATTACATTACTACTTCCATGAGTATACTTTTCAGATGCCTCTTTATTGATAATTGTGTAATTGCAAAACTTCAAAAGAAGTGCGGAGTAATTATCCTTATTCATAAAATGAGAAATATGTAATAATTATATTCAAACTCGATGACAATATAACCTTCAATTAGACTCCATATTTCTTGTCGTTTATTCCTTAATGAAATTGTTATTAAGTTCAGAATATTTATCTAAGTTTTAGATAATTTGAGAGGAATTGTTCAAAATAGCTTATCTGTATCTAAAAACCATTTGGCGCCCCATTTTCTTAAAAGTCTGAGCAAAAACTAGGAGTGTTTGCAGAATCTTTCCCTCATTATACGTGCTAAAATAATAATTTCAAAAGAAAAAGTCTATACTTGGAAATGATCCATGTATAAATGCTTTCATTTTATCTTCTTCAAGGATTATCAGTTGATTATATGTATAGTTACTTGGACATTTCTTGTCCCAAATAGAACCCCATGCTGAAGTTGGTTCATTTACGGTTTATGATGTATAAATACGCAACAATGCTGGAGTCTGTAGAGCGCCTGGTGGAAGGCATACTTTCAGCCCTTTTACCCAATCACAGTTTGAGTTTTCCGTCCCTGACCCTATATGTACAACTTTGCGGAGCTTAATTATTTGATATATTGTTCAATTTGTTCTCGACAGGAATAAACATGGAATATTTGCATCTACAAGTCAATTAACCAATTCTAATAAAGATTTCCAAATAAAATGACATACTTATGTAACTTGACGTACGTATCTAATGTGATCAGAAATTGCCAACCATTGAGCTTGCTTTAATACGTCACTAAAGTTTAAACCAAGTATCCCAATGACTACTAAAACCATACACTGGAATTTTTGACCATATGATATAATTTCTAAGGAATATAAAGTGAGAAATCAGGAATTTTTTTTATTTATCACGCGGTTCTCCAGATTCCCGCACACTAAAATATAAGTATCAACTGGATGTTCGATGATATGTTTTCATTGCATGTTGTTGGAATATGCATATTCAGGACGAGAAGATGAGTTTGTACTAGATATACACGCTGGTCAAATGGTATTGACATGATAGGTCTGTTGGATGACATGCAACTAAACCTTGACATATAATTCGGATTCAGGAACATATATCTTTCTCTTACTCCTATACCACATACTTAGCAGAGACACAGCCAATCTTTGATTTGAACCAGTCGAAAAGTATCTTGGAATAAATTATAGCATTGTGTTTAAAAATAAAGAAGTTATTTTTGTACACCTTTTATATTCCGGCGTGTTTGAAACTCTTTTTTCAACTTTATAATTTTTAAATATAAAGTGAGAATATGATCTGGCTTTAGATTTCATTATTTTCAATATTTCAAACTTAATCTTGATTCTCGCTTCAGATTTCATTATTTTCAATATTTCAAACTTAATTTTGATTCTCGCTTAAGATTCCATTATTTTCAATATTTCCAACTTAATTTTGATTCTTGCTTCAGATTTCATTATTTTTAATATTTCAAACCTAACTTCGATTCTCGCTTAAGATTTCATTATTTCAATATTTCAAACTTAATTTTGATTCTCGCTTAAGATTTCATTATTTTCAATATTTTAAACTTAATTTTGATCCTCGCTTCAGATTTCATTATTTTGTTTACATGTGTTTTTATGCTATTGCTGAATAATAAAACTAATCCGATAAGGGATATCACATTATTGTTTATACGCATCGCTCTCGGTGCCGCTATAATCTCGTAACCGTATTATGACGTTGCCGTTTTCGAGTCCGTCGTAAAGATCGCCGATTTTTAAACTGATGACAGCCCGCTCGAAGGAACGTTTCACTAAAGCAGGAAAAAACAAACGACGTTTTCATTTAAATGCAAAAATTAAACATTTAAAATGTTACACGAACTGGACAAAATGTATGCCAAAAAAAATAGCAGAAAGTGCCTTGATATGGCACAACTGTTGGCAGCGTATCGTCACGATGCGGTATGTGGGATTCAGCGTATATTTAAAGAAAAAAAATTATTGACCAAGAGTAACAGCATGTAAGTGTATAGCTTCTGGAATCTGTAGTTTTCTGTCCAACGGAGGGATGTAAATAAGAACAATGAGTTTCGACTGTCAGTTTTCTCGTATCACATGAAACGTCATAACTATAGTCTTCTACACTACATGTATAAATAATTCATCAAAAATTTAATTTCATATAATTATTTATCCGGCTCAGCCTGTCGGGTTATTACAAGGCAGGGTAAAAATTCTTAATTCAATATGTTCTAGTTCTGAATATGCATTTAACTTGCCACTGTGTGAAGTGCTATTTGAAATGTGATTCATTTCACATGTGACGACATAAATGTCCCAAGTGTCGCCCACCTTTCCCAAATGTCCCTTTGGTATCCGAACCTTTACATCGGTTGCAGGCTGTCGAAATCAAAGAAAATTTAGCGCCTTCATATATAATACATTATAATTAATCTTTCTAAAGTGCTTTGTACAGGCTTACATAATTTGGGCACATCATTATTTTGTAGTATTCCTTCAAACTTTCAAATAGCGAACTGTAGGACCAGCAAGTTAAAAAAAAACAACAAAAAACAAAAAACAAAAAACAAAAAACAAATACAAATTTTAAATCACAGTCAGTTTAGTTCAATAAAAAAGATCATATCATATTACATTACATTGGTGATAAGATACCAGTAGCATAGGGTTTAAATGATTCTCCCAAATGGTTTTCATTGTCATAAAACAGAATATTATCTGCCGTCTCTGCATTCAAAGTTTGAAATCAACTTATATCAATGACATCAAACATACATGTGAAAATGTTACAAAAAGCAGTAACGTCATGACGTCAGAATAATAAGACATATAATAAGAACGAAACCTTTTTTTCCAAGTAAAAAATTATATCATTACAAAATATAAACTAAAAAATTATGTCGGACACAGATGGTACATAAAAGGTTTTGAACTTTGAATACGGAGATAGACAATTACTTTGAAAAAGTTACACAAGTTGTCTGTTTCAACAAATGTCTACAATTCCAATGAAAATCACAACAAAAATTACATTATACCGAGTTATAATGGTACCAAATACAAAAGTACTATGCCCCTTTACATTATTGTGATACAACAAAATGAGTTGCTATACATATTTTAGATGATATTGCCAAAGGGTAAAACGATAACAACCCACAAAGTTCATCATATTCATTGTGTGTAGAATATGAATTTAGAATAGAAACAGGCTTTTACGTACAATGTTAAATGCCGGAATTAATTTGTTCAAGCATTTGATATATTCCTAGTAAAATAGATATGTAACAAAAGTTGAGAACCATCTGTCAACTGCTTAGGACTGATTAGTGTTCTGTACTGTACAGTTAAAAAAAATCAAGATGTTTTAAATATAAAAAAAATATATTTATAACACCAATCATAGGCAAATAAAATAAACTATTTATGCAACCCTTATCATAAAATCAGTTACCCTAACCAATAGTATGCCACATGATGGTAAGATTTGTTAATCAGATAGTAAAACCGTATACATTGAAACGTCGTTTTTTAAGACAAATAAATGTAGATGGTTTAAAAGTTGATAAAATTTAAATTTAAAATGAAAATTGGTAGTTTCAACCTAGTACAATTATAAAAAAACGCATCTAATTACTCTTCTTAGTTCAAAATCACAGATCGATTGTTATATGACTTTTAGATGACTTATGTATATGTAAAAGAATGATGATCTCTCCCGTGATGAGAAAGTACGAACGTTAACGAGTACTTATCATTAAAAAAGGAATACTATTTCTCTTACAAACTTAGAATATTGTAAAGTGCTCAAGGCTCAAATGATGGTTTTATTCAAGAATTTGTTCCATTGTCAGTGCAATGTTTATTATAAATGGATGGCTACTTTTTAGGTATTTCACTTATATATTAGTCTACGTGATGTAAAGAAGTACTTTTAGTTTGAGAAATTGTTATAAATTGTGTTTCAGACTTTAGTTGACACAAAGGTACAATGAAATGGTAGAATTTGTATAAATCTCAATTGTGAGTATGAGTGTAGATTATCTTTTTGTTTATTTACTGATCAAATTATCAATAAAAAACAGATTTACAACTGTAGTGCATTCAAAAACCTATTTTATTTCAGCATCTTACATCAAATGCTACTTAATTAACTTAAATTTAACAATAAAAAGAAAACGTTTTTTTTTTAATTGAAAAGATACATTTAATGTTCGATCTCATATATGTACCTGTATATTGGAAATTAATCCTTTTTACTGCGGATACAGTAATCAAATTTTTGGTAAGCGTTTCAGCTAAAGATTAAGGTTAAATTTAAAAATGGAACAGGTTGTTTTTTTCTCTTTAGTCTATCACATTGCTTTTATATCGCCTTTTTTTGTTTTGTAATTTTGAAGTTCTAAAAATATTTACATAATAACATACATGATACCAATTATATTGCACATGTAAACTTCAAACAGATTTGTTCTGTTTTCTTTTCTTCTAAATTGAACTTTCAATTAATAATCCTGTACATTTGATAAATGTGCTTCTGGCAGTTGTGACTCATTTCTATAAGTTCTTTTTTTTAAACTGTAAATAGGCTAAAATAATATTCTTCTACCTTATTGAGAACATGTTTACATTCGTTCGTAACACCAAATTTTACAGTTTGATAGGTCGAGATCACTTTGCTATATTCTAATTTATATATACACATACTAATACTCAATCATCTTGTTCTTTATAGGAAAAGCTTATTATCTTTAATTTTCCATGTACAAAAACTGTAAAAAGAACTGTAAAAAAAATGAATATTCTAAAAAGATTGATACCGACATCAAGTTTGTAAATAAATCGTAGCTGTATCAAGACTGTTTTGAAACCGATGAAATCTAAATCAATAACTCGGAGAAGAAAGTCCTAGCAAAGAATTTAATGTCGACCACATATCCTTTCTATAGTTAGAAAAATCAATGCAAATACTAGCTCTCATAAAAGCTTGTATATACCTGTTAGAAACATCACGATTATTTAGAAAATCATAATTTATGATAATAACATTTTTCGAAAAATCTTCTCGATAATTCAACCAGGCATATTTCCACTCACAAGAAATCCAAGCTTTCGTGCTTTCACGTTCTAAATGATGTAGATCGCTTAGAAGAACGAGAACAATTTTAGATTTCGATATGATATCAATTACTTCTTCTTCGCGTGGTCTACCAAGTTGACAATCTCGATACGGTAGGAAAGATTTAAGTCCCCTGTCGTTAAGATGCGGTAACAGCTCATCCGATATCCAATTACGAAGTCTATCGTCTTCATCATTGCAAGATACGTAAATGTCATATTGAAAAGAGTTTCTAGAAACTGGCCTGCTAATTTTTCTCAAAAAGCGTCGCCATAGAATATAAATTTCAATGCGAAAATTATAGCTCGTAAATGCGAAAATCACGACAAGGCTAATTAAGATTCCAATACATAAGATGATAATCTTCTGTACAACCTAGCTCGCTTTTTGTAACTTGAGTAATAGATTTGTAACCGTTTTCCGTCCGACAGAATATCGATGTGTTATTATAGCAAGGCATTGTTGATGACGGTAGCCAACTCTGGAACCAAAGATCTGTACATGTACAAACAATATCTAGTCTTCCTAACTGTACGTTGCAAGGCCGTAAGTTTCTGAGTGACCTATCAATACTTGTTATAGAATTATGTTTCATATTGATCATCGTGGCACTTTTCAAATGAGACAAAACAAATTCTGAAATACTATCGAAATTGTTTTCTGCAAGATTTATTTCTTTTATTCGGAAGGTGTAACTCTTTGCTCTTTTGAACTGGAAATCCAGATCAGAAATTAAATTCTTAGAAAAGTCTAAAGCCAAGTTCTCGTATTCTGGTAAAACTAAAGGAAATTTTTTCGACGATAATATCGTACTGCAATTGACAACAGTTTTGTTCTGACTTGGTTGATAAAAGCAATGACATTTGTAAGGACATCTTGCAGACAGTGAAATGTTGCAGATAAGTAAATCTGGATAGTGCTGGAAGTTTTTAATAATTTTATTCTTAAACTGTGGTGGGCTGTTACATTTGAAGTTGACATAACCTGCATGTAAAATTATCAACGCAATAGTAGCCTGCGAGACAAACGGATAAAACTTGCAATCGCATAACCAGTTATTATGCCTAAAGTCGAAACTGTATTTTTCAAGTTTTCCAAATAATTTAATGTCATGAAAACCGATTTTTTCAAAATTGAAAAAATGACTAAAGTTGTTATATGTGAAGATATCCCCCATGACCAAAATTGATATCCTGTTGAAATGAAAAGTTTGAGAGATTTGTAACGTCGTTCAGAGCATTATGAGAGAAGTTTACAGTGCAGAAGTATTTTTGTCTCGTCCAAACTATGTTTGTGACATCGATTTTTGTCATATTGTTAAACGATATATCAAAATGAAACATACTACCCGCCATATGTAGGAAAAACTTCAGTTCCAATTTGGTGATTTGGTTGAAGGAAACATCAACTCTACGCAGATGTTTCATCCCATGGAATATGTCAGCAATCAAAGATTGTACTTTGTTTCCTGCCAATAGTAATGTATCTAGCATAGACAAGCATAAGATATATCGGATATCAGTTATTTGATTGAATGACAAGTCGATGTAAACAATTGTACTAAAATTGCAGACCGAAATCGGAATGTCAGTAAGATTTCCGTACGTGTAAATTAAGTTATAGAAATGAACATCATGGTCTGTAACTTTCAATTCAATATCATTTTTAACAAACGAAACATCAACATGTCCAACATGAGTAACATTTAGTTTTCCATTCAAAATCCCTTGAACTATCCATAATGGTTGAGCCCTACATGTACAGCATTCCATACTATCTTCAAATCTCATTGTGTTAAGAAAATCTTGGGATTTGCATTCGTTAGGACAACGTAAATCTGATCTATTGAATAACACTCCAAGTTGTTCGTCCAAAGATTCACTTGAAAAACCATTATGAGATAATGCCATCATCAAAAGCGCAAAGCACAATTCTGACATTTTCCAATGAATGAACGCTAACTAAATTCGCGATGTGAATCCTGTATGCTGTAAGCTGGCAGAAATTCAAATTTATTTCTTAATCTTTGTTTAAATCAAACATATGTCTTATTTTAACACAAAGAAAAAATAACATATTTCAGACAAACGTTATTTTTTTAAATGTCAAGGTCTTTTCCAGTCTCCAATTCGATACGATGTTGGTTATTCGGGTTTCAAGTTAGGAACATAAATTAAACATATATGTCAATGTTTTAAAATATAAATGACACTCTACAATAAAACGATCACCTCAAGCGTTATGCTTGACCAAGTGTAACAAAAAGAATAGAAAAAATAAGTTAATTAAATTTAAATCTACATTCGTACATTTGTACTCCATTTGAATATTTGATTACCGAAGTAAAATATAGGTTTACACACACAGTCAAATTGCATCCTCGTGTAAAAAGAACTATAATAAATCATTAAAAGTCTTTAAATAAAGAATACCTAGTATAAACCACAGCAGTCATAAATTTCTATTGCCTATCACTGCATTCGCTCGAAATCAAATAATGACATCATACACAAAAGAAATTTAAACCCACAATTAAAACTCAAAACCTGAAGATACATACATCGTCAGGTACGAATGACAGCGATACATTTTTTTCAAGAATTACCCTTGTCCAACTGAAATTGCACCAAATCAAATTTATGCATCAGCAAATCATGCGATACATACACAATAACAAAAATCGGCTTAGTTGTTGATTTCTGTGGTTTGGTCTCTTGTGGAGCGTTGTCTCATTTTGCAATCATACCACATCTTCTTTTTTTTATAATTAAAATTTTCGACTCTGGTCTTAGTTAACAACAAGCGTGTTTCCATATGTTGATTCCTGCTATAAATTACTTATAACTGGGACTACTATAGGTGTATCAACAGAACAAGTATCCGCAACCAGGATGGGATTAGATGCATAAACAGAGTAAATTACTCCACACAGAGTGAGAATATGTACATAAGCAGAATGAGTATTTCCGAGCATAGTGAGACTAGGGACATCAACATAATGAGTATCTTAAAACAGAATGAAACTAGGTGTATCAATACAATGAGTATCTCCAAACAGAATGAGAATATGTGTATCAACGTTAACAGAATAAGTGTCTCCAAAAAGATTTAAACTAGGTGTATCAATGAGTAAAGTATCTCCGAACAGAAAGAGACAATTAGGTGTATTAATAGAATGAGTATCTAAAAAACAGAATGAGACAAGGTGTATAAATAGAATAAGTATCTCAAAACAGAAAGATACTTGGTGTTTTAAGTATCTAAATTGAGACTAGGGACATCAACAGAATAAGTATCTCAAAACAGAATAAGACTAGAGACATCAACAGAATTAGTATCTCAAAACACCAAGTGATAAAGGAAATCAACAGAATAAATATCTTAAAACAGAATAAAACTAGGTGTATCAACAGAATAAGTATAACCAAACGGAATGAGATCGAGGTGAATCAAGATTGTCAGTTTCTTACTGCATCAAAATACAAAGTATTTCCAAACAGAGTGAGACTTAGTCGGTATCAGAATAGCTGCATTAGCACCGTGATTATTTTAAGACGTAAGTACACGTAGAACATCAACTGAAAAAGCATTTTAAAACAGATTGAGACTAGGTAAAGAGTCAGTATCTCCAAACAAAGAACGAATAGGTTCAGCAACAGAGTAATCATATCCGAACTGAGGAAGATAAGATGTATCAACATTGCAAAAATCTACGAACGGATCAGGGTAAGACTTGCTGGATCAACTAAGAAAGTTTCACAAACCCAAGATTCGTCAACAGAGTAATTTTACTTTTGTGCTAAACAGAGTGAAACAACGGGTCTCAATCGTGTGAGTTTTTCAACAGATTGAGTATCTCCAAACATATAGTTAGAATAGGAGTATTAACATAGTTATCATCATCAAATTGATTTAGACTAGGTGCATGAACAGTGTTAGTATCTCCAAACGGAGTGACCTTTAGTGCATTAACATAATAATAATCTCCAAAGGGACTTAACAGAGTTAGTCTTTTGTTCAAACGCTGTGAGGCTAAATGAAATAAAGGTGTTCAACAGAGTGAATCTCGAGGTAGATATCAAGTAAACATCTCCAAACGGAGTAAAACATTATGCATTAAAAGGGTAGGTGTCTTCAAAGGATTAAAAGTTTCAATAAATGAGTATATACATCACAGTCAGATATGGTACATCAATAGAGTAAATATCTATTAACGAAGATAAACTTTGTTCATCAACAGAATATGTTTATACGGAAAGACTGAGATTTGGTGCATCAACCGAGTAAGTGTCTCCAAACGTTGCGAGACTAAGCTCGTCAACAGAGTAAGCATCTTAAACTTTGAGAGACAAGGTGCGTCAACAGCGTATATATCTTAAAACGAAGTGAGACTTGGTGCATAAACATAGTAGATATCTCAAATTGATGTGAGTCAAAATACATCAACAGATTTTATTCTAAGATACATTGAATGAGACAAGGTGCACCAACAGAGTCAGCAACTTAAATTGTAGTGAGACCAGGTGCATCGACAGAGTAAGAATCTCGAAAAAGGGTGAGACTAGGTACATCAACAGAGTAGGTTACTCTAAACAGAGGGAGACTAAGAACACCAGCAGTTAAAAATTATCGAATGGGAGTGATTCTAGGTACATCGACGGAGTAGGTATCTCAGCACAGTAAGTATTTCCAAACAAAGTGAGACAAGTTGCACCAACAGAGTAAGAATTTCCAAAAAAGAATGAGACTTGATGCATCAACAGAGTAAGTTATTCCTAGAGAATGAGACTAGGAGTATAGCAGAGTAAGACTCTGCAAAGAAAGTGAGACTAGATGATTATCAGAGTTAGAAACCCTAAACTGGGTGAAACTAGATGCATCAACAGGGTAAATATCTCCAAACGTAGTGACATTTGGTGAATCTACAGGTTAAATACCTCCAAACAGAGTGAGACCTGGTACAACAACAGAGTAAGTATCTCTAAACGTAGTTAGACTAGGTATATTTTCAAATGAGTAAGACTAAGTTCATCGACATTGTGGTTTTTTTGCAAAAGGTTTATAGCTAGATGCATTACCAGTTAAAGTTTAAACGAGTTGGGTTAGACATGGTTCATCAACAATACAAGTTTTATCATTTGGAATGACTTTAGGTGCATCAAGTTGGTAACTATCTCTTTTCATATCTCCAAAACAGTTAGTTTCCATGAGAATACCGATTGTTTGTTGAAAAATCAATACTGGCCATTCTTTTTTAACCAATTCTTTTAATTTCTCTTTTTGTTTAAAATGTTAAAAACGTGTGTAAAGGGTTGAAAAGTCAAATGTGTTTTAACGCTTTTGCAAGATTAAAGAAACTTAGATTGTATGTACCTTTACAGATCTTTTGAATTTAGAATATTCAAATTGCAAAAAATCAAAAAGAATCAACGAACAATGCATAGACTTGTTAAAATGTATCAGCATTTCGTTCGTTTTTTGGACAAGATGCCATCTAATTATTCACCGAGATAACCTTCGAAGACGATTTATTGTCACATTACCCGATATAAACATACACATAGATAAATATTGACAGACAACCACGTGCAATCGTATAAAGACGATTTTTCTAAGTCTGTTTGATTTCATGTTTACTTATTGATTAAAAATATTTGTATGTCATCGTTTTACCTGTATAAAAAATGATTTTCTGTGGGCAGGATAAGTCAACGAAGTGGTTATTCCTAGTGTCTCCCTTATTTTATGTTTTAATTTTGACATTCTGTTCTATTTTCATAAATGAACAATACGCTGAACACCTGCGTAACCTTCGCCTACAAAGGTCATATTAAAGTTACATATTTCCTGATTTAAACGAGTTGAATAATTGACTTGCAAGCACATGATACATCAACGATGCGTGTAAAGCTTATTTTGACGAATATAAATCAAACTGACAGCTCATAGCTAAATATTTATTTTATATTTCCTTTTTAATGTTTGAAATGTTTGAAACAGAACAAAATGTATTTGCATTTTTTTTTCTAAATCATAGCTAATGTCATTTTTAGCTACACTAACCGTTTATCATGTTTATATTAGTTTAATAAGAGAGTTCATAAATCCTTATTTCAGATCATATATGCTTTACCGACTTTTTGATTTTAAGATCATGCATTTTTGTTTTGTCATCAATTGAAAAATGTTGACAATTTCCAATTTTATTGTAAGAACGTGATGAATTCTTCACTGATCTGAACTTTGAGAATTCTTTAATTGTACTCAATTATGTGATTGGGCGTGGCTAAATCTGATTAGATTATAGGTATGCATAAATGACTATTCAATATAATGTGTCGTGATAGGTGTTGTGCTTCAGGTTCCAAAACATAGACAAATAAATTTCATTTTTCTAATCGGGCATATTGTATATTGATGACATTAAATTCATATATCCAAACCGGTTTGGTATTCGTATCGTTGGTCTTAATAAAAATCAGTTTTTGTTTGATTTTTTCGAAATTAGTGAGAATGCGAACACCTCGGTCCCTAATTTGAAAACGGTGGTCATTCGTACGTCATTCGATCTATAGTACGAAAGCGTAACATGTTTTGCAGCATTTTTGATTTTGATAAAGAGGGCAAAAGTTTAGAATTGTAAATGAAGATGTGAACAGTTTTTGCATTTCAACTTTGTATCATAATATTGTTCCGATGCATATTTATTCATACATTGATAAGTCCAGTGTATTTATCCTTAACCTTAAGAGTTATTGTAACTTTATTGTCTGTAGTCAGTAGATTGCTTGTTGTAAAGCATAATTTCTTTACTTTTTACCAAATGACAGTCCAAGTCTTCCGATATTCACCGTAGTCTACAAACATTGCCGAGCTTAACCATTTAATGTGAATTTCATTTTGTTCTCGTGCGGTATACACCTTAAATTGTTGTATTTGTATGCAAATTCAACAATTCTAACCGAACGTTAACTAAAAAACAAACAGTATAGGTCCTTTGAAGAAGTGCCTCAGTATCACAAAGTTTAAACGCCGCTCAGTTCTGGTGAAAAAAAAACTCTCTATAAAAGAACAAACCTCGAAAAGCAGTTGGAAATGACTTGAAATATAACATCTGCGCGAATCATCTTATGAGGTATATGCTAAATCGACACATACGTTGGTATTAACATATTAATAACTTCGGTTACTCTTCTGTGAGCCTCTGAAATACCAGTCTAGAAATAAAGAATGAAATGTTAAATACAATGAAAAGTGGTCAAAAAACAATGTAAGAAAACAAAAATGACACATATCCAAATTAAACCATAAACACATGATAAAACAGATCAATCCTGAAAACGTAAACTGAGGAATATCGTAATGGAAACATATATCAAATCACAGTCAGGTCTTTCCACTTTTCCGTGAAAAGACTTTTAAATTTGTTAATATTTGATTTATTTATGTATTTCTTCCTTTCATGCGCAGTATTGCTGTTTCAAATGATGTTGCTTGAATTTTGGTTATGATATCATCCAGTTTATACGCTTTTGAAACTGAACCTGTTTAACAAACACATTACTTTGTAAGAGTTATCTCCCCATTATATTTTTTCTTGTTATGAATACTCCTCGCAACCAAAAGATAGCGACAAATTTATTTTCGATATTGCTGGTTATATCCCCAGAAATTTACTTTTAATTATGACCGAAGCATTACGGAGACTCCGTGTGAGAGTTATCCCCCTTATGTATTTGAAATAAGTGATATGCATTTGTAACTGGTAAACCATAAGTGATAAAGACCAACGGTCTTTTGATTTGAGGTCATTAGTCCATTAAAAGAAAAATGAGGTCAAGATCTATGGTCAAGGTCATTTTCAAATTTTGATTTTGGCTTGTTATTACTTATTATCCAAAGCCGTATAAGATATCGACTAAATAATTTTGCTAAATAGTTGTATGCAACATGTCGTAACACATAAATTTTAACACAAAGAACGTGTGATAGAGGAAAAGAGAAGGGAAATTAAATTCCTTATCTCCAATTTTAAAGAATTATAAGGATCAAACGTATATATAAAGGAATGTATTGGTGTGTAAACCAGTCCAAGTCATTCTTAAACGTATCTGTCGAGATTGTAGCGGGATAAAGACATTTTTTGTAGTTTGTACAGTACCATTTTCGACGTCATCGACTTCAGTGACGTCGCTGTGGGCGCTTATGAGTTGTTAGTAAAAGTTGTGGCTGAACAGACGTGTTTGTATAGCTTAGCTTAAATTGCTACAGTTTTAACCTCTACAGTATCATAAAAGTCCGAATTGTTTGTGAGTAAGTTGGTCCAATTTATACACCAATTATTTTTTTTAAAAAGGCGTTGAATCCTATAATGTATCTCGGAATTGCTGAGGCCGCAGACGAATCATGACATTGATAGCCGGAATTAGGAACTTGTATGACATAACCTATCAAAGTATTCCATATAGTGTAGCATAAGGGCTTATTGTCTCTTTCTTTTAAATAATACAAAAACATCATAATGGTACATTTTATTTTTTATGCTATTGATAAATAATATAATTGATCTGAATTGTTCATTGATCTACATAATAAAAGGCATTAAAAGAGTTATTAGACGTAATGTGTTTAAGAATTGAAAAAAAAAATTGCAATAAACGATAAAATGACGTTATTTCAGTAGCCCAACGATATCTTCTTCAATGTTTTTGTTAAAATTAGAAAAATCTATGACTTGCCCCAGAGTGAAAAACCCTCTGGAGAAATATTTGACAACATCATCATGTGTGAGCAAATCGTAATTTATGATGATTAGTTCTCGACTAAAGTCCCACTTGTAATAATTCCATGCATACTTCTATTCTCTCTTGTTCCATTGTTGATTTCCTTATGTATCGTCAATAAGAAAAATTGCGACTTTTTGATATGACGTCAATCGTCTCTTGTTCCCGGGGTTCTCCGATTGTACTGTCCCTAAAAAATAAAAACACATCGAAACCTTTTTTCTCAATGCAAGGAACCAAAGAAGTTAACAACTATTTACGAATTAGTTCATCGTCTTCATTGGAAGAAATATATATGTCGTGTATGACCGAGGTTGGTGATAACGGTTTCCTGAAGAAAGTTATAACTGTTCTTGTTAATATGAATAGTTCAAACCTAAGCTTGTATATAATCATTGCATATGTAATTACTGCAAAACATGTCGCGCATATCAAACTGTTTACCAATGAAACATTTATAAGTGACGCTAAGCAGCCAAGATCTAATTTTTCTATTTCAGTAATAGAACGAAGCAGTTCATTATTATTGCATAATATATAAGTAAAGGTCTATGTTTAACTATTAAGTATCTTCTCAAGCGCTAAGGGTTTTTATTTCCTCAATTAAACATCTTTAATATCCATGTCTTTATGTTCTTTATTAAAGTATATGTATCTAATAATGTCCTTTCATCTGGAGCTTCATAAGCAGACACTTTATAAAAGAGGATGATATATATTTACACTTTAGAATGTTCCTTCCCATCGCAACTTCATAAATGAATTTTGAAGACATTTCCGGATACCAATTTTAATAAGACGATGGACATCTTAATTCTTTTTTTTGTTATTACATACAAAAACGGGGGAGGGGGTGGGGAGTGGTGGGGGTTTACACAACATTTCAAAATGTGTGAAGTAATAATTTTATGCTATAGTTAATGATGACATAGTCCAAGATAAAGGTTTGATTTTAAGGCTGAAACATCAGCACCTGCAAAATCTTGACTGAGCACCTCAAATGACCACCGATGTTTTAGCCAATAATTCTTCTTTTTTTTTTTATATATAGTTTTATTTGAATTTTACATTTGTTAGAGATACACAAAGTATCGATACCTTATCCCGACCTCGTTAGCGTTAGTATATAGCATATCAGTGGTAAGGTTAGTACTTGTTAGTGCACAATGTATATAATAATTTATTATTTAATAATATGCAACTGAACAAAAAGAAGATAATATGATATATTATAAACTCTGGTTCAAGAAGAGGATTTAATTTTTTCTGCAACCAAATTGTGGAAGTTTTCATATTTTCCTTCTTTATTTATCAATATTTCTTAATGCACAGTAACTTGTCGCTGGACGTTAAAGAGCCATTCATCATCGTCATTGTCATCATCATCGACGGTGTTTTCATTTTGCTTGTTATTTTGACGTGTTGAACGAACAAACCTATTTCAGGCATATTCACGTGGAGGTCTTTTTATGGTTCAAAACCTGTTTCCGTTAGAAAAAAGTTAATATTTGGCGTTATGTAATAGGTTTCAGGAATTTTCCAACCAGTTTCATGCTCGGTTCCTACATCATGATATGTCCAGACATCAATTGTCTCATCATTTGACACATATCTTTCTAGTTACCAGTTTCGAAGGTTAATTAAGTGTATCTTACAACGACAAGTAACTTGTAAAGTGGCAGAAAATATATTTTGCAAATACGGAAATTTTTGTTTAATTAACAGGAAGTCTGTTAACGTTCTGATGAAAGTTGGTGTTTGATTACTGGAAGTTGATGTAAATTGTTTGCAAGTATCGTCTGTTTTATAAACTGATAGATACTAGTACAAATTGCCGGAAGTATAAATGCTTGAATCCTTGTTATAGTTTTGTCCAAAATAAGTTATTAATACAAAATATAGCATCAATATCTCCGGAAGTGTCGTGTCAGTATTATGTTTTGAAATAATTTTAGTTTTGGATAGCATATCTAGTGACCCAGAAATATAATTGAAATAAATGGTGAGATATTCCAAAGCTTAAATCAAGTCAGTGAAATAACAAGAAAATTCATATAATTAAATATATAAAAGTTCAAATTACCGCGTTGTACTAGATCTTGACCTGTAGTCGAAGAATGTAAGGTAGTGTCTGTAATGTGACATCTAAAGTTGATATATTTATTTTTTTCTAACTAACTGTTAATTGTTTATACTATGCTTCAATTTTAGTTTTTTTATTCTCAATCAAACTTTTATTTTGATGTTGATGTTGATGTTTTAGTTTTCAATTGCATGTTGTAATAGTGGTTGATTTTGTTTGATTTTTTTTTCGATTTATTTAGTTCATGTACAAAATACTATGATACTGGTGTGTTTCTGTCTATGAAAGATTCTATGAAATAATCCAACTATCTTACGTCTGACTCTTTACTTGCTAGAAAGTGAAATACTAGTAGTAATATATATGCTAGAACTTTATGTCCCTCTGTGGTAGAGTTCGCATATTAAAATAAAGAGCTTATTTATTTCCCTGTACAAGTATTTTTAAATTAACACAACTGATTGTATATTCTTAGCTTGGTAGATATTCACCTTACCAAATTGTCAAAGTTGAGGTCTGAAAGAGTGCTTCCTGTTTACTAAGGAGTATACATGCAGTGGGTTTTTTTTTCATTTTCAGCGATTACGTATTTATGTATATCTCTGTTCTGGGTGTTCTTGTGTCAAGTAATGTTGTCATTTTAACAGTATTTTTATCAGTGCTATATAAACGGGATGTTTGTCAATGCATAAAACCAGGTTCAACCAACCATTTTTTTTCTTAAAATGTCCTGTTCCAAGTCAGGAATATGGCAGTTTTCATCAAATAGTTCGTTTCTATGTATGCCGGCGTTTGTTTTTGTTGCAGTTCAATGTGTCTGTTGTTCCGTTTTCTTTCCTCTTATAGTTGATGTGGTTCTCTCAGTTTTGGTTTAGGACCAGGATTTGTTTCAGTTATGTCGATTTATGACTATTGAACATAGGTATACTACTATTGCCTTTACTTGTAGCAGTTCAATGTTTCTGTTGTTCCGTTTTGTTTCCTCTTATAGTTGATGTGATTCCCTCAGTTTTGGTGTGTGACCAGAATTTGTTTCAGTTATATCGATTTATGACTACTGTAAATCAACTAATTTTCGCGAGCGATTTATTTTCGCGACTTTCGCGAGTAGAAAAATGACGCAAATATAAATCGTCGCGAATATGTAAAAATTGGACCTTTCCTTATTAAACTACATCATGTAAATATGAAAATCGCGAAATTAAATGACCGCGAAGTGGACTAGATAGGCTAAAACGCAAAATAAAGTATCCACGAAAATAAGTTGGTTTACAGTATTGTACTACTATTGTCTTTATTCTACATCTTTGGTTTCCAAATATTCGGATTTGAGTAATCCTGGCTATGGTTCATCAAGAAAAGAGCCTCGGCGCATACAATTTGAAATGTTTGTTTACTTTTTTTTTACAGAACTAGGTCTATAGCACTGCTGGTAAATTATCAATTCCCTAGGATATTAATAGATTAGTGGTGGTCATGACATTTGTACTGACATAATTTATAACAAACTTTTTTTAATAGTCTTTTTATGAATTTATAAATTATAAATAAACTAAGGTTTCAACTCCCTCATCCAAAGTAAACCTGAGAGGATTTGATTTAAAATGTTGGTCTTTTTTGGTCATATAGCTCTTAAGTGTTTCGATTTTTCTACATCGTTGACCTTGAAGGCTCCTGATGAAGGTATATCTAAAAGAACGCATCGAACGCATGAAATTTATGAAGTGTCACTTTAATTTTTTAGGTCCTTTTTTATGTGATCAGCTTGATATGTTTTGATTTTCAAATATTTTTGTCGCGAGCATTACTGAATAATTATTAAATGCCGCAATTTGCATCTGTGGAAGTAAAATTTGCATCATTAATGACATTACTATAACAATGTCAGTACCTGAGCTAGTGGACTGATAGTTAACGAGGCACCACAAGATTAATATCTAGAAATTAGTAGCAGGCATACAAAGTATACTATTTGATTGCAGTTTACAATAATAAAGTTTTTATACTGCTTCTAAAATAAGGAATATATCTCCCTTAAGCAAAGCTCTCATCCTTGTTTTGATTTGACTATACTTGAGATACTGTAAGTTTTGATTAGCTCTTGCACGTTTTATAAGGTTTGAAATTTCAAATATTTCAGTCTCGAGCTTCGCTGAAGAGACTTAAAAAGAGAGGCGAAAGATACCTTAGTAATTGTCAAAATGTGTGACAGATGCAGTAAACATTTACCTTTGATCTTATCACTACCATTCGGTCGATTCCCCTGCTGGTGGACTGTAAGGCTCAGAGGACATCACCAATCCAGGAACCAGTATTTCTATAATGGTATGAAAATACAATTTTATTTAGCTTGAATTTGCTGTGATGAAATTTAAGAAACCGTTTCAAATTAAGTAACATATTTTCAGAACTATGCAAAGTTTTGATTTCTTTGTTTTTTCATTTGATCAGCTAATCAAAGATTGTATATTGTATATAGGTCGATACATGAACCTTTTATAGTGGACTGTTAGCTCTCGAGAGCATAACCAACACATAAACATGTATATCGGTACTGACACGAACGTGCGGATATTGTTTGATTCAAATTAGAAGTTTTGATAATAGTTTTACATAACCTTGACGTCATCAATTATTTTGCAACAGATGCGCCGTTTGACAATAAATTTCTTTTTTTGTATGCTAATTGCTAAGATATTTGCAAGTCCAAAACTATATGCCATCACTCAAGTGCGGATCAAACTAAAAAATGACAAGAAGTAAGACTAAACCCAGACAAGCAGTCAGAGTTATTCATGCCAATTTTAAAGTAATGGCTACCGAACTAGTGGTATCAACAGGGCTACGATTCCAATAGCAGAAATAATTGGTAGTTATTACATTAATAGTACAAATACTACTGCTTCAGAGTGAAGCACGATAATCAGTCGAAGAAATAGTAAAGTTAATAACATTATGAAATGCCATAATTTGACACATACATGTACTTATGACATTTCTGAATAGTTGTTCATTGAACAATTTACTTGCAATATTATTGGATTTCATTATTCATAAAATTTTTATAATCCATAAGATTAGAAGTACATTTTCATTCTTTTGTTTTCTATTGTTCTTTTTGTTTTTTATTTTGTTATCGTCAAGTTTCCCGCCGATCTATAATGTGTATTGATGAGTGGCTAATGAGAGATAACTCATTTCGGTTTGATAACATGTTTTGGGTAAATTTCTAAGAAAATTCGATTTCGTGAACATTAATCTAAGGTTGATCTTGTGAATATTTTTATATGGCTATATTGCCTTGCATGTCATTATATTAAGCTTACTATTATAAATATACAAAAGTATTATCTTACAATGAAAATATAGTACACGACGATGTGATTACTCACTAAAAATTACAACATACTAGAAATTGATTTAGAAGCTTTTCGTATGGGATTTTTTAATATGCCGTACAACAACTTTCTGTAAATCTATAGTTTTATTTCTAACAGTTTTCCAATCAACTTGAAATTATAATTGTATTGTATAAACTTCCATAAAAATGTAAGAAATAATTTTATCGTTCCAATTGTCTTCTAGATGTATATATTTGATTTGGAATTAAACACTGTTGTATGCGTAAATAATATTAAAATTAACTATTAAATAAATATCGTACATCAGGTGCGATTTTTTTTTTGATTTACCTTCATCGGAAGCGTTCGAACTGAAACAAATAGAAATTACAGAAAAAAACTCATAAAAAATGTCTGTAAATGAAATAGGTTACAGCACTTTTATTCATATTTCAACGGCATTGAGTGCGATTGAGGGAAATGAAATATCAGGATGTCAGATATTACATTTAAATCTATATAATACATTTACAAACAAAAGAGGCTATAGAAACCAACCAATTAGCAAACTTATTGTATGAAATTTAATATTTTCTACATAAGAAAATGTCTGTACCAAGTCAGGAATATGACAGTTGTTATCCATTCGTTTGATATGTTTGAACTTTTGATTTTGCCATTTGATTGGGGACTTTCCTTTTTGAATTTTCCTTGGAGTTCAGTATTTTTGTGATTTTCCTTTATTACTTATAAATATAGATACTTATCAGACGTCGAGGTCATTTTAATGGACAGCTTAAACAAGTAATCACGAGGTTCGTGTGCATATATTTTATGATTTTTAGTCCTCTTGCTGTTGTGGATTTACTTTCTACGACCGACATATTCCAAACTTTATTCAACCAAACAGACATGCACTGCTCGTCTTCTTGTAGGAGAAATGAGTATCATCTTGTCAGTTGTTGTATGTGTAGTATGTACAAAACGCGAGAAAAACTGTATTTATTGAAAGTTTCGTACAATGACATTTTGGAATATCCTGAAATAAAAAAAAAACAAATGTTTTGAATGTTCATTACCAGATAAAACACTTATCCAGATATATAACGAGATTCCCAGTTAACCTATGTAATTTTACTGGAATCGTTCAAATGGATTTTTCTTACAATAAGATAAAAAGAATTGACAATATGTTTTGCATCACAAGCATAGACACTCTGAAAATGCGTAATAACAAAATAGAATATTTGAGGAGCGATACCTTTATCGGAATGAAGGTTTTACGCAATATTGACCTTTCATACAATCGTTTGAGGTACATAGAACCAGGATTGTTTTTAAACATGGCTGCAAGTCTTCTAAATTTTGATGTGTCTAATAATCTATTGACTACAGTAGATATCACCAATATTTTGTGGGAAAATCAACCAGCGTTCTGCGAAACCGATTTTTCCTTCAATAAGATAACAAGTATAAGCAGTCAACTAGATTGGACATGTAAAACGAATACATAATTTTGTGATGGAGGATTTGTGAATTTATCTAACAATAATTTGTCACATTTTGTGAAATTTTCTAAAATAGGATTTAGAAATTTCTTTTTTTTTAGGAAAACTACTATCGTATGGATTTGATTTACGAGAAAACAATTGGATATGTGACTACCAGATGTATTTTTTAGCATCAAAATCGTCTATTCTTTTAGATAAGATGCATAGAACCTATTTTGAAGCAACTTGTCATTCTCCTCAATAATTGAAAAACGTGCTTTTAATTGACATTATTAAACACCAATCTCTAGATTGTTTAATCTGTAATCTAACAATTGCTGACAGATGTCCTCCAAAATGTCGTTGTTTTTATCAGCCTAATAGATCAAGAACTGTAGTGAATTGTTCCGTAACGGGACGTAGAAGATTACCATCTGCGTTGCCATTGCGAACTGATCTTGAAATAGTCTTTTCAAGTAATAGAATATTGAGTATACTAAACAAAAATCATGAAATAAACATTACTAGTAATGGAAGTATACCATATTATTATAGTAAATACATACGAAAATTGGATTTATCAAACAATAACATCGAAATAATACCGGACGATCTAATTGTTAAATTAAGAAATGTAAGTATGATTAATTTGTCAAAAAACAAAATAACGAAAATTCCACGTATTTTGCAAATTTTAAACCCTTGTCAGATATACATAGGTGAAGTCATTATTCACTGTAAATGCAAAGAAATTTGGCTCAAAAATTGGCTGCCATCATTTCATAGCAAATGTTTCAATAATACGCGAGTATATTGCAAGTACAATTATGATATCATGAACTTGGATGTAGACTTTACAATGACTATATCTTATGTTTGAACATTTCACTTGCTGTGGCAGTGTTTATTGTAACTGTATCATCGCTTTTTATATATACCCTCCGTTTTGAACTTTTCATGATGACACGAAAATTTCTAAAGTACTACAAAGGGAAAGTAGTTCCATCAGACGCATATGCATGTGATATCTACATATCTTGCAATGAAAATGATGTTTATTTGCGACATTGGCTGACGTCATCATTTGTTCCTTTTCTTCAAGAAGAAAAACTCCGTGTGTTTTTACCTTATCGAGATTGTCAAATAGGGCGACTACGTGCGGAGGAAACAATTGATATAATGTCGACGAGTCTGAATTTCGTAATTTTGCTGTCCGAGGATTATGAATGTTCAACAGAAATGTGGATTAGAAAAGAATGGAAATATGCATGGTACAATTATAGATATGATATCAATCGAGAAATTATCGTTATAAATTATGACATGATGGAGTATCAAGATGTGGCACACAAGTATTTGAAAGCATTTTTAAAAATGCATAGTCTTATAAATTTCTCAAAAAAAGGATAAACTAATAAAAGCAGAAGTGTACTCAAGACTCCAACATGATCATGATGCCGTATTCGGAAAGAAATGCTGTAACGGACCACGTGCAACAAGGCGTGATAGTAATCTAGACACTGACATTGAGATGAACAATCTTAATATCAAACATGACAATAAATCGAAAGATTCTTTAAAACTACAGTTATAAATTCAGTTTAAAAAATCATGTCTACAGCAATAAAATATGAAAAAAATAAGTAATAACAACTTGTTCAACATATAATAAACACTAACATAGATCTAAGCATTATAATGCGCTGACTTGATATCTTATTAAGATTTAGTTTTAAAATGAATTCAAGAGACAATCTACGTTGAAGAAAACTAGGAATTTGTGTCATTAGGAAACATTTGACTTTCAAATTAGTCTTATGAATCGTTCTAATGTATAAGTACATGTAAATTTTATACACCTTTGATAATTCTTAACGTTAGGAGTTGTTTGGAGATCGACTGAAAGATTAACACTTGTTTAATATGTAATAGTTTAAGCATAACAGGATGTGCATTTGTAAACATATTTTTCAGAAGAAACGAATTGGTTAATTTGCTTTAAAGAGACATACATATCTAAATGATAAATTTTAATACAATTAAAAATCAGCAATTGACCATGATATTTAGGTTCATCCGTTATTATAGTTACATAGTATTATTGTATTCTTGAAGAATAATTATCCATTTGATCTAGTATTCATAAGCACATTGTGTCTAGTGATGGTGTAGTAGTTTTATATGCATCTTCCGTTTTGAGGTTTTCAAAGACAAAAAAATATACCAAATACTTAATAAATTATACAAAAAAATAACCCTTTTATTAAATCATTTGCATGTTATGTCTACATATCTTGTAAAGAAGATGTCGGATGAAAAAGACTCATCAGTGACGCTCTAATAATAAAAAAGGCCAAATAAAGTAAATTCAGGGTCAAAAATTTCTAAAAGAATTGATAAATAATTTTTAAATTTTGTTTTGTTTCTGTACGAGGCCTAGATTACGATAGTTTGGTAGGTCAAGCACACGCAAAATATAAACTTGGGTTCAGAAAGGATATACGTGTATTCATGGCACAATCAAAGAAAGGAAGTCATAAATTATATTACGATGAGTACAGAGGTATTTGAGTACTCTTTTAAAATTCAAAATTTAATTGATTTAAAAAAGGTATCAACGCATAAAAGGTTTGTGTATTTAAGTATTTTACGTGTTGAAGGTTCAGATTTTGCAAAAATAAGATACTTAATGACAAAATTGCAACATTGAAACATACAGTTGTTAGACTCGGGGCGTGTTTCAAATATTGTATCATTGAATACCAAAGTAAGGAGATGTGGTATGATTGCCATCGAGACAACTATCCAACAAATTTCAAAAGAAATGGATGTAAGCAATTATAGGCAACCGTGCGGCCTTCAACAATGAGAAAACCCATACCGCGTGGTCGGCTATAAAAGACCACAATGCTACATGTTGACATCTAGTTGTTTCGTTTTTGTGTTTACATCTGTATAATGGACGACTATCTCACAACTCCTTTTGTTCACAGACATCGGAAGTCTATATGCATGTTTTGAATGATCAGTTGTACTGAATTAAACATAAGTTTCGGTGTATCATTTTCAATTCATTTACGTTTGATGTCCTTTTTCGCCAAATTCGACACTATTGTTGATAAATCATATTTGACAGACTTGGTAATTGGCTTTCACATCGCCTCGTTTTTGTAAGATATCAAATGTCATTTAAAGAATAACATTTTAATATCATATTAACAAAAACACCAAACAACTTTTACTTCCCAATTGTGAACTTTCCATTTCTATGTAGCAACATTCCAGCAGCGCCTGCATACGTAGTATATATCTCCCAATTGATAAGATATTCCCGGGCTTGTATTTCCTATCATGATTTCTTTGATAGAGGGTTGCTGCTCACAAGGAAGCTATCAAACCAAGAGTTCCAAATGGTGAAGTTGAAATCATCCCTTTGTTAATTTTACAGACGCCATCACGAGATGGTTGATTGTTATGGAATATCCGTCTCACAGATGATATCGGATATGTTCCTTATGTCGTAACTACAATCCCGTTCTATTTCACGAATGTGACCTACCGAATAAGACTATTTTCCGGGTGTGTAATAAGATGAGCAACACGATGGGTGCCACATGTGGAGCAGGATCTGCTTACCCTTCCGGAGCACATGAGATCACCCCCAGTTTTTGGTGGGGTTAGTGTAGCTTAGTCTTCAGTTTTCTATGTTGTGTCTTGTGTACTGTTGTTTGTCTGTTTGTCTTTTTCTTTTTTGGCCATGGCGTTGTCAGTATATTTTCGATCTATGAGTTTGAATGTCCCTCTGGTATCTTTCGCCCCTCTTTTACAGCGAACTGAATACATCCTTTTTATGTCAATTACGTTAACCACCGTTTTTGTTAATAAACCAATCAGAATGTAAGTTCTTTCCTTTTTTATTATTTGATTATGCATATAAAATTCAACTGAAATGACAGCAGGTGCATTCTTTTATGGGTTTTATCTTTATAATTGAAATGGCAGCATTTATATGAGCAAGAACTAAATATTCAAAATTGAATAGCTATGCTTTTGATAGGGTTGTTTTGTTATTTGTAATGAGTTAAGCCCTTTTTAACTGTTTATATTTTGGTGTCATTTTGTACTGTTACACCCCTGTCCCAGGTTAGAGGAGGATTTTTTTTTATATTTTCGACTTAATTATTGAGTCTATCACGCCTGTAACTCTCGGTAATTACATATTTTAGAAATATCAAGACAGCTTTAACATACTATTCTTCAGATTTTATAGTACACAAAAAACGAAAATGTTATGAAAAATAGGTGAGGAAAATTCATGTTATGTTTTTTTGTCTGAGAAAAGTGAAAATAACAGACAATGACAGATAAAATGTCGATAACGATTTTCAAAAAAAATATCATGTTTTATGTAAATACGAAGATATGATGAAAAAAGTTTAACTTCATTGGAAAATATTCATACAAAACGCATATGTTTTCTAATATACACGCAATAGGATACGTCAAGAGGGATAGAGTTACCAACACAAAATAGACATTTTGTTTGTCATTGGAAGCTGAAATCATATTTTGTCGTATATCTTATTTGAAATTTTCAAATTCCCTTCAATTCATTAGAGATTCATAATGACAGTAATAAGTGATTTCTTTGATATTGTACATCTGTTTAATAATTTGATCAAAGTGCTTTACATTTTGATTAACACACATAAAATTGGGAATGGAAATGGGGAATATATCAAAGAGACAACAACCCGACCAAAGAGCAGACAACAGCCGAAGGCCACCAATGGGTCTTCAACGCAGCGAAAAAATCCCGCACCCGGAGATGGTCCTCAGCTGGCCCCTAAATAAAATTGTGTTCTAGTTCAGTGAACATGGACGCCACACTAAACTCCAAAACGTATAAATGAACTAAAATTAAAAAGCATACAAGACTAACAAAGGCCAGAGGCTCCTGACTTGGGACAGGCGCAAAAATGCGGCGGGGGTAAACATGTTTTGTGAGATCTCAACCCTCCCCTTTATCTCTAGCCAATGTAGAAAAAAGAAACACATAGCAATACGAACAGTAAAACTCAGTTTAAAAGAAGTCCGAGTCCGATGTCAGAATAGGTAACAAAAGAAACTAAGCAAAATGACAATGATACAGAAATGAACAAAGGACTACTAGCAGTTACTGACATGCCAGCTCCAAACTTCAATTTAACTTGCTTGCTTGCTTGCTTGTTAAAAAATGGTCTCGATGTTTACAAAACGCAAAACAGCTTGGTTTACATATTCATTATATTAACTATGCTATTTTAATGAATCATACAATTCCCTTGTTTGAAAAAACGAAATTGAACCCTATGTTTTGTTTATATAAAGGCCCTTCTTGCTGTGATGCTTATAAACAAAGAAGGGTTATAATTAATCGAAAGGCAAATAATTCCTTGCTATTTATAATTTCTAAACATATTGAACAGTTCACCATACCACATTTACACCAAACATACTACTCATCCAAACAGTAGAGGTCAACATGTTGAAAAAAAGTTCTTAAAAAACCCCACGAAAAATCACGAAAAAAACAATCATGTCTACAAAACACGTTATAAAAAACTAAAGACTGAACAACAAGATTTCCCCTTCTCCCAATGCAGGGCGCGATTAACCGGTAGTTAAGTTGGTGTGTAAAGACCTTACCTACAGTACACTATAAATGCTCGTTCTCATGATACGATAAATTGAAGTTTTCCTGGAGCAGTATAAGGCTTGGCCTTGAGCCTTCCTGCTGAAGAGTTGCTTTTAATTATCCAATGCTACTTAAATAAATTTGGCGTTTATAATAACTTCAGATGAAGAAGATAAGCATCTTCTTAATCTCGACGAATTGACAATATTTGAAACCGTTAATTGTTTCATCTTCTCCATGTTCTCCAGTGTATCAGAAAATTTTGCAGAGTGTATAAATTTGAGATGATTAAGACTGTTACTCGTACAACCCAGTATACATTATTTTCATTCACATGATTTGCATTTCACAAATTTTGAGTCGGCATTTCGTTTAGAGTATGACGAAGCCTTTGAAGACGGAGTTGAATTACGTGTAGGTCTACGCAATTTTAAATCAGAAATGGAAAAATGAGGTAAATCTTAAAATGTAATCAGCTTACAGCTGTTCAAAATATATTTATGCTAATTATGTTTACTTAAAATCATGCCCCTAGCTGATAGACAAGTTGTGTTTGTGGTAATTAATTTTGTAGAATTGGAATGTTTGCAAGGTTAACAATAGCAATCAATATATTTGACAATTGATCAGTCAAACAAGTAACCATAAATAGTTCAATATTTAGAAAATGACACATTTTTACAAATGAAGTTCATACGTATAATTGATTTATCATTTAATCAAATCAATTTAATGGACCCTGGATTTCTCTTGAACATGAATGGAAGTTTATTTTATCTGCGCTTAGCCTTCAACAATATGTCAACTCTGGATATCACTAATGCATTGGCATCTAAACAGCAGTTTTTTTGTCTGGTAGATTACTCCCACAATGCAATAAAATCAATAACAAATGAACTATCATGGAAATTTAGGACCAATACATCCCTTGGAAATGGAGGAATGGTGGATGCGTCAAATAATTTACTTACATCGTTTTTTAATGCCAAAATATTGCGTTTCCTCGGCTTTGAAAACCCTCTATATATCGGAAGATTGTTTTCTTATGGATTTGACTTTAGAGATAATAATTGGAATTGTGATTGTAATATTTATCCATTTGCAATTGCAGCAGAACACCTTGCGTCTACAATGACACGAGATTACTTCGACGTTAAATGTTTTAACCCGAATAGTTTAAAGGATATATCAATATTTACAATCATCAAAAACGCCGATATAATGGTTTAATTTGTAATTTGTCTTTAGCAGAAAAATATCCACCTAAATGCCGCTGTATATATCAACCAGCTATTAGAAATAGGACTGTGATTGAGTGTTCTTCGTCGAATCTTACAACGTTTCCAAGCGTACTCCCTGATTACAAAGTGTTAGAGGTTAATTGATTAAATAACTACTTACAAATTCTAAAAATTCATTTCAGACATGACGATTACTATGACCATATACGTTAATAAATGTTTCAAACAACAAAATTCATGTATTACCACACTCACATTTGTTTTGTTTAAGGAAAGCGGAAATAGATTTAAGTACAACTATTTGTAAGAACCAGGCAGGGGGTGATTCATGTATGTTTCGGAACTTCTTTATTTTTTTATATAATAGACAGCTAAGGTGGAAATGATGATTGCAGGCTAAATTTTTAAATTTTGTTGAACGGTTGCAATGGAAACATGCATCCATTTATTCGAGAATTTATGATGAAATCATACATGAAAAATTGAAAAATCCATGCTATTTTGGTTGCAAAAAATTTCTGAATATGAGAATTGCAAAAAAAAAAAAAAATTTACAACATTATTTAACATTATTTGAATTATATATTTTAATGTATAGGTTTTGAAATTTTGTTTCCAATAAATCGAAAATACTATTTTAAAAAGTGGCAAAAATCTGTTTTTCACATTTTTTGAAAATGGCTGAAATGTTACATTTTAAATCAAATAAAATTAAAAATGGGCAGATGATTTTCTTTTAAAACATGATTGCAACTTAAAGTTCAAATAATGAATTATTGAAAATTGTAAAAAAAACATCTGGGTTTTTTTCGCAATTTTTGTTACCATGGGAACCAAAATTGGCAATTTTCTTAAAAATGACAAAATCAGAAAATGTGTTTATTATTAAGATTGTGCATATTTGTTATATTAATGCAATTTAACACACAATAAAACCTATAATTTGTTGGAAAATATTTTTAAAAAATTTAGAATTACTTAAAATGGTAAAATGACCATAGCAACACATAAAAAGCCTTAGCAACCGACCTCAAATTGCTGAAATAATTCACAATCAGCATCTAACACATGAAAATCAATGTATTGAATACATATGATAAATGAAGTTTGAAGTCTATACTCAGCACTTCAGTGTTTCATTCTGCTTTTGGTAACCATGGAAACAAAATAAGGTTCAAATTTGATACAAACGGATATGGTATAATGTCTTTTATTCAGCACTGTAAATGTACTTCTTTCAACGAAAATCAACATGCAATTATATTTCTTTATATTTACAACTTGTATCTCTTGATTCCATGAAAGGGTTATCTTAAAATCAATCAGGTTCTACCTTGTAACCATGTATAAAGTCTATGTAAACATCATCAAATTACAACAAGGCATGCATAGTTACTGGAAATTAAGAAATTATTGTGATTTTTTTTGTCCAACTGGAAGGTGTCATCTGACCTTGACCTCTTTTTCATGGTTCAGTGGTTAGTTAAGTTTTAGTTTTTGTTTTTTTTTTCGCATACTATATGTAATAGGTAAACTTTATTTGGTGTATGGAAATATTTTATGATGAACATGCATGTCTGTCTGGCAAATATCATTGACCTTGACTTCAATTTCATGGCTCATTGGCCAATGTAGTTTTCATGGTTAAATTTGTTTCTTAGATACTGAAAAAAATATGTCTATATTTAATGCATAGGTTGGTTGTAAGGTGTAAATGTCTGTCAGGCATGGATCATCTGACCTTGAAGGCTTAAACTCATTTTTATGGTTCATTGTTCCATTTAACTTTTCCTGTTTAAGTTTGTTTCTAAGAAACCATAGGCAATAGGTCAACTATATTTTGTGTATGGAATTATTGTAAGGTGTAACTGACTTTGACCTTCTTTTCTTGGATCATGTTAAGAATATATTTACAATACTTATTTGTGTGATACTAGTATTACAGCTTTTATATTTAGGACTATCAAGACAAAATTAATGGTCAGTAAAGCAGACGAGACATTTCAGCGTGTGCACTCTTGTTCTTATCATCTCAAAAATTAAAATTGAAAATGAAAGAATTGCAATGATTAAATGCATGCAATAATTTCTGAATTTACAGTATCATCCAGAAACAACTTTTTCAGTGAAAGATCCATTTTTAGATCTATATTTTGATTTTACTGTTGACCAGCAGAACTAAAAATCATTCTGTTCTTCCTAGTCATCTTTCAATTTTTATTTTCAATCATTCAAGGTAACATTATTACCAATCCGAAATTTTAGGATTCTTCCACCTAATAACAATTGTAATAATGTATGTATACTGAATGGCAACAGTGCACCTGTCATATATTCCTTTCTTCCATTCCAGAATATTACCATTGTGTGAAACACAAGGGTGTCTGACTAGAAGCAAGTCATGCTTACTTTCTGGAGCACCTGATGTTGCCTAATTTTAACTATGACAAATTTGAAGTCAATGACTTACTGAATATGTAAGGGCTTTTAATACAATGGATACTATAAATCTACTATATACCAAATATCATTGATTTGACATCATTAGTTTCAATACACTAACCATATAAATTTTAACCATGTCAATAAACCATGAATGACTAAATGTTTAGGCAATTCTTTTTTAAAACATAAAATAAACATAGAATATATAAGATGTACCTTATCAAATGACATATGGCAATAATTTATAATTAAAAATGTGCCATAAGCAAGATTTGATTTGCAGCAGGTCAAGTTTACGAGCTTATTCCATCTACGCCAGTGACTTACAACCTTACGACTTTTCATGGTGCGCCAGAGGGGTGCATCCTGTTCTGCAAATTATTTTTTGTTTCCATATAAATGAATTTGTTTCACCAAAAGTTAAAAGATACCAAAATAATTTTCATAGAGTTTTAGAATTTTCCTATATCATCTGTCATTTGAAAAGAAATAATTTTATTTTAAAAAATATTGCTTCATATTATAAATGAACAGTCAAATCTGATTTCTAGAATAACAATTAAAAAATTCATCTTCATTAAAACAGTGCTGCAAGGAACATATTTATCTGCATAATTTCTAAATACTGAGCACAATTTCTTAAATAAGGGTGGTAACAAATAAATTCTAATATGACACATTTTAGAGTTTGTCAATTATATATAGAAATTACCAAAATGAAATTACTATAAGTCTTTAAACTTAGAAATTGTTTCAAATACTGACCACTATGGAATACATATTTAAATCATCAAGGTTCAATTATTACAAATTTAGTTTACTGATGACTGATTGGTTCTGAAAAATTGACAAAAACAAGAAACCAAAAAATCAAGAAAAGTAAAAAAAAAAAATAGGCCCAAGTGACCTTCTTTTGCCTAGATGCTGACCTTCCATCCTAAATATACAAAATTAAATCATCCAGTTCCTTAGCTTCCAACCAAATTTTTGAATAATGAACTTAGATGTAAACTTTAATCAGTAATGAGAACTAAAACAGTTCGTCTGTAAGAATGAAATACAAATTTACATAAAGAATAAAATGATGCAAGTCATATTCAAATTTTGTAAGTTTGTTCATTCACTAACTGAAGCTGTAACAAGATTCCTGATTTCCTCTTCCTCAATAGCCTGTACAATGCTTTGAAGGTCCTCATCAATAATATCTGCGTTGTTGCTTTGATCTCTTGGCATGATTGACAAACGTGCAAATATGAACTTATTTGTGAAGGTTGCAGCCATTCATTTGGTGAAAATAATCGCTCACCATTGTCTTTGCGCAGAGACTTCATGTTTTGACTGACATCTGATGGGTTTGCCTTCCTTTCAGATACTTCTCCATCCTGGTAAGTCTTCTGTAAAAACTCCTTCACTTTACAGCTGAAGCGCACAAATTTTTTCTCTTTCTTCAAAGCCCATCCATATTGTATGTCATTTTCTACGGAGTGATGTTGTTCTGTTTCTTGTGTGGTTCGCCTCAAAATTTCTCTTGAAGAGAAGAGATTTGCTTGGCATGTAGCAACCCAACGGTGTCTTAAATGATCATAAGTGGACATCTTTTCATCAGTATGACGACTAAGATCAATGTGGTCCTGTAAACCTTGATTAATGGAAAACTGCATTGTGCAACCAAGTTCTGTACAGTAAAAAACTGACTGTTCAATAGGTTCAGCAGTATTACCTGTTGTATTTTCCTTACTTTTCTTGGTAATATTACCATCTATTTGTTGAGCACCTTCAAAATTTGACAAAATCTTCAATCCTGTATCAAGTTGTTCATTTTTCAAAAGTTTACTTCTCTGCATCTTTATCCCAATGCCTACATTAAAGGCTTGCCATACAATTATATCGTCCCCATCAAAAGCTATGTTATTCATCTGGTTAATTCCTTTAATGCGGTGGTTTGTCATGGTCTGCTTTGACGAGTCAACTTCCACAACAGCACACTGGCAAGCTTTGACTCCTGTTCCATCCATTATTGCTGCCTGCATTTCGAAAGGACTGGTGATGTTCCTCCCTGATGACACATACATGCGCATTTTCAATCTCATATGGGCTATCTTTGCATCACAGATGCTCTTTCCTGACTGCGCTTCACTGAAGTCGTAACGTGTAACTCTTATACCTGAAACATAAAACATATTTTTCACTCTAAGAGTCTATCTCGAACATTGTATCAGTAACGTGTACAAGGGGCAATAACTCTAATAACAAGATTATTTCTTCATAAAAAAAGAAAAAATTATCAAAATTGGTACATTGTCTGCATCTGTTAGTCCAAAATTATATATTCTTGTTTCACATCAAACTGTTCGACACCTTCAAGTTAGTGTTCCAATTTTTTTTTATTATATACAGACAAACACCAGATGTATCCGAAAACTGACCATCATGCTTCCAACTTGTCAGTCCTGTCTTTGATGGTTTATCAGCAGTTCATAATTCAAACTAAACTTTGGCCTTTGATAGGGAGATGGCCAATCCTAGTCAATTAAGATTGGAATAGTGTGCACCCATGCTTGCTGTTTCTGAACTCTTAACCTCAGTTTCGACTGGCTATATTGATAACAAAAAACGAATAAATTACACCACTTGGCCACTGAGGCCCATATTTTTATACGACCGCAAAAAAGGTTTTGGGGTCGAATAATGGTATGATGTTGTCGTCGTCTGCGTCGTCGTCTGCGTCGTCGTCCGAAGACACATTGGTTTCCGGACAATAACTTTAGTTTAAGTGAATGGATCTCTATGAAATTTTTTAAGAAGGTTCAAATCCACAAAAGAAAGGGTTGGGATTGATTTTGGGGATGATGGTCCCAACCGTTTAGGAATTACGGGCCCAAAAAGGGGCCCAAAACAAGCATTTTTCTAGTTTCAGGATAATAACTTGTGTATAAGTATTTCTATTGCTCTGAAATTGTACCACAATGTTTAATACCACAAGTAGAAGGTTTGGATTGATTTTAGGGGTTATGGGGCCAACAGTTTAGGAATTAAGGGCCAAAAAGGGGCCAAAAACAAGCATTTTTCTAGTTTCCAGACAATAACTAGTGTGTAAGTGTATGGATCTCTCTGACATTGTACCACAAGGTTCCATATAACAAAGAAAAGACTGGGATTGAGTTTGGGGTTAATTGCCCCAGTTATGTAAGAATAAGGGGACCAAAAAAGGGCCAAAAACAAGCATTTTTCTATTTTCCAGACAATAACTTGTGTGTAAGTGTATGGATCTTTCTGAAATTGTACTACAAGGTTCCATACTACAAAGGAAAGGCTGGGATTGAGTTTTGGGGTTATTGCTCCAAGGGGGGTTTCAAAAATTTTTGGGGGGGGGGGATTTTTTTCCCAATTTTTTTAAGGGATTCATATTTTTTTTTTTTAATTTTTAAAATTTCGAATTTTTGAAAAGTTTCAAGAAGAAATCTTCAATTGCACAGTATTGGGCAATGGATTTATAAGATCTTTGACCACATTTATTTTGTGTCATAAACCTATATTATGTCAAAAATTTGATCACAATCCAAATTCGGACAGTGTCAAGCTTGAATATTGTGTCCAAATTTGCCCCAACTGTTCAGGGTTCAACCTCTGCGGTCGTATCAGGCTGCGCTCAGCGAAGCATTTTATTTATGGTTATACTGTGATGTTTTCAACAAAATTCTGAAATGGTCTTTTCCTTAGAAAAGCACATTCTCCAGATTGACAAATATAATTTTCTTTTTTTAATAGCATAATTTTTTTTCATTAGATGAAACTTGGGATTACCAGTCATGTTATCATCATTCCATCTTTTTAATATAAATTTCAATTTGACATGAAAATAATCTGTTTTTAAGGGAGTGACAGACAGAGGGTTTTATTCCTTAATCTTTTTTTAAATAAATTATTCCACCTGTAAAGGAAATTATGGCACTCTACTTATTTATATACCTGTGCGCTCACTGATTCCTTGTAAACTCAACCAAAGGCATCCGCAGTGGTAGCAACCTGCATTATCCGAGCGCAGAAACACTTCCTGAATCTGTGGCATCTGTTCTTTTATAGTTGTAAGAGTATGCTCTAAAGCTGAAGCCACAGCAAACCAGTCCTGTTTGACCTTTCCAAAAAGATTGGTAAATGATCTATGCTACAAAGACAAAAATATTTCATGTTTTTAGATCATTAAGAGCTACAAGATATAGGTATGTGAATAGAAATTCTATAATGAAGTGTACTCGTTTTATTCAACAATGCTTATATGCATATATTACAAAAATCCACGAATGTAGTTTTATGTACCTGTAACTAATGATATACAATATATGTATAATTATCCTCAAAACAAACAAAAAACTAGATATGGCCCGGGATATTCATAGTGTCAATTTGGTAAGTACAGGATAATGGAAAAGCAAGCAGTTTGAATTGTTTTACATTTTTGATTTAAGGGCTTTTTATAGCTGACTATGCGGTAAAGGCTTTGTTCATTGTTGAAGGCAGTGCGGTTAGCTATAGCTGTTGATTTCTGTGTCATTTGGTCTCTTATGGAGACTTGTGTCATTGGCAATCATACCACATCATCTTTTTTTAAAGTAAATATATAACGATGTACCAACTTAATCTTTCACTTCCATATTTCAGCAACTCCTTCAAGAAGGTCATCTTTATTTACCTTTATGATAGTAATATGTTCTTACATGTATCACCTAATTATCATTGGATTTGATTAATTTTCTTTATTCTTAAAAATTATTGTTAATTATCAAAAAGAGCAGGGGTATTTTTTGTGAACTTCATTTAATCAAATAATTAAAGTTTTGAGAAAAATATTAACCTTCAATGATTCGTCTTCAGCTCGAAAAATTGCAACTGAAACATGCCAGCTCATGCCCTTCTGTCCAAAGAAGTCAGATTGTTTTTCCCTGTATAGTAAAGGTAAACATTTCATGGCCCAGTCCATGACGATCAGCAACTGATGCTTGTCGAGCTCATCTAACAGTTTCAGACGACACTCCTCTTGGTTGTTGGTTCTCAATACATGAGCTTGCCATTCAGTAACCTTTTCAAAATCAATGTTGATAGAGTTCTCCAAGTCCTCTTTTATATCAGGAGCTAAAACATAAAATATTTTTTTAAATTCTTCTTGTTATTTACATTTTATGAAAACATAAAATACAGAAGTCATATAATAAATTTACATATATCAATAATAAAACGTAAACTATTTTTTTATTTTGAAAGACAACATGGAATTAATAAGACAACATGGAAGTAAGATTTTAAGAAATTAAAGCAGTTTTGCATTAACAGTAAAACGAATTTGTAATCAAATGAGCAGACTGAATTTTTTAGTTACTAGTAATAAAAAAAGTATTGTAGTGGGCGATGCAGATTTAAATATTTGTGTTGGCTTATGCTCTTCTCCTTTGAAGTAAGGGAAATTCATGCTGCATTGAAGAGCATGTGGTGAGATCTGAATGTCTTTATATGTATTGATTATCATTAGGTGATTTGTATATGGCCTTTTTTTATAATCATATAATTTAATTTTGGATGTAACACGTCTTCTGATTGGCTAAAAGTGTTTTGTCTATCAGCTCATAGACATAATTTTGTCATGTGACCGCGACGTCATCAACGTTTTTATCATGATTTACTCCTTTTTAGAATTAAATTATAAGAAATGACTTTAATATTTTTTCTATCTATTCGCAATAACATAAAAAATGTGGTGCATACTTTTAGATAACCCGCTACACGGGTTATTCAGTGTGCAACATATTTTTTATGTTATTTCTTCATAGACAGAAAAAATATTACAGTCATTCCTTAAGTCAACTGCACATTTTTTATATATATATCCTCTTTATCCCTAAACATCAATCTCAGATTTTCTCTGTTTAAATTAAATGATATTTTAAATAACATTTCACTTTTCACAATCTTACATTCTATTTTCTGAACTTCATTATCAAGCTTGAATTTGGCTTCTGTCAATAATTTACACTTCTGGCAGCTGTTTTCATGAGAGTGGTCGCATGAGTCCTGTAGAAGTAAATTTCCAGGCTTACTCAATGCATGTTTATGCAGTGAGTTCCACAAATATCAGACTGTGAGATACTGAACTTGTACTCAGATTTAAGATACAGTTTCAAACTTTTCAATGCAGCACTTATGGTTGACAGTATAGCTGTGTCTGCTCTTAACTCTTTAAGTGTATCGGTAACTCTAAGAAGACTGTCCACTGCAAATGTACCATCTGTTGCTATGTTGTCCAATCCAGATAAATTAGATCTCTTTGCAGATGCACAAGTTGATAAAATCTTAAATAGTGTACTATCTGAAAGTGGTGTGAAAGTGGTTTCTGAGCAAACCTTTTTATACATATTTATCAAAGCTGAATGACAAGCTGTCCTCACAACTTGAGGGATGGCTATGATGTCACCATTATCACAACGAATATCTTTGGTTCCATATGAACAAATCTGAATAAAGTTTGGATCAAGAAAAAAAGACAAAGAATGCTCAAGTTTTTCATTATCCATTCTGTCTCTAAACACTTTGCCTTTATTTGCTGGTATATTTCCTGCTCCACAGTGTGCAGAATAGTCCCTACTCTGATCAATTTTCCATTTTGATAGTCCTGGAATAAGTTGCTGTAAGTCAGACTTGCTATTAAAATTTGAAGATGATATCAATGACAACAACTGTATTTTCAAAATGTCATTTTCAGCTTCCTCATATAACCTTATTATCAATGTCATCAATTGATCTTGGCTTTGATTTTCAAACCCCTTGCTCAACTTACAGTCGTCCATTAACCATCGAAATAATACAGAAGACTGGCCAGGAGTAATATAGTGGAGCATGGTTAGGATGACTTCTGTTGCTTTTCTCTTTAAGTATCTGAAATAAAGCAACATTTATATTAAAATAATCTCACATCTCTGGAGATGATAAATGCATGTTAAGTTCAATTATGAGGTTTAGAAATTCAGTCATATTTGACCATTACTATCAACAAAGTTTAATTTTGAATGAGAATAACAAGGGAGGACATAAAAGCAAATTATATATGAAAAGTCTTATTTTTGCTCTTTTAATTATTGACCTCTTTTTTCTGTTTTTTTTTAAATAAAAGTTCAAATGTCCCTGTTTTGCACAGATATTATATTTCCAAGGGGCATAACTCTTTAACAAATTTGATTATTCACTAATATAGAACTTGTTCTGACAAGATATTGCTAATATTAACATATAGATAAAGTTTATAAAAATCTGGCAAGAATTGTACCACCCGTGTGAGAGCACTAACAAGACTCCATGGACAGACTAATGCCAGTATTTCAACAACCCCCCACCCACCCCAACAGTTAAAGGGAAAGACAAACTGTGACGCTCACCTACATCTTCTGTTCCTTTGGAAATTATGTAAAATAAGGTTAAATCATAACTAATAGTATTTGATGCTATAAATTATCAGATATTATATACTATAATATTATTTAAGATAATATAAAGGAAAATGCAAAATAACCTTAAAATTACCAATTCAGCGGCAGCAACCCAACAACAAGTTGTATGGTACGTCTAAAAAAAATAATTTTTTTTGAGAGGGGGGGGGACAGATCTCAACCTGATGGAAGATTTGCTCTAAATGCTTTAGTTTCAGAGATATAAGCCAAAAACTGCATTTTATTCCTATGTTCTATTTTTAGCCATGTCTGCCATCTTGGTTGGCGGGTGGGATCATTTGACACATTTTTAAACTAGATACCTTAATGATAATTGTGGCCAAATTTGGTTAAATTTTGCCCAGTTGTTGCAGAGGAGAAGATTTTTGTAAAAGTTAACAATGATGAACAACGATGAGAGAGGGGGACGCCAAGTTATGAGAAAAGCTCAGGGCCAGGTGAGCTGAAATGAGAAGTTTGTTAAAAATACCTCTTAGTACTATCTTGTACACATTTCAACGGCTGTTGAAGTTGGTATTTTATTGGACTTGTGTTTCCAGTAGAAAGATTTACAATTTGTTCATTCAACACATGAATTCCACTGCTAAGCTGCTGCTGACCTTCTGAAGTTTGACTCCAACTTGATCCCTGAGATAATGCTGGTTCAGACTGAAAAAGTAAATGTCAATTATTTTAAGAAGTCTCAATACAACTGTTTGCATATCATGTTGCTATATACTCTTTATCAAACAGTTACTAGTTTCTTTATCAACTAGTTCTTCTAATAAGTACTCAGTCTTCATGCTTAACCTCAAGTCCTACGGCCCAGGCTTGTAAAATTGCTTTCAGGCTTGTTAATTTTTTCTCTACAAGCCAACAGAATCCAACTAAAATTTTCAAAAAATTGAGCTTCAGGCTTGTGGACTCAAAAGTTTATTGTGAAGGCTGAGTACTAGTTATACTAGTAAATTCATCATCTATTCTTAGTAGTTGTAATATATTAGTTACTTCATCATACCAGTTACTTCATCATATTTTTTTTTAAATAGATACTTGTTTATTCCAAAAGTTTTCTGTTTACAATTTCCTCAGTTGCCCAGGATGCAAACTAGGGATTTCCGTTTACATTTAAAACCAACTGTCCGGGGAAGCAGGAGGCTGAAAAAAGTGCATTGTATTACCAGAAAAAGTAGTACATGTATAATAATACATTGTACTTATTATTCTTTTATATGACAATGAATGAAAAAGAACATCTTTCTAGAATGTAATACTAGTAATAAATAATATAACATTATAACATAATCGAGTGCACCTATATATGTTTGGTCTTATAGATTGAGTTGTAGAGGTTCCATTTTTTTTCCCTCTGTGAATCACATGCATTTAACTATACCTGAGAGCGTATAATATTGGACACTTTTGAAAATAAATATACATGATCATTTGGTACAGTTATCGGGAAAAAAAAAACACGATACCAAATCTAATTTTATCTGTTGTTGACTGTACAGTAATGGTTTTTTGAGTGTGTTTTATATTCAATTTTTCAGTGGTTTTACACTAATTGACATTTATTTGATGTCTATTTTTTTTTAATCATAAGAATAAAGGAAATAACATATTCCCAAGCTTCACTTTAGGGGTATTATATTTACCTGTGATGAGACTTCATTCAGTCCAAGTGTATCAAAACAACTAACAATTTCTCTGTGTGGTCTTTTTGTTACAGGCTCTTCAATTGTCTGGAAAAAAAATCAATGTTTTGTTTGCATTCACTGAACTAAGAACATCCCAACAAATATAACATAGGATCCTGTAATATAAATGGTTGTCACTTGTAACTGTGTCTCATATATTTTTTTGTGGATATAAATCTGGTTGTTGGTTTGTCTCTTCACAATTGTTCTACATTGCTCATTTTAAAGTCCTTTATACATTTTTGTAGCTTACTTCACAGTGTGAGTCAAGGTTCAATGTTGAAGGCTGTACTGTCATATACATGTCTAATTGGCTATCATACCACATCTTTTTATTATCATAAACTAATTTTGGGAATGATATATTTACTGACAGACAAACAAGGGTAAACCATAATGCTATCTTTGCCTAGCAAGGTTGGCATAAAAAAAATAAAAGAAATATCTGTATATGACATTTCCTTGTGTTTAACACGTATAAAGAACTTTTAAATACATTAATTGTAACTTGGATAGAGAGTTGTCTCATTGAATTGGGAATCATACCCCATCTTCTTATTTATATGGACAGAAGACATTTGAATTAATTTATTCACAGCGATGCTAATGGATATTCTTGTGGGACTTCGACAACCTTTACGAGGGTGAGGAGCTTGCAGGATGGATTACTTGCTAACCCTGAACAATTAGTTATTTTTTTGAAAATTTATAACTATAAAAACAGTGTCTCCAATAATGAAATAAATTGCAAAAAAAATTGTATTTTTGTGTGCATTTTTATATTCTTCAAAAAGTTCAAATGAAGTTTGTTTGTAGAACAGTAAAGTACCAATCTAATTAAAATTTAATCCTTGAATTGCTCTTGTTCTGACATGTTGCGCATATCAGAACAAGAGCAATTCAAGGATTTAATTTTAATTAGATTGGTAAAGTACGTACATGTATTACAAATTTTATTCAAAATACATTGTACATCAGTGAACTAGAATAGCCCAATTTATACTTAGTGCATTGATAACAATAAAATTTGGGTAAACCTTAAACAAGTTATTTACCTCAAGGTCTGTAGCATCTTCTAAATGATCAGCCCTACTAGGTGCATCACATATCTGAAATATAGAGAAGATTTTTTAAGACCTGCAATCATATACATTGTACATGTAAATTATATAAAGTAACCCTACAAATCTCAGACATCAAAGTTACAATCGAGAATTCTCCAATTATAACAAGAATAGAAGCAATCAATTCACTGAGTTTATTATGCCCGTAGAAAAAGTGAATATCTCAAATTGTCAACCTAAGAAGGTTATTTCACTGAGGGCGCAGCCAGAAGTGAAATAATTTTCAAGGGTAGACAATTTTGGATATATATTCATCGCTTGAATATAAGGGGCCAGAATTGATTTATCATACCAAACCAACAGTGGAAGGTCCTTTTGAAGCATTTAAAAATGCTTACCTTACTTTATCAAACACGAGTTGACGTTCGATAAATACATTTGTGACTAAGACTTTCTCATCTGTACAACAAAGGTATAATCTTTTTGTAAAAAATTGACTGAATTATTCCATGTCACGTGATAACGTGTTACCCAATACAAATGTTTGTAATATATATGTAACTAAGGTATATAATAAAGATTATTTACGTATTGTTTACAATATGCATGCTATTCAATTAAAATTTTACCTCAAAATTTGGCCATTTAGATTCTTCAATTTCTTTGGTAATTATCTGTCTGCAATTTCTGTACAAACCTATATAAAAAAAGAAATAAATTTAATACCTCATACCTACACATTCTAGTAAATGTTTTAACTTGAATTTATAAAAAGTACAAATGTGTGTAATACATTTTGAAATTTGTACATTTATATTTGATTAGTCTATCATGTCTATGGGCCTGGGGATAATATTTTTATGACTACAATTGTTTTTTACTGTAAAAATCAAAAACATGCATATGGTTTTTTACTCAATTGACAATTGATTGAATGAACAGCTTGTCAGGAAAGATATAAATAATGAACATGTACAAATGTATATAGGGAAATCATTGTTGCATTCAATAACAAATCCTGATTGTTTTCTCAAATTTTTAAAGTGACACTTATATGCAGGGTTTGAAGTTAAAATGTTGGCACAGTAGCCACATCTTAAATTTTGTCCCCAATATATATAGTTCTATACAAGAAAAGCAGACATTTTAGTAGCCCACACCAACATTTAAGGGGCCATTGCCTGGCAAGTGGCCCCTGCTAATTTCAAACCATGCTTGTACACCATGTACACATTTACTCCAAAAATTGTTGGTTTTAATACAAAACAGACAAAAAATATCATGGTACTTCAGACTTAAAAAATGTGCATAGCCACTAGTACAAGCAAGACAAAAAGTAAACTTACTCAGAATTTTTTTTTGATTTAAACCCGCTGCTTTTGTTTGCACCTGTCCTAAGTCAGGAATCTGATGTTCAGTAGTTGTCGTTTGTTGATGTGGTTCATAAGTGTTTCTCGTTTCTCGTTTTTTATATAGATTAGACCGTTGGTTTTCCCGTTTGAATGGTTTTACACTAGTAACCTTTGGGGCCCTTTATAGCTTACTGTTCGGTGTGAGCCAAGGCTCCGTGTTGAAGACTGTACTGTGACCTATAATGGTTTACTTTTATAATTTTGACTTGGATGGAGATTTGTCTCATTGCCATTGCCACTCATACCACATCTTCTTATATCTATACGGCATAGCTCCCCCACCCTCCATTTAAGGTTAGAGCTTGGGCTATCAATATACTCAATTATACAACTACATAAATATTTTTCTTTGTTGATTGGATAATTTAAATTACCTGATCCTATTGGTACCACAACTCATCTGGTCCTCAAAAGGTGGTGGCTAATTTGAGGCGTGACACATCTGTCCGATTCTGGTTTGGACTTTCCTGTGTGATCAGGATGTCCACATAAAGTGCTACTCCTTCTCCACCTGATACCAAGAGAATACCTGTGGTTGGGACACACAGAATATTCTCCCATCACAGAAAATATTCCAGCTCGATAACATATCAAATGCCCCTCTTCTAAGCATGTATATTTACCTAGTTTGTAGGTATTCAAGTGATTCCTAATATCCTTTTTACATTCATTTATCAAACATACGGATGTTTCAGAGGGATAAAAGTTAGAAGTGGCACATTTAACATGAGTAAAGCATGAAAAACTGCATTTCATTTCAACGTCTGCTGCCATAACTGTTGTTATGGAATGTATACAATACACATTTTATGGTTTTCAAATTGGAGATCTCCAAATTATACGGGAAAAGGGAGATAATTACAGGCAAACCAATAGAGATTTAAATTTTAATTTTCTACTACTTTAGTATGAAAACCCGAATATGTTTGACATAAAAAACATACAGGAGTTATAAAACTTCAATTTGGTGCATAGTTATACATGGTTCTTACTTGTGCATCCAAATGAGCATCTTTGAATAATGTACCATTTACAAAGGAATAATAGGAACAACTAGTGATTTAATATCATTAATTTTTTAGGTATCACTATTAGTTTGTGGCAATATTTTTGTATGTTCTTATCTTTAATACTATAGTGAAGATATTTATACAAAATAAACTGAGAATTGGTAAATTGGGTGAATCACTTTTAGTTCTGCCTGGTTCTTACAAATAGCTGTACTTAAGAGGAAACAATATTTATTCATTACACAGATCTATTGGGGAACTCAACCCTTGCAACATTTATCTGGACACTATAATAATGCAATGCACATGTAAAGATATTTGGTTACAACAATAGCTTCCAAAGAATGATTCAAAATGTAGAAACAATATACAAGTAATGTGCCGGATTCATGGACAATTAATTTCCATATCAATTATGACAAAAAAAGACCTTGGGTGTAGAATACCGGATACAAATTTCCTATGGATAAGTACAATGATCATTGCTGCGTTCTTAATTGTCGTTTTACTTACGGTAGTACTATTTTTCTTTCGATTCGAGATTTTCATAATTGGTCGAAAATTCATAAAATATTTTAGGGAGACTTCTTATCCTTTGTCATTTTGTTACGACGTATATATTGCGTGCAATGAAGAAGATGAAAAGATTCGTCTGTGGCTGACATCGAATTTAATTCCTAATCTAGAAGAGCAAAAATGCTTAAGGTGTTTTGGCCGTGCAGAGATAGTGAACCAGGAATAGCCCGGGAACAGGAAATGATACAAGTGATGGCAATTCCTCGAAACTTTATCATCATTTTGAGTGAAGAGTACCCGGGACAAATTCGTTGGAATGAAATAGAATGGAAACATGCCTGGTACAATTATACACATGACCTGAACAGCGAAATAATCATTGTTTATTACGACCTTCTGCAGGCTAATGAAATTGCAAAGCGTTATTTGGGAGCGTTTCTACGAATAGGACAATTTATTGATTTTTCTAATCATAAGAAGTCGATAGAGGACGAAATAACCATCTTTTTAACAAAACAAGATAAAACGTTAAAAAAGACAAAAGAAAAAACTACAGTCTTTCTGAAATCGATGAGGAACAATCACCATTTCTGAAGCAGTATCCGTTATATTCAGAGTTTAAGTTACAATCTAAGTGAGGTAACGAATACCAGCTATGCAATTTGTTTTTGTATAATTAGTTACTAACGTATTATTTTCTATATATGAGTAAATATAATCAGTCTCTTTAAAAATTGTTGCTCCTATTCTTATTCAAGTTATTTGTCATTTTGTGATATGTTTGCATTACAGAGGTGCGTTTATTAAACACAAGAAATATATCAAGCTAACCAGGAAGACTTCCTGGTCTATTTTTAAGTTCATAATGCTACACAAAAATTAGAATAGATTAAAGTATTATACCTCATACCAACTTCAACGTATACACTTCAAATAATGACATTTATTGAAATTGTTCAAGTATTTGCCAAATTCACAATTACCTAACAAAACTAGAAGCGACAATCGTGTATCATATAGTCGAAGGTTTTTGCAGTGTAAATCCTAAATGTAACAATGTAACAGTTTTATTGGTGTTGAAATCAAATTATTATTCTTTTTTGCCACGGATATCGTTTCGTGTTTTATCATAATCAAATAGTTCTTACCATAAAAATCACGAAATAAAAAATATAATTATTATTTAACTGGTTGAATTGAGTCTCTAAAGGCGTCTAAACTGATTCTTTATATTCCAAGACTAATTAAATAATATGGGTTGTAATCAGCAAATATCAAAAAGGGGAAACGATATCGATGACCATAAAAAAACGCAAGTCGATAAAACCCGCAAAAAAGTTGCACAGCTAGTGCCAATTGGAATACCGTCTGTTGATTGAAATATCAGTCAAACAAATTGGATAAATGTGTTGTCGATATTTAATTTTAGCATTTTGATGCTATCACACTCAGATAGAACACGATTTTTGTATCTAGGATTTTCATTTTTCTAGAAAAAGCACTATTTAGCACAAATACTAAATACAAAACTATAGACTAATCAACATGAACCCTAACAAAAGTGAAGTTGATTGCATGTGCTTCAGACTAGTAGGCAGATCTTGCTCAACATTTAATACCCTTCACGGTAAGTATTGATTCGGTAATAAGTCTAATTTAGTGTTATCTCAAACGATGAAGGAGGGCGTATATATGACAATTAGAGCATATCATGGTCATGTGACAAATATATTGGTATGAGAAAAGACTGTTATAGTTTTATCATTGAAGTACCTTGTAATCTTGTATTATTTTCTTTAATAGAATTGTAATAGAAAACATTGCTAATATTGATAGCATTTAAACCGTCATAAGTTAAATTTTATTTTAACTATAGTTTGCATCATTTTAGAGGTAGTCACTGGCTTGAATTATCTCCCTTACTCCAAAAAAGGAAAAATGGCCACACAACCGAGAAATGACTTCGTTTTGTTTATCATGAGTTCAATCAAGTATGACTGTGCTGTCTCAAAACTTAAAAAAAAAATGACCGGAATGACCCAAATCAGAAATCATTTGAGTATATTGTTAGTAAACCTGACCTTTTCACCACTGTTTTCGTTTCAGACACGACGACGATGGTACACAATTCAACTTGTGATTATATCAACACAACTATAATTCGCTTCACAACAAAAATATAACCAAATAAACAAATCAACATGTGACCATCTTTTGGTACCACGTTTGTTACAAACAGAAATAACCACATAATTATCTTTTTGAAAAAAAAGTTGTTTCTTTTATATGAAATTGTAAGTGACGAATTACATCATAACAGTGTAAATGTGTGTGTTGATCAGGAATGCCGTTTGCATGATAGTTTCTTGTATCAACACAAAGCTGGGTATTATGTACTTAAAATGCAATTTAAAATGATAGCACATGTTTCATGCTTTTGTCTTGAACATGCATAAAATTTGTGTCTCGGGAAGATGTGGGCGCTCTTTTTGACCTTATTACAGCCATAACAATTTGTCAAAATAATATGCAGTTTTCCCATTTTTTTTCAGTCGTGCATTTGGAGATCTGTAGATACTGAACAAATGATGGTTCAAGAAATATTTTTCTTTGTTACTGCAACTCCGTTCAGCCAGTAAACGTTATATTGGGCTATGTTATGTTCTCAAAGAAAAGAACAGGCGAGCGAGACAAGAAATTTCGTGGCATAATATTACAAAGTTGTGACGCGAGCATGTGTGTGAACCAATTCAAATGGATTTAGATTTTGACGAAATTGCGAGCAATAATCTTTAATTATAAATATTTCTTATTTATAGCATCGGAAATGCTGAGGACGAAAAGGTGCAGAAAATGAGGTTTAATTTTGTAAATTAAAAAGACTTGGTATGCGATCATAATATTTTAGCCGATTGAAATATGTAGGTTCATTATTCTGTCAACGCTTTGCTAACCAGGACGAAATCAAACTCGATTAGTATAAGTAATTTTTAATGTTTGATTTGTAAAAATCAAGACATTGTAAGCATTGCAAAAAAGAGCGTAAAACTGTTTAATTTAAAAGGATGGACGTATAAAGATGATAGAAATTGATCATTGAAAGCCTGCAGTAACTATCGTTCACTTGTAGTACATTGATTATGCCAATTTGCAATTTTGGCAGGGTAAAAATATCCATGAAAAGTAGGCAGCTTATTTTCGTATCAATTTGATATGCTTTTGAATTAGCATTTGTAATAATTAGCAAAATGGCGTCTACACAACAGCGCTTTTCGTACGGTATTGCACACTTATGTAACGTAGAATTTGTGTCGATCTTACTGTAGACATTAATAACGTCGTCGACAATTCTATTTTTTTCTGCTAAAGATTAACCTTTCACAGGATAGAGCTTGAAAACTATTTATTTTGAATCGTATATCAATTTGAATACAAATGTGGAAAAAAAAAGAAAATCTTACCAACCGATTTACACGATTTTTCCATATATTCTTTATTTTTTTGACGTATCATGCTGTTAATTTCAGCAATTCGTATCTCAAAAAGGAAAACGGTAACCCCTATTTTTTCATCTTATTTTAGGGTGTATTTAACAAGCAAAATTCTATATGTGAAAAAAAAATCTGTGGAGAAGTTAGTAAAAGACAGTTGTAGCCTTAAGAGACAAAAGAACTAGTGACACGATCACCTTTAGTTAACTTTACCTTTTTAAAATAGTTGTTTCGTTGCCCTGACGTGTTTTTGTTTAGCATTGGTGTCAAATATTAAATAGTATTGGTTGGAAAGTTCTCCTACATGTCTATGCACAGTGTTATTTACAGGTTGGCCCAAAGCATAGGGGATTTACAGCCGTTGATATCCGTCTTGTTACATCTACATCGATTTATAAAAATAAGACATATATGACATCATTTTAACAAAAAGATGCAGTATAATTGTCAATGAGACAACTATCAACCAAAGACAAAAGTGACGTAGATGTAACCATCTAAAAGTCTTCAAAACCGACACATATAATAATGATTTATAAAATGCTTCAAAAATACCAAAATGCAAAAACAATTTAATTACATAGCAAATAACGAAAAATAAATAAAATATGATAGATAAGCAACCAACGATAATCACTGAATAACAGGCACCTGTGTGGTGGGGTTAAACATATTTGCTTTCGCTCATGTGTTTTTGAAATATTGTCTCATTGCTAATCCGACAACTATAAAATCGTATGAAGTATATTAGCAAGAAAGCAAAAATGATAAAACACTATTGTAAACAACCCTTCCCTTTTCTCCCTTTTAAGTGTCGGTCAGTGGAACAACAAAGAAACAGAAAAGAACAGAAAAAGCACCTTACACTATAACATCTGTTAAAAAATTTCAAAATCGCACGTACCTGATCTACATGCAATAACAATACCGTAAAAAAGAATGAAACAAGTTACTGAAAAGATGTGTAGAGTACAAAACCGTTGGAGATAAAACAATACAGTCCTACTGTGTAAAACAAAAAATATTATTATAAAGTCCGTTTTGATTCTTTGATTATGTTGTTCTTTCATATAGTTGCACTCTTGTACTGGAGCACCAATTTATACAACCCATACTAAACGATTACTGAGATGTATACATTTTAATGATGTTTCGAGTTTTGAATGGTTAATGTAGAGTCTAGTCTGAATTTTGGTTGGTAGTTTAATACGTAATATGCGCAACATTTTCAGAAGAAAGTGAAGAAACAAATTAAGATAAATTAGAATAAGAGTAAAGTAAGTGTCATGGCACAGCAGACCACGAATTTACTTAACTTCGCTGTTTAAGAAAGATTTTATATAGCTTTTCTATGTCAAGATTATTTATAAAAGATTTACCTGTGTATTGCAGATTTAGGTTCTAAAAACCGTTATGTGATACTATGTAATAATGAAACAGCGGAATTTTGATGTAGTGATTATTCAGAATAAATTTGTATCGATTTCAGAGAAATTAATAAAACTTAATGGCTTCAATCCTAAACATACATCAGAAGCTGCAAAAATGCATAAGTAAGTCATTACACCACCTAGTATATGTACCCTAGCTCTCATAAAATACGATTATTATGTTGAGAAAAGTATATCTGATCTATGTGTGATACTTAATGTGTAATCTGAACTCATGGTGGTATACATATTTTATAGGAAACACTTTAGTTCAATCACTTGAGATAATAATATCACTAAAAATATCAATATGTTAAACAAACTGGATATAAGACATCATCGAATACTTCAATTGATACTGTACAGTGTTTTTTCTTCATCTGTTTTTCCACAGTAAGTTAAGTCAGTTAAAAACCTTATAATTTCTTAAGGAGTAGGCATGACATCGACACTTGTTTTATGAAGTAAAGAAATATTACATATGTATTAATATGACACCAACAAAAAAGAGACAAAATATTAAAAACAAATAATCGGCTTCATCAATAGTATCGTCACAATGGCTTCTCCTGACTAAGGTACACAAGTAAAGTTACCTAGACGCTTTCGGTCCTGCAGTAAAGCCCATGCAAAGAACTGGTCTTCTTTAATCGACAAGATGTTTAACATGCTGCAATCCGTATATTACCTTTTTGAGCATGAATGCATTTTGCCAGGCCAAATTTCTGCCACTTTCCGTCAGTACCAATGTTCCATCCCACACCCCGGTCCACTTTTTTTGAACAATCTACTGGTTTGATGGTTTGATGCATTGTTAAATTTGTTATCTTTCTAATTATGCATACAATATTTGTCACTGGACGTTCGCAAAACAGAACTAAACTTTAAAACCTTATTGAAGTGTCGAGCTCCTTTTGCATATTAATGTAGTTTCATAGCAAAATTTAAACGAATCAGATTTTCTGAAATGGTTACTACCTCAGGAATAGATTACCTTAGCTGTATTTAGCAAAACCTTTAGGAATTTTTGGTCCTCAGTGCTCTTCAAATTCGTACTTTATTTGGCCTTTTTAACTTTTTTTGATTCGAGCGTCACTGATGAGTCTTTTGTAGACGAAACGCGCGTCTGGCGCAAATACAAAATTTCAATCCTGGTATCTATGATGAGTTTATTTACAACCACTGGGTCGATGCTACTGCTGGTGGAGTTTTTATTCCCGAGGGTATCACCAGCCCAGTAGTCAGCACTTCTGTGTTGACATGAATTATCATTGATATGGTCATAATTACAAATTAGCTGTTTACAAAACCTTACATTTTTGAAATACTAAGGCTTTTCTACTTCAGGAATAGATTACCTTAGCTGTATTTGGCAAAACTTTTAGGAATTTTTGGTTCTCAATGCTCTTCAACTTCATACTTTATTTGGCCTTGTTAACTTGTTTTGATTCGAGGGTCACTGATGAGTCTTTTGTAGACGAAACGCGCGTCTGGCGCAAATACAAAATTTCAATCCTGGTATCTATGGTGAGTTTATTTAGATAGTCATTTGTCCGCGACGTTTTCTGAGTGTACTGGCAGTGAAATAGAAAATCACGTCTGACTGCAAGGTACTTACAACCAGTAACGAATGATTTCATAATGTGTATACTAAATTTGTTAAATAGGTGATTAACAATAATGCCTCAGTGACGTATATCCAACATAAATCTTTTCCTATAAATGTTCAAATTTTGTATAAAATGCTTGTTTTCTTGGTCTCTTTTGCTTTTCTTTGTTTTATCATATGAGTATGTCATTTTGTTTACATTAATTAAGGGCATTTTATATTTCCTCATCTTCGTCATTATTGCCATTATTAAGTAGGTGAAGAGTAATACAGCTTCTTTTTGTCAACGCTATATTTTTTTTCTAATTTACATAAATGCGTTTAATGCAAAAGGTCAAGCGTTTCTCAGACTGATTATCACATCTTTACACTAAATCCGTTGGATGTGTAATGATTGATCGGTTAGTCTGAGAGAACATGATTAATTTATTAATTGTCATTTGCTTTGATTTATATGTTAGTTGTTTTTTCGTTGTTTTTATTGTTTTCTTTTGGTTCAATGCCGATCTATTGAGCCATATGTAACTTATTTTTACAGTTTGTTCTGATGTTGTGCTGTTACAACACTGTCCCAGATTAGGAGGAGGGTTAAACCCTCACAAACATGTTTCTCCCCGCCACATTCGTTAAGTGCTTTGTCCCATGTCAGAACACAGTAGTTGTCCTTGGTTAATTTCTGACATGTTTGTTTTTCGTAAATTGAATTGTTATAAGTTAGGCCGTTGGATTTCTCGTTCGAATGGTTTACATTTTTCTTGATAGGGTGTTCTGTAGTTGGCTATATGGTATGGATTTACTCATTGTTGAAAGTCGTACGGCGGCCTATAAATACTTTCCTCCAAATCATTAGAACTCTATTGGATTGTTGTTTCATTTGCAATCATACCACCTCTCCTTATTTGTATATTAATATTGTAAGGAACATTTATCAAATTAATTTACTAGAAATCGAAGGACTGACTACAAACTGGTGGTATTTGCTTAAAAATGTCCTTGTTTCGAAAATTGTAACATTGTTAAACGTAAAAAACAGTATTGTGTGACACATTACGTCATTCAGTACATGTTCTTTTTCTTATTTTGTAATCAAGTAAGGTTCAAACCTCACAATTACATGTTGGCTTATTCTGCCATTTCATAACGTCTATAATTGAGTTGGCATCATTTCAGTATAAATAACTTTAAATGAGAAATCAATGAAAGAATCAATTTACATGACTACCTACGAAATTGATGTTGTGTTCGAGTAAGATGAGAATCAATTACTAATCCGCTATTGCGTGATAACAAATTACGTGATATAACTTATTAACATATGTTATAGGAGCAACCCGACGGGTGTCACATATGGAGCTGGATCTAATAACCCGTCCGGGGCAGCACCCGAGATAACCCTCGGAGAGGTTCGTGTTGCTCAGTCTTTTGCTTTTTTATGTTGTATTTTGTAGACTGGTGATTTTATTTTGTACGTATTTCTTTTTTTGCCATGGAATTGCCATTTCGTTTTTGACTAATATACCTTTAGTATCTTTCGCCTCACTTGTATCATAGAGACTTTTCATAAAATATAAGAAAGCATTCAAACGTTTTAATTCATTTTATTCCACCAATTCTTTTGGCATGAAAAGAACGGTAACTCGTCAGAAACAAAGACTTATCTTATTTCAGTACTGTTAGAATATCTTCTTCAATTCTATTATCAAAATTCGAGAAGTTAATGACCTTTCTCAAAGAAAAAAAACCTCGAAAGAACTTCTTTACATCGCATTTAACAAAATCGCAATTGATGACAATAAGGTTTCGACTGAAGTCCCATTTGTAATAATTCCAATCATATTTCCATTCTTTCTTATTCCACTTTTGATTTGAGTGCCATTGGTAATGTCACTAAGAAGTATTATAAAATTACGACTTTTGGACATGACGTCAATCGTCTCTTGTTTTCGAGGAGCTACGAATGCACTGTCCCTGAAAAATAAAAACACATCACACCTTTTCACTCAAGATAAGGGACCAAAGAAGTTAACAACCATTTCCGGACTAGTGGATCATCCTCATGTGCAGAAATATATATGTCGTGTATTATACAATTTGGCGCTACTGGCTTCTTTACGTAGTTGAAAAAAGATCTTGTTAATATAAAAAAATTCAGACCTAAGCTGAAATATAATCGATGCAATCGTGATCACTGCAACATGTGCAAAACATGCCGAGCATATCGAAATGTTTAACAACGAAGCATTGTTATTTGTCTTGGAACAGCCAAGATCTACTTTTTCTATTTCAGTAATAGAACGTAGTATTCCATTGTGTTTGCATAAAACCTGTGTGTTTTTAGCACAGCTTTGGTATTGTAACGGTAACCATATTTTCAACCAAAGATCCTCGCATTTACATTTCAGTATAATTTGTCCTAAAGCAATCTGGCATGGCTTCAGCATCTGTAATGACCTTGGAATCCGTTTTATTGCATTGCTTGTCATATTGACCAGGTGTAATTTTCTAAAACGATATAGCACTAGATCTGAAATTGGTATAATTTGGATATCTGAAAGATCAAATTTCTTTATTCTTTCAAAAAATTTAAATCCAAACTGTTCTACCCTTTTTAAATTTTTTATGCTATTGTTTGTGAAATCTATTTAAAAATATTCATACAAGGACAGAGCTGACGGAATTCGTCTGAGTCCAGACCCAGAACAATCAAACACTGTTCTATTGTCTAAAGCTGGCTGATAATAACAGTTGCATTCTGGTGGACATCGTTCAGCTAATGACAAGTTAAAAATTAATTGATCCAGCTCGGAATTATCTATTCTGTTTTTCAATGTTTTCATCTTCAGTTGTTGGAGAGTCACAAACCATTAAAATATTTATGTTATCAAAAGATTTAACTACCATTTCAGATGGTTTTGCAATTGGATAAACTTTACAGTCGCAATATTTCAATGATTTCCCTCCAGGTGCATGACCCAGAAATATAATTTTCCTTCATGTTTAACGTTTATACCATTTTAAGTAAAAATCGGAAAGTATTTGAAATTATTATACGATACATCAAGCGATCCGTACAAAGAAAACACGGAACTGTCATGACGTTTCCATTCCAGGTTGTTTGTAATATAGTTTATAGAGTTATGAGAAAAATTTGCAGTACAACATGTTATTTGTGTCCACAATGTGTTTGTAATATCAAGGGTAGTAAATAAAGGAAACAGTAGTAGACCGCTGTGGTAAGATGATTGTAAAAAACATCGAAGTAAAATGAATTTCCATTCACGTTATTCAAAAATCCAGACTCGATATATTTCAGTCGGTTATGAGCTCGAGACAGGTCAATTTCACGAATCCAAGTCATGTTAAGAAATGTTTCTTTACTGAAGTTTTCCACTAGGTTATGATGTAGTATTAATGTATCAAGTATTTCAAGACATGATAAAATTTCATTGTATTGTAAATATACTCGACCAATGTACGGATAATCACAAATATTACTAGGTAAACTATACAAACTATGATTAGGGCTGAATATGATATATCCCAGAGACAACAACGAAGTATGATTCAGTATTCTTTTGTTATCAGGCTTTTTTATTACAATTAAGAGATCATAATCTTCTAATTCGTGATAGGCATCCGCATACGCAATACAACACTGTATGTAACTACAAGATGAGTGACATCGTAAATCATCTCGTCGAAATTTGACTTGTAAAACTTCTGGTAAAATTAGTCCTGTACCATTTGAGGGCTTCTTAAAACTTAAATGATGGAATTCTTGATATAGATGTTGTGTGAATTTATCCAATTTCGGATCTTGACCTAAAGATTCACTTGAAGATCTAGTAATATAACATAATATTACAACAAAAAGCGCAAAGCACAATTCTGACAACATTTCTTAATAGGAGAGCGTTAACTACTTTCGTGTTGTGAATACGGTATGCAGTCAACTGACAGAATATTAAAACTATATCGGATTCATTACTTAAATACCTATTTCATTGTCAAAACAAGTAAAATAACAGCGAATCAAACAGAAGATTTAAATCTTAAACCATCTTTTGAATTTTTAATAACAATACGAATTATCCGGGTTTCATGTAATACGCATTCACAAATAAAATCATAATAGATACTAGGATACAAATTATGTACGCTATAGGCGCATAGTTTATTATCAACTTATTCATAAGATTTATGACATTCAAAGTAAATCAAAATCGATCCACTTAAAAGTTGTGGATCACTAAATAAAACATAAACAAAGGAATAATTAATAATCCTTTATTACTAAATTTGTTCTTTCATTTGATTTTTCTTTAGTTTTTTTTTCTTTTTTCTGTTCTGAAATGGTAGACAACATGCTTCTCCGCAAACTATCTTAACAATTATAATATTTGAACAGTAATTAAAAATTGAAAAATGCTGCTTACTTCCAATATATATGCATTAATATATTAGGTTATTCAAACGAAGTATAAAAAAACCCACCAGTAATGATTATTTACTGTCTATAACTGCATTTTCACCAAACCAAATTGTTACATCATACATAAATGTATTATAAGCACACGATTTAAAACTCGAATATGACGACGAATCGTCAGGTTTTAACCACAGCTGTAGTATATTTTCTTTTAGAATTACTTTTACCCGTTACAAAACCCGACAAAAAATTGTTTGTACCACACCTGTCATATATTTTCTGTGACACAGGAGATTTATAAAGTAGTATTTTCTTTTTTCATCCGAACTGATTTAGAATTCGTCAGTGTTTATGGTAAATTCAAGGTAGTGCACTATCTACTATTAATTTAATACCGAAATAACATAAGTTGATAATTTTCTAGAAATTTATTGAAACAAACTTTTTTCTTCTAGAGCGCAAAAAGAGCGTAAAATTTAGATGCAGTTTTTTTTTATCATGCTGCGATATAAGTGGTCTCGGTAAACAACAGGTATGTTATGATATAAAGCTTCTAGCTATATCGACATGGAACCTACTGTTCATTCCTTAATACACCTATTTACAAAAATACATAAATGTAACGACGAAAATATTCGAATATGCATGGTCTTACGAGTATTGGTTACTTAATGATGCCAGATACTAGTAGGTAATAAAACTTTATGTAATACATGAATATTTAGGAATAGTAAAGGTAGCATACCGATGTGCAGCAATTATTTAATTGATCTAGATATAGATTAAGTCGACAGTTGTTTACCGATTAAGAAGAGACAAATAAAAGTTATAAATAAAATAAACTCAGGATATCGCATTTACTCCAAAAAGAAACGAGACGGGAAGAGTGTATTGTGGAATAGGAAATGATTTATGGGGCAGTAGGGATTGGCGTATTGTGCGATTTGGGTTGGTGTCAATCACGGGGATTGGTGAACGATACAAAAGATAACGGTGAAGGAGCTTTAAACATTCGTTATTATCTCCGTTATAGCTATAAAACAAGAAATAAAAAACAATTAGAGTTCCACACTACGAGTATCAACAGAGTAAATACCGGGTATCTCATTTTTTAATAGACAAGGTCTATTAACAAAGTTGGAGTCACCAAACGGAGTGAGACTCTGAAAATCAACATAATGTATATCCAACCGAAGTGACACTAGGTAAATCAACAGTGTAAGTATATCCTAACAGAGTGAGACTAGATGCGTCAACAAAGTCAGTATCCCAAAATAAAGCAATACTATGAGCATCAACAGAGTGGCAATCACCCAACGGAGTGCGACTATGATCATCCATCAAAAGAGTTTAAACAAACGGAGTGAGACTAGGTGCATCAATAAAGTGTGAATCACCAAAACGGAGTTAAAATATGAGCTTCAACAGAGTTGTTATCCGGAGGTGAGATAAGGTGAATAGTTTAAGTATATCTCAACAGAGTGAAACTAGAGGTTTCAACAAAGTAGGAATCACAAAAAAGGATTCGACTATGTGCATCAACGGAGTTGATATCACACAGGTGAATCAACAGTGAAAGTATATCCAGACAGATGCGTCAACAGAGTGAGTATCCCTTAACAGAGTGAGATTTTGAGCATCAACACAGTTTATATACAACCGGAGAAACAACAGGTGAATCAGAAGTGTAAGTATATCCAAACAGAGTGAAACTAGATGCGTAAACATAGGGAGTATCCCTAAACAGAGTGAGATCATGAGCATCAACAGAGTTTATATCCAACCGGAGAAAGAACAGGTGAATCAGCAGTGTAAGTTTATCCTTACAGAATGAGACTAGATGCGTCAACAAAGTCAGTTTTACCAGACGGGACAAGACTATTTCCATCAACAGAGTGGCAAAAAACAAACGAAGTGAAACTATGAGCATCAACAAAGTTGTTATCCAACCGCGCGAAGTGAGATAAGGTGAATCAACAGTGTAAGTATATCAAAACAAAGTGGGGATGTGTGCATCAACACAGTAGGAATCACCAAACGAAGTTAGAATATGAGCATCGACAAAGTTGTCATACAACTGGAGTGAGAATATGTGAATCAGGAGTTTAAGTATATCTAAACATAGTGAAACTAGAGGTTTTCACAAAGAAGGAATCACCAAATGGAGTGAGACTATGCTCATCAGCAGAGTTTATATCCACCCTGAGAAAGAGAATAGGTGAAACAGCATAGTAAATATCAACAAACAGGTGCATCAACAAAGTGAGTATTACCAAATGGAATGGAACTATGAGCATCAACAGAGTATATCTTAAACCAGAGTTTAAATGGGTGAATCAACTAAACAAGTAATACCGAAAAGAGTATCCACGCAGTTTACATTCAACATGTGAATCAACAGTTAAAGTATATTCAAACAGAGTGAGATCTCAACAGAGTTTTTATCCAACCGGTGAATCTACAACATAAGAATATTCAAACGGAGTAAGACTTTGAGCATCAGTACAGTGGCAATTAACAAACAAAATGAGCATCAACAGAGTTGTTATACAACTGGAGTGAGATCAAGTACATCACTAAAGTTGGAATCACCAAACGGAGTTAGACTATGGGCATCAACAGAGTTGTTATCCAACCGGAGTGAGATTAGGTAAATCAACAGTGTATATCAAAACGGACTGACACTAAGTGCATCAACAAAGGGTGAATATAACCAAACTGAGTGAGACGTGAGAATATGAGCATGCGAATCATCATTGTAAGTATGTCTTGACAGGGGAAAAAAAGGTTCGTCAACAGAGTATTACCTTATGGAATGAGACTATGAGTATCAACAGAGTATATCTTTAACCGGAGTTGAAATGGGTTAATCAAATATTATTAATAGTGAGACTTGGTGCATCAACGGAGTTTTTATCCAACATGTGAATCAACAGTGTTATGATATCCAAACAGATTGACAATAGGTGCATATACAAATTAATATTGAACGGTGTGAGACTATGATCAACATATGAGTTGATCTTAAACTGGAGTTAAAATACAAGTAATTGAATCAACAGAGTAAGTATCACCAAACAGTGATAGTAAGTGATCAAAACGTGAGTAATTCTCAACGGAGTGAGACTATGTGATTCAACAGAGTAAGTATCTCCAAACAGAGTGAGACTAGATGCATAAACAGAATAAGTATCTTTAAACAATGTGAGACTCAGTGCATCTTCCGGGAAAGTATCTCCAACCAGAGTGAGACTAGGTGCGGAAACCTGATAGTATCTTTAAACAGTAAGACTATGTGCATCAATCGAGTAAAAATGTGTACATCAATAGAGTTAGTGTATTGAGACTGGCTAGGTACATCAACCATGAAATGGAGTCGAAAACTACGTGCTGGGTTTGAACTCACAACCACAGTGTTGACAGGCAACTGATAAAGTTGATAAACTACTCAGACCACTCGGCCAACTATGACCCCCCCCCCCCCCCCCCCCCCCCCCGCTATATAAAAGTCTGAAAAAGTCTGAAAATATGTGTTATCATAGAAATAATAATGTAGTTCAGAACATTGAAAGGACGAGACAAATATGCATGTTATCATGTTATTTTGCGGAATATAAGGGTCATCATTGTGACTCCATGACAACTAATGATAATAATATTGCCAAATACGTTAACGGTAGTTTTGTCTCAGTATTTGACCTTAACGACAACTGTTTTGTGCGTGACAATAACCTTAATAAAGTACATCTCTGTGAAATAATTTCCAAGTCGTTACAATATGTGAAGGAAACATAAAACATACGACCAATTGAGTAAAATATCTATTCTCTACTAAAACATGTAAAATGGCAACATCAAAGAAACGTCTTTATCAGCTGGATCATCTGATGTGCAAAACTTATGATGATAACCCACTACCCTCTTGCTGCCGAGATTTTTCACTTGTAAGTCCTGTAACGCTCTGTACGTGTCAATTTATGAGTACTTTTGGAAATTGTTACTTTACCACAACTTTTTTTCGCGCCATTTTATCATCTTCAAAATAAGATACCTGTATCACCTTTGCTGTTTAGAGACTCTTATTACCTATGCTAGCGGCAAAAGAGGACGAAAAGGCTTGAAACCGTACAATTTTGCAGTGTCTGTAGTATCGTTTCAAGTTTTAATGAACGTAATCTACGTTTAAATGGTGAATTATTTCAAAAGTCAACCACAAAATACTTAAGGTCTTTATTTTATTCTTTCCTAGATAGAACATGTACAAGCATACGGTTACGAATTTTTGCTGTGAGAAACCTTATTACAAATGAATACTTGTATCACATCCAAGTGTTTACGCTGATGTTGTTTTTTGATCCCGTAAATTTTGTTTTGAATAAACTTATTCGTAAAGGTTATCATTTTAAAACTGTAAAACTACCTTTGAAAATTGTCTTTATCAGTGCATATATTGACTCTATTTTATGAACGTGGAGACAAACTGACAATGCCATTGCAAAACTCGAAAAACAACGAAAGACAAACAACAGTAAAAAAAAACACAAAAAAGATACACTATTATATCTACTGACATGTAATGAGAAAAAAGCCTGTATTGTATCTAAAGGGAATCAGGTTAATACATGTATTCCCGAACCCGGCATCGGAGTTTGATCCTCATGGGTCAACGCAAACGAACTAAGAGACGTCGGCGGAAGACCTGGAAAGAGTTCGTTTCTCTTCGTAAGGGACATGCCTCCCTGGAATCGGTTTACTCATACCTCATGAAAAACCGGATTATATATGGTTCTCCCGAAGGGTAAGCAGATTCTGCTTACTTTGTATCGCCCAACGTTTTTCACAAATAAGTACAAATCGGTGATGTCATTTTCGATGCAAATGGACGGGATTCTGGTTACAACAATTGGTTCATATCTGTCGTTTTATGTGAAACAAATATTCTATAACGGTCAACAAACTTGTGATGGCGTCCGTAAAATATTCCAAGTGATGGAACTTTGAACTCTTGGTTTGATATCTTCCGTGTAAGCAGAATCCCTCTATTAAGCACATGGAATGGAATGCAAGATATGGAATATCGTATCAACTGGGAGATATATACTCCATAAGCAAATGCTGCCGGAATATTGTGACATAATTATGGAAAGTTAACAATTGGGAAGCTGTGATCATCTCTTTTCGCGTAAAGTTCTCTTTTAAATCGACCCTCAGTGAAATTAGTGTATTGTTTTGAACATAAATCAGACCATTGGGATATCCGTTTGAATTGTTTTACATTTTGTATTTTTTTGGTATCTGTGATTGCTACCTTGCTATTCGATATGTGCTTTGCTCATTGTTAGAATAAAAATATCAATGGTGCCTGTTTTACTGCACCAGATGCGCATTTCAACAATTAGTGTTCGAGGCCAAAATATTTGAAAATAAAAACTTAATACAAAATTGAAGAACTGAAAATCAATCCTTTCAATTATGTTTAAATTCGGTTAATTACATCCGTCATGACAAAGTTAAACGGAAAATATCTCACAGTGTTTTCTTTCAATTATTTTATTATGATGATCAACTCAAACTTATTTTAAATACCTTCTGCTATTCTATGTATAGTATGTGTAGTCTATTATGTTGTATACCCAAGGTTGTTATGACTTTGGTAAATAAAGATTCTTATTAATTTCAATTCGGGTCAATTAATATCCGCGTTCTTTCAAAATATCTAAACAAGCAAGCAGGATGTAATTCAATAATATTGTAATACAATCGTAGTAAATATCAGATAACGATTCTATTTCTAAATATATATCTTATTTTTTTATTCTTTAAGAAATGGATTATCGTGCTTTGAATTTAATGATTTGAATTTAAAATTTAATTCATAATCGTCCGTGTACAGTATCATTTCAAAATATATTTTGAATGATTCGAAATATACAAATGAGACAGGTTTGGTCTTTACTTTGAACATATTGCGTTTTAATAATATCATAATTTATGATTCAACATAATCTCGATTACTAGCCTAGTAGTCAGCACTTCTGTGTTGACATTAATTATCATTGATATGGTCATAGTTATAAACAACCTGTTTAAAAAACTATTTTTTGTAAATACGAAGAATTTTCTTTCCCTGGAGTAGATTATCCTAACTGTATTTGGCAACCCTTTCGGAATTTTGGTTCCTGAATTTTCTTAAACTGCGTATACTTTCTGTTTTTATTTATTTTTTATTTTATTATTCGAGCGTCACTGATAAGTCTTGTAAAGGAAACGCACATCTAGCGTACATTATCTTAATCCTGGTATCGGTGATAAGTCAATTAGTGTAAGAATACTTGCTTTATTGGCTTTTTCACTTCTTGTCAATTGAATGCTATCAGAAAGCTATTTTTTTACATTTATTATCATTGATATGATTTTATTTATAAATTAACCGTTTACAAAACTTTGACATTTTCGAAATACTAAGGATTTTCTACCACAGCTGTATTTGGCCAGACCTTTCGGAATTTTGGGTCCTGAATTCTCTTCAACTGTGTACTTTTTTCTTTTTCTTTTTAATATTTTGTCTTGTAGACAAAACGCGCGTTGAGGAAAATTCTTCTTATTTCCTATAGGGCAAAAAATAACCAAAGCAGAATTGTAAAACTTTATTGTCAAGATAGTCCCAACAAGTGGTTCTACCCCATGGCAATTATATGTTTGAGATCCGCACTCCAAAACCATATATATTCTTATGTCATGTCAGAAAAATTCGAGGGATACACTTTGTGAGTTCTAATAAGTCATCCCCACCCCCTGCTATTTAAGAATGTTTAGGTATTTTTAAGAACGTTGTAATCAGTTCCCCTAAACCATATATTTGTTTGTTTGCTATGTCGAGATGAATTCATTTATATATAGGGCAAATCCCCAGGGGTCATTTACATCCCTAGCCATTCGTGAATGTTAAAGTATCTTATTAATGGTTAAAGATCCCCACCCTTAAACCATATTTTTTCTACTTCATCATAAAGAGTTTGAGAGTCAAGTGTCATCCCCAACCCCTGCAATTTAAAAATGTCAAATAATTATATCCCGTAGAATAGGGGTTGAGATCCTTGCACCTATTCATGTATTTCCTTGTAGTTAATGTCAATATGAATTGAATAGTACATTCAATAACGCTAATTTATGCCCAGATGGAGTGATCCCCACCCCTGCCATTAAACTAAGTGAATATGGTTGAAATCCCCACCCCTCAATCATATAATTTCTAGTTTGTTATGTCAAGATTGAATTACATATATGGTGAGTCTTCAGGGGTATATATTAAAGGGGACTTATTTGGTTTGTCTGTTTAAGGTGAGAAGGAAGTAATTAAAGATGACAGGCGCCACCTAGTTTTTTACATCCAAGATAATAGGCAAAAGTAAATTTATTTTCTGCTATCCTGTTAATTAGAAAACAAAATTGAAATAGTGAAAAATGAGTGTTGGCTATTGGTGTAGAAATAGCGAGAAATTTGGAGGAAACTCTCTGTGACGAGCAACAGTTTCTGTGCAAAATTAAGCGAGGGGTGTTCTTCATTCATACTATTTCGAAAATTCTGGAACCATATAGTACCCTTAAAAAATGCCATTTTTCTATCAAAAAATCTGCGGCACCATATGTGTTTTGCAGTTTTATTCACACCCGAATGTGTTGATAATTCAGAATTTGACAGTTTTATCAACAGATCTTTTATACTGAAAAGGCAGGACTCAAAAAGGCTACCATTGTAAATAATTACTTCATTTTAACCTAAAGCGAAATAACGATTTCTGGCGCTTCACTGTATCTTGCGAAATATTTTAGAAATGGGATAGGTAAGTTAATAAGCTACTAGGTAGTAAACTTATCAGAAGAAAATTGCCGATCACCATGAACCTATAGTCTATATCAATGTTTTACGATTTTTTTATTCTTTTGCTTAAGGAGTAGGATTCATTAACCCACTGTACGAACTAGAGAATTCTGCAAGGACTCTGTCTTTAATCATTTCTCCACATCTTTGATATCACTGCATGCAAACAGGCATATCTAAAAAAAAAGGGGGGGCTAATTTTTGCTGACGTTAAGCGATGTTTGTATTTTTAATTGGTAAAATGATGCAAAAATGCCCCTAGAATATAAAAATTAGTTAAAAAATCAAAGGCTATACAATGTCCTTCTTAGTACCGTCGAATTGAATATTCTGTACACGGTTAACATAAAAACCATAACAGCAATGATAGAATCTTAATTTCAGCATTTTTATAGTCTAATTAATAAAATTTTGTTTCGCTCATGCAACTGTTTTCATATACTCGTGACAAAAACATATAAATTGTACACAGTTATCAAATCACCAGCCTCAAGTCTTTAATATGCCTTAATCGAACTTAATTAATCAAACACCTCGTTTAAAACACAGCCAAACGGTCAAAATATGCTAGTCATTGTCCCCAAGTCTTTAAAAACTAACGTTTTTTGCAAATGCGGCGGGGGACACCTGTGAAGAAAGTCATTTTAAATGGTGAAGAATTGTATCTTTAATTCAAAAATTTGAATGTAAGCAGTAGGGGTATATAGTAATCGACTAATGCAAAGGTTGTCCGATTATTTTTCAGTATATGTCAGTATATGTTAAAAGGAAGTAATTAAAGATGACTGGCGCCACCTAGTTTTTACATCCAAGATAAAAGGAAGAAGTAAATTTATTTTCTGCTGCCCTATTAATTAGAAAACAAAATTGAAATAGTGAAAAATGAGTGTTGGCTATTGGGTGTAGAAATAGCGAGAAATTTGGAGGAATCTCTCTGTGACGAGCAACAATTTCTGTGCAAAATAAGCAAGGGTTGTTCTTCATTCATACTATGTCGAAAATTCCGGAACCATGGAGTACCCTTAAAAAATGCCATTTTTCTATCAAAAAATCTGCGGCACCAGATCCATATGTGTTTTGCAGTTTTATTCACACCCAAAGGTGTTGATAATTCAGCATTTGACAGTTTTATCAACAGATCTTTTATACTGAAAAGGTAGGACCCAAAAAGGCTACCATTGTCGCTTGTGTAAATAATTACTTCATTTTAACCTTAATTATTTTACATTCTTAATGAAAAGTAATCACAAGAGAGATAACTCTATATTTGAAAATCCGTCACAAAATCTTTAATTTATTTACTGAGTTCATTTAACTCTCGAGTTTTAACAGTTTAACGCAACAGTAATTATAACTATATAAATAAAACCATTTACAGGTAAATTTTATGAAATAATTTTGGCAAATAAAATAGAAATAAATTTCAATGTGAAAAGATTCACATCGTTTGACATCTTTTTGTGATTTGGGAATTCTAATGCAACTGAGCAAAAATGATAAACTATTTTTAAAGTTGTAAATTAATAATTTTAACATTTCCTTCATAGTAAGGATAACATAATATAAAATTATAATAATATTGCATGTTTAAATACGCGAATTATTGAAAATTATGTGAAAATAATACATTCCGTTGCCATGGTAACGGTGTAATAGAGCCCAGCTTCAAAATCATGAAATTTGTAGCACACATGTTAATCTTCATATGGATATTCAATACATTAGAAATGTACTTTGAAAGATTTCGTGTCTTTTTGTTTATCTTTTTAACAAATATAAGCCATTTTCATACCTGTAAACATAAACATATATGGATATTCAAACTACTAGTATTACATTTGGTAGAGTTTCGAAGCACAAATAATGTTTGTTTTAAAAATCAATTAAATACCATTTAAATATAACCTTATCTAGCATACTCATAGCAACAGAAATAAGTCATTTTAATTGGAATTTTTGCCTATTCCAGTAGATGGCGCTTCAAAGTCTAAAGTAGCCTCAGATCAAATTTAAAAGTTAACATTTTTTTTTATTGACTATCATAACATATGTGCATATCTATTGACTAGCAAAACTTCATAACATTTCGTGGACCTATCATGTGGACCAACTAATAACCCTTTTGCATGGTTTTACCATAAATAAAGGCAACAGTAGTATACCGCTGTTCGAAATTCATAAATCGATTGAAAAAAAAAACAAATCCGGGTTACAAACTAAAACTGAGGGAAACACATCAAATATAATAGGAGAACTACGACATAACAGAAACACAACATTAAAATGTAACACACACAGAAACGAACTATAATATAACAATGGCCATTTTCCTGACTTGGTATAGGACATTTTAAGAAAAAAATGGTGGGTTGAACCTGGTTTTGTGGCTAGCCAAACCTCCCGCTTTTATGGCAATGTTAAATATAACATTAAAATGACACCATTTCATGACAGGACTACAATACAAATAAATGGGGGAACATATAGGACAGAGAAACATACGAATAATAGCTAACAAAAGGTACCAGGTTGAAAATTTAATACGCAAAACGCGCGTTTCGTCCACACAAGACTAACCAGTGACGCTCAGATAAAAAAAGTACGAAAGCCAAAACAAGTACAAAGTTGAAGAGCATTGAGGAACAAAAGTTCCAAAAAAGTTGTGCCAAATACGGTAAACATTGTTACAGTATTGGTAAATGTATTTGTCGCTTTGGCCAGTTACATTATCTATACTTTCACACCAATAGATGTGAAAGTGTCCAATTTTAATTGTCAAAGAAACGGATTACTTTATTAATTTAATCACATCCAATTTAAATTGTTCTATGTAAATTAAATGAGACATTACCAAAATGAGTCAAAATATCTAGAAGACATGCAATCTCGTGTTTGTGGTTGAAATTGTCCTTTACAAATTGTTTATTGTATTCAGAATATATATAGGTTGTTTGAGACTATTGTCCCTTCCAGAGAAAAAAACATCATAATAAATGATTCTTATAACAGTATGTATCAACATGACAAACATACAGCATTATTTACTTTTACCTCGCAAAATAACATGGAATTGCATTGCTGACGTTCAAAGTGAACAACTTGGATAAAAACTCAATGTTTAAATGACTGTCAATACCAGGCTATACGTGTAATAATATGTAAAATTACAAAAGAAGGTATTGTACAGATGTGTTTCAGCATTCTTATAAAATTAAAATGGGCCAAACATACAACAAAGAAAGTATACTAATAGCAGGCGTGAGAGGCAATCAAAATGAAACATTATATACGAAGCATTATTTTTAAATGATCGCTCAGCTATTTTGTTTGTTTGTTTGTTTTATTATTTTTATTATGCTCCTTTCGTGTCTTAAAAAAAGACATCCTTAGGTGCCATAGTGATTTTGAGACGAAGGTAAAAAATAATTCCCATATCAATTCAGGAGCTTTATATGGTACGATATCGAAGGATTTTAAAACAAATTTCCTAATAATAACTTAGTCATACAGTATAAAAAGCCATAAAATACCAATTTGACTTTAACATAAATTTATCAAGATCGATAAACTGTATGAAATACGTTTGTCATCAAGGATGAGTGTATGAAGTATTTGTCATAAGGTCATATAAATCTCTTGGGGGAAACGAACTCTCCGGATGTTAGATAACATACTTAATATACATATATACTTATCAAACACATAATCTATTTTGATAAGACTGTGTTAACAATTAATGATGAATTCCATTGGCTTAAATTTGATAATATTGAACCTTGTTAATGTCGTGGATTTGTTGAATAATGATGACATATTTAAAGTTATGTTCAACCGAACAGATTTACTATGTCCCGTGTTCTGTAATGGATATCGTCTGGTCAGTTGTTGTATGTGTAATGTACAAAAAACACGAGAAAAACTACAGACATTAAATGTTGTGCACAATGCCAAAACGGAATATCCTACAATAGAAAAACCAAATGTGTTGAACATTCAGTACCAGATAATACACATATTTAAAAAGACGAAGAGGCTTCCAGTTAACATATGCAATTTTACAGGACTTGTTGAAATAAACTTTTCTAACAATGAGATAAAAAGTATTGATATTTCTTGTGTTAAAAGTTTAGATGTTCTGATCATGCGTAGAAACAGAATAGAATACTTGAGAAACGATACCTTTTTCGGAATGAAGTTTTTACGCATGATTGACCTTTCATACAATAATCTAAGACATATAGAACCAGGAATTCTAATACATACGGCTGGAAGTCTTCTTAACTTTGATGTATCTAATAATTTTTTAACAACAGTAGATGTCACTAATTTTTTGTGGGAAAAACAACCAGCTTTCTGCAAAACAGATTTTTCTTTTAATGAGATATCAAGTATAAGCAATGAACTACATTGGACATGCAAAAGGAATACACAATTTGGATATGGAGGAATGATTATTTTTTCAAACAATAATTTTTCACATTTTGCAAATTTTTCTGAGATAGGATTTAAAAATTTCTTTTTGTTAGGAAAACTTCTAGATTATGGATTTGATTTTCGAGAAAACAATTGGATATGTGATTGTCGGATTTATTTCTTTGCATTTAAAGCCTCCCTGGTTTTAGATAAGCAGCATAGAGATTATTTTGAGTTGTCTTGTCACTATCCTCCAGAATTCAAAAACATGCTTTTAATTGATTTTATAAAAAGTCAAACTCTAGAACGTTTAGTCTGTAATCTTACAATTGCCGACAGATGTCCACCACAATGTCGCTGCTTTTACCAGCCTGGTAGATCAAGAACTGTAGTAGACTGTTTCGGAACCGGAAGAAGAAAATTACCCTCTGCGTTGCCATTGAAAACTGACCTAGAGGTAGATTTTTCAAGTAAAGAAATATCAAGTTTGCTCAACGATACGGGTAGTGGAAACATGATATATTCTTATAGCAAATACATTAGTAAACTGGATTTATCAAACAATACAATCAAAATAATCCCGAACGATCTTGTTTTTAAATTACGAAACATGAATTTGATTAATGTATCAAAAAACAAAATAACGAAAATTCCACGTACTTTGCAAACTCTAAACCCTTGTCAGATATATTTAGGAGAAGTCGTGATTCTTTGTAAATGCAAAGACATTTGGCTTCAAAATTGGTTGCCGTCATTTCATAGCAAATGTTTTGATAACACGAGAGTATATTGCAAGTACAATAATGAAAAAGTTCACATATTAAATATGTCTAAACATGGACTTGGATGTAGACTTTACAATGAAGATATTTTATGGTTGAACATTTCACTGGCCGTGACGGCGTTTATTGTGACAGTTTCGTCGGTTTTAATATATATCTTCCGTTTTGAGATTTTCATAACAGTAAGAAAAATCCTAAAGTACTTCAAGAAAATAGTCGTTTCATCAAATTTATATGCATATGACGTGTATATATCTTGTAATGAAGATGACGCTACTTTACGACATTGGTTGACGTCATCATTTGTCCCTCTTCTTGAAGACGAAAACCTCCGAGTATTTTTGCCTTTCAGAGATTGTGAATAAGGAAGTCCGCGTGAAGAGGAAATTATTGATGTTATGTCAAAGAGTCTTAATTTTGTAATTTTTCTGTGCGAGAATTACGAAGGCTCAGCAGACATATGGGTTCAGAAAGAATGGAAATATGCGTGGTTTAATTATAGATATGATATCAATCGAGAAATCATCGTTATAAATTATGACATGCTGAAGTGTAAATATATTGCAAAGAAATATTTGGGGGCATTTTTAAAAATTCGTGATTTTATTGATTTTTCAAAAAAGGATAAACACATAAAAGAAGAGGTGTACAAAAGTCTCCAACATGTTCAAAGTGAAGCTTTTGCCACAAATAGATACTTCAATGACCTAAATGCAGCACGGAGTGCTATTCATATGGACGTTACGTATACAAATATTGACAATGAGATGACAAATCTTAATATAAAACATGACGACAGCGCGAATGCTACCTAATTTTAGAGTTATAAAGGCATATCAAAATCTGTCTTCGGAAATAGTCACTTATGATTAGAGTGAATTCATACATTATTTCACCATTAGTTAAATTAGCTTAAAATGAGAGGAAGTTTTACGCTATTGAAATAACTTAAAATAGCTATTAAATGGGAGATATCAATGCATACTAAAACAATGGAAGTTGTGGCAGCTGGAAACATGTGAAAAACAACATTACCTTGAAAATTGTTACTGTAAAAGTTCATAAATAAATCTGTACAATAAATTGTTTGATCATTCACAAATTAAAATTAATTCAAACACTAATGACAGATTTAACAACACATTTCAAAGACGATCTATCATAAGCAAGTCAACTTCATTTGCATTGTTGTGGTTGTGTGTCGAACCCCACTCGTGGAAGGTACGTTTCACCACGATCCAAACTGACTAGCACTGCCAATTTTGTTGCCAAAGGTCTGTTTTTACTTTCCCACAGAAACTCCATCATTCCCACCAGTAAATACTGGCCGCCATGGTAAAGTAAAAACAGATGAAAGCCCCCATCAATAAATCAATCAATCGATCACTTCTACTGTAATTTTCTATTGTAAGTTTTGTAAAGCAAACAGAAAATGTTCTAGACGTAAACGTAAATAATTCTGTACATTTGTTACATACTGTTATTTTCTGAAAAGGGCAAATACTGACTAAAATCAACAATTGGCATAGAACAATTGCTACTACAAACACAAGACTGCACGTCTTATAGATATTTTGACTTATTTGGTTAATGTCTCATTCGATTTAAATGGAACAGATTTGATTGGCTGTATTGCACATGTTGCATCTGAGATTACCTCCGATTTTTTTATGGGGTTCGTTTTGATCAGTTCTTAGTTTTTGTGTTGTGTCTACCATTAAATGTCTTTTGGTCATTTTAAGTTTTTTGCCATGGCATTGTCAGTTCATTTTCGACTTCAAGGTTTTATTGACCCTTTGATATCGTCCGCTTTTCTTTAAATTCTGCAGTTAAATTATCAACATACGTTTTTCCAGTATATACAGCCAATTCATATCGTTGTAAACGTATTATGTAATTTTAAGTGTGAATTTATTTACTTTTTGGAAAACATAATTATCCCACATACTTCAGATATATTTAACAACTTGAGGTTGACCCTAAAGAACGCGGAAAGAGGGTGGTAAACTTCAATTATTAATACTACGCAATTTTAAGTGTTGTAAATTATTATAGTTTAACTAAAAGCACTTGTGAAGTATACACCAACAGCAATTAGGGGACGTAATAAAAATAAACAAAAACATATAAAGGTCAACATACTGTCTTTAACAATAGACAATTTCATATACATTTTTCAAATTCTTTATTGCCAGAAAAGTTATGAATTCATTTCATCATTTATACTTAGATATGCCAAAGGCAACAGATTTATATAAATGAGATTCGTGATGGGGTTTACAGAATAGAGAATGTAGAAAAGGGGACACAACAAATTAAAACTAGACAAAAATAGACACAACAAATAAAGAATAGAGAAAAATGGTCAAAATAAATAAAGAAAAATTGGTCTAAAAATTAAAGAATAAAGAAATGCAGGACCCCCATCCAGACCCTCAAAAAGGAAAAACCATTCAAATATTAAAAAAAAACGGCTGACCAAGTCCCTTTCTTGTGACAAACATGACTGTTATGAGCATATGAAGGGGTTAAGCCACAAAATAAGGATACTTAGTAATGTTGTGGTATGATTTGCCAATGAGACAACTATCCAAAAAGAGACCACATGACGTAGATGTAGGCAATTATAGGTCAACGTACGGCTTTCAACTATGAGCAAATACCATGCCGTATAATAAACTACAAAAGTCCCCAACTTACAAAAACAGGAAAAATAAAGGCCTGATTTATAAAAAAAAACAATAAACGAAAAACAAATATGATAGACAGCAAACAACGACAACCACTGAATTACAGGCTCCTAACTTTGGACAGACACACTGTAAAAATAACTGTTAAGAGCTTTACTCATCAAATCAACACAAAGCACACAAATCAACTAACAAAAAAGCAAAAATTTAAACGACACAAAATACACATTTAAAGAGTACTTGCAGTTACAGAACGGTAGTTTTAAGTACTTCCCTTTTTAATTTACCAATAGGCCTGATATCTAATTTATGAGACACTAGTATACCAAGGAATACATCATCCATATGTATTGGTTTTACATAATATGGAAAAATAATTTGAAACTGTCTTGCAGTTTTCATCGACACTAAATAAGCTCCTCCCATTATATATGGCGGCCATTTGTTATATGGATATTCCTCCCACGAAATATACCACTTTGAATCTTGGACTCGGTAGGGTGTTTCTTTTGCCGTAATGGATCCTAAATAAACATTGTGCTTATTTTTACATCGTTGTGGCAATGTCATTAAATTGGCAACATTAACGAAATAATTGTCGTCAACAAAAAACAAATAGTTGGCAGTTTGGCAATATTTTACCGCCCAGTTGAATCCCATTATTGTCTTAATCGTATTGTTTCTATAAACGTCAATAAAATTTTCTTGTTTAATATCATTGTATTTTGTCTCTTCAGCAGACAAAGGGACATAACCAATAACAAGCATAAATACTACCGACACATCGGAAGAGTTACCAGTATTTCCCCAAGTATTTCGTATTACTTGCCTTCTGTCTACATTCCGGATGTCGGACTTTACTATTATAATTATTCCCCAGTTTGCCCGAATTATAAAATTGAATTTATGTTTAAGCAATATTGTGTAGTTAAACGGATGAGGATTAATTATCGTAACGTTGTCCCGTGTGTTGTTTGAATGAATATCACGTGATAATTTGACCATGTCTATTTCTAATGGGTATTTGAAATTCTGCTTGTAAGGCAAGCCATGCTTATAGGTTTTTTTTAATAATCTTTGAAATTTCTACGATCTCTAGTAGATTATTGGTGTTTGCATTCGACGCTGAAACGTTTCTTATTGGTATATTTTGTCCATAAAGAGCATAGATTGCTACCAGGAATAAAATTTCTATTGCAAATAAGTATTAGAATATTGTTATTATGCGTATATTTCGTAGTCGTGTTATCACATGCTTCCAAAGGAACATTTTCTGAAATTTGCAATGAAAATGTGAAAGTTTGACATACTGATTATAGTAGATAAAATGCAACATGTGCCCCGCTTCAACAACAACGAAAATGTTGTAATGTACACCAAATTACAGCGGACGATATTTCAGCATGATTACTATACAAGCAGATAAAGTTCTTAAAGATTACATTAAGTAACTGTCAGCATTTAAATACGGTATTATTTTGAACTATTTCAATAGACTTTTTTACTATTACCAACTTTGACTCCGGAGTATATATATAATTTTTCGACAAGTTACATGTGTACCTTCATTATGGTAGGACATTCTGATACTCGGTCTAATAAGAGCAATTGAAAGAAGATATATCAAGCTTATAAAAAGATCAATGAAAAGATGTAGTTCAAACTGCGCAATGCTCTTTATTTTGGATGCACCTCTACGCAGACTCTGTCGCGTGAACTTCGAAATTTTAGAATTATACAAGTTCAATTCGCGCAGTGCTATTCGTTTAGGGTGTATATCTTCGCAGTCTCTGTTGTAAATAGTTAACCTGTGTGAACTTTGAAACTTTAGAATTATACAAGCGTGGCTAGGCTTTTTAATTTGTATTACGTTTAATATAATAAAAAAAAAGAGATGTGGTATGATTAATGCCAATGAGACAATTTTAACTATCCACCAAAGTTCAAATGATTTTTTTTAGTAAAATCAGAATAGATTGATATGATTCATTTTATATCATAATGGTGAAGGATGTCTGTTATCCGAAATATTTATTGATACTTCTATTTACTGTTTCCATTTCTTAATATTGGTGTTGTTTCGTACACTTTTTAAGCGTATACATGATTTATTTATTATGTACATTATCGTTTTATAACGATTCAACGCCCTCGTGAGAAAGATCGTTGATTAATATCTAATTATTCATAAAATAACAAAAATTAAAAGAACGTACCTAGTGCACTGGTTATATCATTTCCTCAACGGATGTCAAACCCGGATCTGTATCATCTGTTCAAAACTATGTCATGTATATATTATAGATGTGTTAAAACAAGAAACAGTTCTATACCTTATAAAACACTTTAAAGCTTGTGCATAAAAATAAATATACTGACGGACTTTATAAACGCAACACAAGATTGTTTTTTTTTTGTATCAGTTATATATGTAAGATACACATATAAACATAAAATGCATTTATTACTTCATCGCATTGATAAAAAATGCAGTTCGAAAGTTGAATGAAGGGGCGCATTACATTTGCGAGCCATTGGGGATTAATTTTGTTTTACATTTGTGCGCAGCTTTTGATTAAATTTGCGCGCATTCATTTTACAGGTAACACAGGTAAAATAAAGGTAGTTCATATTAAGTATGACTATAGTTAATATGAATTTTGAACATATTCTATTTGTAAATTTAAATTATATATTTTTCTTATTGAATTTAAAACAAATAAACAGTGATCATGAGAAATCTTGTAATAGCTTAAAACATACATGTAACTTAATTGCGAATATTTCAGAGTAAATAGCATTCTGTTTCATAATTTTACCGAATAGCGATTTGATTAATTGCAGAGTTTTGTAAAGGCACACACATGGAGTTTCGTTTGTCAAAAACAAATCGGGGTAAAAATCATTTGTGTATGATGGATTTACTTTCCGTATCGACAGAACACTTCGGGGGATATTTCATGGCGATGCGACGTAAATAATTGCAAAAGTATTTCACCAGATTCCATATTTCCTCAAGGTCTTTGGGCACCACTACCGTCAGGAGAATCCAGGCGTGCTACAAACGGCCTGGAATCTTCTGTATATATATTTTCAGGACTAAGTGCTTGTGCACAATAAAACAGACTTATCCTGCTCGAAAATAATAGTTAAATAAATAAGTATAATCTACCTCTATTTACCTGAGTTTACCTGTAAAAAATGAGCGCAAATGTAATCAAATGCTGCGCGCAAACGTAACGATTTTTGCGCACAAATGTAATGGTAATGCGCGCAATTGTAATGCACTGTCGCGTTTAATGTTCAAATCATGTGGTATGCACTGAAAACCGGTTTTGTATCCTATTAATGGATGTGTAACCGTCGAGGCAATGTCTGCTTGTAATCAACATCTAAATGATTGACATAGTCGACCAGTTTATTAGGAATGTTTTGAGTTGTTTTGCCCCTTCTGATTATGATTATGATTGGGCCTCTGTCGTACCCATTAACGAAACAAAAAATTAAGTTCCGCTTCAGTAATGATTTAATATCAAATAACGTACTGACTTTTGTGTTGTGAGAAATTCTAATTTAAATATTAACGTTTATCGTTGAATTTATAATACATATTAAATAGTTTAAATGTTTTATCTTCAACCAGGTTGCTAGGCAAACATGGAAATAAGAATTACTTAAACCAAATTTTCTATTAAATTTGGCATGAAAACATATTCAGTGCAGTTTTTATTGAAACATTAATATTTTTTATTATTTGCACTGACCGTTTATAGATTTCGTCAATCTGGTTTGTGTTGTAATGGCTACCAATCATAACATAATTTTGGAATATTTTTTATTCCTTTCAATTGCAAAAGATTCTATCAAATTTTAATCGTAATAAATAAAAGTAAATGCAAAAAAAAAATTAAAAAAATGGTGCTACTTGTATTACTGCACACGTGCTACCATAATGTAATTATCCTGATGGCGAAATAGACCTCATTTACAACTGACCAATGAATGTCTTGCACAAGATTTTTTTGTTATATATATTTTGCGTAGTCAAGAAATAGATTCTTAAAGACCAGACCATAAGAAAACAGTAAGTAAATCTGTTTTTTTTTTTTTTTTTTTTTTTAACTTTTGATTTTTTTTATTTCCAACAATTAAAACATATACATGACATACATACAATAGAATACATGTAAGATATACACAATGTCATTTTTATCAATTCATCATAATTGGAAATATTTTACATTTTCTATAGAATAGATCAAAAGAAAAATGTTTAAAAAAATAGAAAATTTAATAAATAAATAAATAAATAAATAAATAAATAAATAAATAAATAAATAAATAAATAAATAAATAAATAAATAAATAAATAATAACAATTAACAGATAGGAGTACAGGAGTTGAAAATGAAGAAGAAGAGAAAAAAAAACAAAAAAACAAAAAAACAAAAAAAAACAAATAACAAAATGATTATCCAGTTACATTCCTATCTATATTTTTTTTTTAAATTTTAAATGCAACATATTCATGTTGAAAAATTAACTATACATATTTCTTTCGTAACAGCCCGCAACACAAATCAAAGACATAACATGACAATAATATTTTCTTTAAAATAAATTATAAGTAAATAGTCATATAAGAAATTATAACAAAAATAGGCATTAGCTAGTATTCGATAACAGTTTTTCAAAAACATTCCATACATTTCTTGATGTTCGGTGTGAGCCAAGACTCCGTGTTGAAGACCGTACTTTGACCTATAATGGTTTACTTTTATAAATTTGGAAATGGATGGAGAGTTGTCTCATTGGCACTCATACCACATCTTCTTATATCTATTGTCAAATTCAGTTATCTTTTTATTTTTTACAGCTATCATACTCTCTAATTTATACATATCTTTCAGCTTTATTATAATTGCTTGCAATGAGAGATTCTTTTTAAAGCATCTAGAATTATACATATATTGTTTAATATAAAGAAAAATCATGTTGTATGGGTTGTTGGGGAATATCTTGGATAAGTCTCCAAAAAGAAAGTTTAATTTATTCAGTGAGAGACTTATTCCACCGGAAAGGAACCAGTTATCAATATCCTGAAGAAAATTTTGTACAGTATTGCAATTCCAAAATAGGTGTTCTATAGAATCGTTTTCTGATTTACAAAATGTACATAAAGGATCATCGGTCAGTTTTTTTTAACGCAATACTGATTTGTTGCAATAATGCATTGGTTAATCCTATATTGTAACCACTGTCGTTTACTATTTTTAGTAACAGCAAAAGGCAGTCTGAAAATATTTTTCCAGTTCAGATTCTGTTCACCTAAAATTTTAACCCACTTTAACTGTCCAGTAGGAATAACATTATTTCTTGTCAGTACAGAATACATATCTTTTGATCCTTTACAATGTTTTCAAAATACTTGTAGACATGATGGTATAAAAGGACAACATAGTTTGTAAGATCCTTTAGTGAAATATTTTGATGCCTCTTTCACTGCCGAAATAACACTGTTAAATTTAAGAAAATCTGTGATAATGTTATAGTTTTGCTTAAATTGGTCAAATGAAATATAAGATCCATTTTGGTCTATTATATCATTTACAAATCTAATACCACTTTTGAACCATTCTTGATAAATTACTGATTTATGACCAATCTTGATATTATTATTTAGCCACAGTGGATTTGATAAAAATGAATCATAAGTGAAGTTTCTCTGATTTTGAATAATCATTTCCCAGGATCTTAGAACATCTTTCCAAAAATAGTTATTAACTGTCATATAAAGTTGTCTAATATAATCAACACCACAACTAAACAACTTTCTTTTATCTATATTTGACATGAAAAATCTTTTTTAACATCGTGCTTATATACAATTTCCTATCAAACAGACCCAGATGCATAAGGTTCTTTAGTATATTAATGCAAATGTTCATTTAGATTCGTATTATGAACTTTGCCTAAGCTACGAGACATGCAAATGAGTTATAGTTACAATGCTCTCTTTCCAGTTTTATTGTTTTATAAATTATTTTTTCTTTTTGTTTTAAAGAAATAAAAAAAAAAACAATGCCTGTAAACTTCAATAGATAAAATCGTACTTGAACAGTCTAAATGCAACATCTTTAGGATCAAGTAATGTAGGTTAAAATCGGGGCTCACTTCCTATGTAATGAGTGGTAGCGATAAGCCAAAGGAATAGGTCTATTTTTCGAGCTTAAAAATATATAGCAAGGTTGAGCAATAAAGATGAAATATATCATAAGGTTGTTGAGTAAATCAAAAGAGTAAATTAAAAGTAACTGAAACTAATCTGATTTCGATATTTTCGAGATATTCTGCAAAATTGATCATCATTTTTAAACACAATGAACTATATGAAAAAAATACTTTTTTTTTTATTTTAGTCATCCGTTGTTCAATACTTTTTTTTTTATTTTAGTCATCCGTTGTTCACTTTCCAAGTCTTAATTTAGCGACAACCATTAAAACAATGTCTTACATTTCCTAGTTTTATAATTGCTCGACATAGTCATAAACAATAAATCGTACCTTTTTTTAAAAAATAGTAGAGAAACCCCATAGTAAACAAATAATTAATAATGTTAAATTAACTGCTTACTTTTTTTAAATGGGGACGTTAAAGGAGTAGGTTCAGTAAGACCCCTTTTTGGCCCCAAAATATATCATTTTTACAAAATTGTTATAATGTAAACTTTTAGCTATTTATTGGAAAGTAGAATACTTCTGCTACATGAATATGGGCTGTATTTGACAATACAATGCACATATATCGGGAACAAGCATCATTAAGTCATGCTAAATTACTGAAATCTTCACAATTTTAGCATTTGAGTTAAATTTTAGACGGTTTTCGTCTTAAATGGAAGTGGCCGCATTCGTGTTCATTCTTAATATTTAAATGTAAGTTGTATTTGATGATAATACATAACATATATAAAGGTTGAGGGTGAACACGGATGCGGCCACTTTCATTTTTGACAAAAACTATCTGAAAAGTGACATATTATGGCATATTTGAAAGATTTTTCATATTTTAGCTTGAATATGAGCGTCTGAAATGACTAACTCAGTTAAAATCTTTCACACAAACTAATTGACCCGACTGAAATAGACACTAAAGTATTTAAAAAGTGTACAAAATCTTTCATCAGATGAACCTGAAAATTGAGGCCAAAATAGGCCCTTACCGGACCTACTCCTTTGATGCCGCGTGTAGCGAGAGTGTCACGTTCCCTTCTTGATTAAGAATTATTGGAGCAACTCCTTGATGATGGTCCGTACGTAGCCTGTTGCAAGCTAAAATGTCTACCCCTTTCCAACATACTATTTTTTCAATGGTAATCATACAAATTTACTGCCCTTCATACTTGCCCCATTTTACAGAACCTTCATATTATATTGATTATTAATAGTGTCTGGTCCAGAGTTATTATTAGTGTCTGGGCCTGGATATGTATGAAATAATTGCCATTGGACTTTTAACAAAAAAAATCAATCAATTCTGGTCAATCTTTCGATGGTATTACTTGTTGATTTGTTTAGGTCCTTAAAATGCATGTAACATTTGTCACTGCACTGGACGTTAATCAATCAACCAATCTTTTTTTTTACATCCGATTGTTCTCAACACACCAGTACTAAAATTTAGAGGTCAAAGTGTATAATGTTTGCCTCGTGTGAATGAGGATATTTTTCATCAAACTTCTTTTGCACTTTAATATGCTATTTCAGCACTTCACTTATTCATCATTTTTCTTTTCATCAAATTTTGATATCATCAGTACTTTGAGATGACCTCGCCTGTAAAAAAAATATCCCATCGCGAACCAATTTTTTTAGAGAATGCCTTTTTCAAAGGGGATGGGTAGTCGACCGACTCTTTTTGGTAGTTATTGTTATTTAGCAACGATTTTTAACCTAGTTTTGCGTTGATAGAGCGAAACCGCCAAATGCAAAATGAGATCTACACACAAGTTAAATGATCTAAATCAGTAGTTGGATCCTAATAGGGGTTATTGCCATTTGATGACGATTTAAGTCATCATAGTTTTTGTGATTCTAGCAAAAAACATAGTAGACAGAGATAAACAGAAATCAGCAAAGATGATCTGCTAATAAGTCAATATGACCGAAATCGTAAGTCGACTACACAATACTGAGGAGTTATTGTCTTTCAATAGCAGATGAACCCGTTTTTCGTTTTTGACAACAATGATTGTCATATATAAATAATTGTTTGTTGCTTAACCTGAAAACGATAGAGATTTAGAAAAGTCTACAAATTAGTCACAAGGCTGAAATTATCAGTTGCCTTCAGTGACGATTTTTACCCATTTCTTTGTTTTCGGCTAAGACAATTGAAGATAGAAAGAAACTTGTAACAGAAAAACAAGCAGCAAGACAAGATCTACAAAAAAGCAAAACGGACGAAATTATTGCTCTTAAAGGATTTTTTATCCGGTTTTGTCTTTTCAAAAACTGTAATAGAAAAAGATAATCTTGAACAAGATCTGAAAAAGAGTCAACATAAAATTCAGACTGGAAATTTGGAATATCTCAAAGAGACAACAACCCGACCAAAGAGCAGATAACAGCCGAAGGCCACCAATGGGTCTTCAACACAGCGAGAAAATCCCGCAACCGGAGGTGGGCCTCAACTGGCCCCTAAATAAAAATGTGTACTAGTTCAGTGAAAATGGACGTCATGCATGCATGCATGAATGTGATCGCAATTCGGTTTAATATAAAAGTCATTGCCCTTCATTTCACCCCGGTTTTACACCCCTTCCTGCAGCTTCGCTGGATAGGATACAATGTATGCACATTACTTTTTAAATGGATTTTAAAATGGTTAAGGTAAACGTACGCGTCATATGTAGTATTGCACAGATATTGAGGTCAATAAACGGGCTTCGATAATAGTAAACTTTTTTTTTAAGGGTCAATATGTATGTTTCAAATGAGACTGTTGTATACAAACTTTCTCGATAGTTACTTCATCTATCCAGCTTATTGAGTCATATATAAGATTGCAGACTACATTATCTAAGCAAATTATTAATGGAAAAGACAAATGAGTAAGGAAAAGCTGAAGTGTACGTTCAACTAGCGAAACGAAATGAAACATGTGGTATATTTTCTGTGTTTATCAATTTGAATATGACCCTATTACTGGGCTTCAAACACTTGATATAATAAATCAGTCCCATTTTTGTCACTGGGCGCTACTTAACCTTTCCACATTTGTCAGCCCATGACCTCTCTCGAACAACAGTAAACCCTTGCTGAAGAGGGGCATTCTTTTGTCTGTACGAAATATATAAATACCCAGCCACATTCGGTCGAAATGGAGACGTTAAATCCGATGCCTCGAGCTCTGAATGATTGTTTTCTGTCTAAACGTCCAGTTGCAAATATGTCATGAATATTAAGGACGAGATACAATATGGGTCGACTGAGAACAAACGTTACAAACCTTACATAGACACTAGTCACTTGAATCATATAATCGTACGTTGGAAAGAGGCAAAAACTATGCCTGGCAAGAATAAGGGCAAGCTTTGACCTATGTCGTAAGGTAAGCTATTTAACACCCCCCCCCCCCCCTTTTCATTCTTCATTCCCCGATAGACGGATACAAAAAAAAAAAAAGAAAAAACAGAAAACGAATTTGAAGGCAATGAAGACTATATAAAGATGTAAAAAAGTAAAAAAAATGTGCTTATTGTGTATATCTATTCCAATTGCAGGCATTTTTTTTTATGGGTTTCGGACAAATTTGAACTTTAATACCGTCTAATATTTAACCGGGGATGATCAAATGCACTTTTATTCTTTGAAACTGTAAATGATGGTATTTTTCTTGATTGCTATTTACATCCTACTTTGGACCCCCTGATTCACAGGTGTCTTGTTTAATTAGTCACGTCCGATTAACTTTTAGTAAATAAAACCTCAACTTACAGACCTACACCAGGTTAATAAGTTCGGGGTACAATAAGTAAACAAAAGAGATCCTTTGTGAAATGAGATCGTCCCAAATATCTTAGAGAATTATTCTGCGTTGAATAACAATGAAAACTTCACGGAAAGGTTTGTAATTGAACATATCACAATATTATACAATACATTTTGGCAAAGTGTCAAACGTTGTTGGCTCGTCCTTTTACATAGGAGCAAATCACATTTCCCTTTATTAATTTATGAAAAACGAATCGATATAGTTGAGATATTTACAAAACATTTAAGGTTGAAGATGTCTCCTCATGTACATGGTTAGTGTGAAATCTATCCGTATATTTATGGTATAAAGATAACTATTACACACAATTAAGATTGAAACATTTATACGCACCCCGACTGGGTTTACTTCTGTTTTCTTTTCAATTTCATCCTTAAAATAATCTGTCCTTTCTCGGAGGATGTATGCATGTAAAGGAATGCAACTTGATAACAATTATGATATTGAAAGTTACAAATCAGTAAAATGGCATTTTGTTTGCATTCACAATGGTATCCTGCTATCCCATTTTCGCGACGCCCATACATTCGCTCATTTGTATGCTTATAAAATATGGCTGATAATAGCCAGGAGGGGGTACTCACTGGAATGCGAATACTTTACTTTATAAAATAATAGATCTAAATTTGAATTTTAAAATTTTGTAAAGAAAAAATCAACTTTATCTATTGTGCAGAGGCGAATATCAGACAGAGTTATCTATCTTCGTGTGTCATCATATTGTCAATTATGAGTTTATATTAATGGTGGAGGTCACTCCATTTCGTCGTTTCCCATAGATTCGAGAAAGAAGCAACCTTTTTATATTAAACAAAAAGAATTTTATTGATCATAATTACTACTAGTAGTCGCAAAAGACCGGCAAACCTCTTTCTCCCCGAAACGAAATTATATTTGCAATATATAATACCTAAAGAAACGCACCACCAGTGGTCTTTTCTTAGTCAGTTCAACATCAGATGGTTATATATTATTTACACTAACAATACAATTGACATTCTGTTGTTTAAAAATTGTCTTGTCAAAAAGGAGCGATAAAACAAGTACGTCTAGTATGTTGCACCATCCTTCAAACTTGTATAAATGTTATTCTTAAGGTGTATTCACACGATACGATTTTCATTCGATTTTTACCTATGCACCTGCTTTCGACTAAAATCGTACCGTGTGAACACTAAAATCTGAAGTCGAATGTCAAGTCGAAACGTCGTTTTGAAATCGAAACTTAAGGTGCGTTTACACGATACGATTTTCCGTTCAATTTTCCATCCGACTTGATACCGTCGCACAGGTAAATCGTACAGCGTTCTGTTCACACAATACGATTTTCCATTCGATTTTGAGTAAATTTGAACAAGTGCTTTTATTTTTCTAAACGCAGCAACTTCCGAAATTATCTATACGGCATGTAATCGGCAATTATATTATTAAAATTTAAACAAATATTATAGAATTATTGATTGGTGATTGGTAAATGAATTTTTACCAGGGGCTCCAAGGAGCCTGTAATCACTCATCTGATTCACAGAAATCAAGAAACGAATTTAAAAAAAATTTCAAACTGAAAAAATTTGACAACTGAAAAAAAAGCTAAATAAAAATTGTCATTTGAAGTCTAATGAATGTGAAAACCCGTTTCCAAGGACTATTTCTCCAAAATATGATTCCATCCAACCCAGTTTTTTTTATAAATGTAGCTTTTAATACTTTTATATGAGATTTTATGTTTCTTTATTTTTATTAAGTTTAGTACATATTGCACTACCATAGTGATCGTACTGGCCGTAATAATGTTTTCTTCGTAAACCTGTAATTTCCGTGAACGGATAAAAGACCCAAGCTTGACAAAATATTTAGCACAATATAGAGTGTGGTATGAGTTATAAGGTTACCTTGAATAATTTTGTTTATATCAATGGTCATTTATTCCAAATTATATCAGTCTTGAAACAAAGGTGAAAAATGCAAAAATTTGTTCAGCATGTAATCTCAGACTGTTTTTTAACCAAACACCAATTTTGAAAATGAATTCTATACCCAACAGATTGATATCGGTGTCAACATTTAATTCTAATACAACTTCTCTCTTCAGATACACGTATTATGTTTTATAAAAGACGAAATAGTCGAAATGTAACCTCCGTGCGTGAAATGTAATATCCGTTGAAGTTTTTGGTGAAGATTGATTTCTTTCACGTCCGCACTTCTGTCGAGTATGGCATGCCAAATAAACATTTAAATAATTATTACGGATGGCGAATATATAAATTACAGAACAATTACGTACATTGCAATTCAGACGACATAAGGAGCTGTAGCTTTTTCCAAATTGAAGCAGGTCGAAGTTGCCTCTGACATACAAACTGAGGAAGAAGATGCACAAAAACAGATGGGAAAAGGATCAGAAAGTAATTTTTGTTTTTTAACCAAACATTTTCATTAATAATTAGGGTAATAATCATACTTGTATTAGAATATCTGTCAGACCAGTCCCTTAATTCATGCTTAAATAATTGATGATTCATGAACATGGGAGAAAGTTATACTTATACTTAATCAGTTGGGGCTTCTTTTTTTCCAACTCTGAACATTGAAAGTTTATTAGATACTGTTCAACGGGAAATAATCATTACATATTAATTGATTGTCTCCCCTATTAACTTTTCTCTTTCATGTGCGTGCACTAACTATTCATTATTCTATTGACTGTGTTGTGTTTTATTGCTTGTAATCATTGTATAAATTTTAAAACTTGCAAGGGTCCATAATTGGTCAAATAAAGAATTTCTATACTATGCACACACAATTTCTTTGAAAGTATATTATATAATATTGAATAAAAACATTTTTTATTTAGTATTAAACATTTTTGTGTTTCAGGCAACCAGTACGATATGATTCTGATGCCACTCCAGACAAATCGATATCAAGAAAAAGAAAAGGGGAAAAAAACCAACAGAACAGACACCTCCACCAAAAACATCCAGATGAAGCCTCCCATCACTGCCACCACTTCCACAGACACCATCAATACTAGAACCAAACAGAGTTAATGATCAGACACCATTAACTTAGCCATCAACTAGTGGACACAAACAACCTCGAAGATGTTTGCAGGAAATGGAGTCTGATCATTCAACACCCAGATCAGTTGCTGGTTAGTGTATTTATCTTATTGAATAGAACTAAACAAGCCACTCTGCTCGAAACAGGAGCAAAAGCTCGCTGAAGCTTGCATTACACCTGTTTCTTAGCCTCGTACAAATAAAGCTGATATTTAAAGGCACTAAACAATTACTGTCTATATTATTTATATTGGTGATACACCAGTAAATCACTGCCTTCTTTTTGTAGAGCTATGTCTAAATGTATAAGTCCTATGACATTATATCTATTGACGTAAGCTCCCTTTCAATTTATATAAATTTCTGATATGACATTGAGATATCATTGAACTTTATTCTTTGAAAACGCGACGGGCGTATCATGCACTCATGGCGCAGCTGTTTATTATTATTTGTAATCATTTAGAACAAAATCGTTATTTTGCATGACACATGACGAAAGTATGTATCTGCATAAAAATATTTTCTTTCAATTCTAGCCATAGAGAAGATAATGCTCTCCCTTTTAGAGGAAGTAAAGAGCCAGGTGTCCCATAACACCAAACTATTAAATCATGTCATTAAAAAAACAGAGCAAAATAAGAAAGATGGTTCCAACAATGCAGACTTACCAAAAGGTGTTGCATTGCCAATTTGCTCAACTGAGCAGTTTCAAGTTGTTGAGCAAAGGCTGGATAACGAGGCAACTGTAAAAAAATTGGTAAGCCTGAATTTACATTAGTTGTGTGATGTCTGTTTTGTAAACACATGTTCAGTGTAATTTTCTTTAATCCAGAAATGTAAAAAGTAAATATTATACAAAGTCATTGATTGAGATCAGTTTAGATGTACTTCTGATTTTAGCAACTTAAGGTAGATTCATGGTATACCGCCATCTTGGATTGTACAATCTCAGTACAAAATTGGTCTAGTTATTTGCCGAAATCTGCAAATTTGGAGACAGATTTGCAATTTAATGGTTAGATTGTTTATTTATATAAAGAAAACTTGGTGATTTATTGTGTTATTCAAAATATTTAAACAAATATCAAATTTTGTGTTTTTAGAATCATTTTTTTTTTCAAATAAGCTATTTAAGGGGAGATAACTCTTTTAGTAAAAAATATATACTGGACTGATAGGGAAATTTTTTATTTTTACTTGTAGCAAGAAAACAAGTTCGGTGACACCATTTTTTTTTTTTATTTTTTTTAAAACATATTATAAAACCTATCTCCTTACAATTTATTTCAAAATTCTCTCTCATAGAATTTTTTTTTTATGCACACAAATGTGTTTTTTCATGAACAATCTAACCGAACTTAGGCAATTCTCAACGACTCATAGCTTTGAAAATAGCACGGTGACCCATACTTTTTATTTATATTATATTTTTGAAAAAAGCATAGTAAAATCTTCCTTTTGGCAAAGAAAGAGGGACGAAAGATACCAGAGGGATAGTCAAACTCATTGATCGAAAACATACTGACAACGTCATGGCCAAAAATAAAAAGACAGACAGACAAATATTAGTACAGATGACACAACATAGAAAACTAAAGACTAAGCAACACGAACCCCACCAAAAACTGGGGGTGATCTCAGGTGCTCCGGAAGGGTAAGCAGATCCTGCTCCACATGTGGCACCCGTCGTGTTGCTTATGTTATTACAAATCCGGTAAATAGTCTAATTCGGTAAGTCACATTCGTGAAAAGGGAAGGGTATTGTAGTTAAGACATAAGGAACATATCCGATATCATCTGTGAAACGGTTATTCCATAACGGTCAACCAACTCGTGATGGCGTCCGTAAAGTGTAAGAAAATTATATCTCAAAAAGTATATACTTATGATCTACCTAAAACTTGGTTTTCAGGAAGGGATCATTGTCTGGTCTGCAATAAATATTTGATTTTTTTATTATGCAATTTTTCAGGAAAAAGGGGACATGTATCATGTCTACTTTGCAATTCTTTTCAAATAGTTCTTTTGGTTTGACTGAACTGGCACAATATCATATCAAAACAGCATAAATGGGAAACACCATCTTTAAATATTTCTTTTTAACTACAATATTAGGGGTGGAAGTACGCATGTCAAACATGTTTCATGAAAAAAAAAATGAAAATTTAATCAACCCTTCTATGATTAGACAGTTCATTGGAGGTACCGCATAACCATTGAACTCTGTCAATTGTATTTTTTTCTTAGATCTTCACACTTAAAGAACATGTACCTTGCCAAATGAAGGTGTTATTTTATTTGTTCAAATTAACATGTCCGCAAAAAAGTAAGCATACAGAAATGAAGTCTTTATCAATTTCATTATCATGATTTTGGATTGAAAGTGTAAGTTAACCAATGATAAATGCATTCCCAATCGCTAAATTCACTTAACTGGAAGGGTTCAATACAAGAAAGTGAAAAGCGTAAAAACTTAGTCACTGATTAAGATACAAATTATATTTTTTCTTGTGGTAAAAGTTTGAAATATTTCATTCAGTCATTTAATCTACTTTTAAGAAAAAGATGCTTTCTGTAGGCCAATTTTTCATTGTTTTAATTATTATCTTATCTTTCTCTTTCAGACTACACATCTTGGCACCATTGGAGGAGTCGTCAACGTTGCTGACTGCACACGCAGAATATTGAAATATGTCCTGTCCCATGAACTTGCCCTTACATTCAGCTGGAAAGGGCAGGGGAATAAGACAGGATTTTCACCAACTAGGCTGTCATCAGTTATTCAAAGTAAGCTTTGTTTCTTTAACATGTTTAAACAAATATTAAATTTCTGATTATAAATGCAAAGATATTACTTTGGTCAAAAGTATGAATGTAGTAGACTTTTTTTAATGCATACTGCTGATAGCTCACTTCACATAGTAGCAGTATAAGTAGCTGTCTAATTTAAAACTATATATTTTTAAAATAACTGTACGCTATTCTCGAAAAAAATTGTAATACAAAAAAACGAATACAACAAGTTTTATAACCAAGTAAAAATGTTGCAGCACCCTTCAATCAACGGAAAATCAACATAACACAGACAGCAATAGAACCAGAATCTATCAGGCACACAAATGTAGTCAACACTTTTCCCCTTCCTAATCCTTTATTGCGGTCAATATTTTTAGATTTCTAGACCTACTTTACAAATAAATATTTTTGGTGAATTCATGATTTGCTGACTTTCATTTTTGTAAATGCTATTAACAGACGTAGATTATATAATAGTTAGTCTACCGACTCCTTTTGTTTAATTTTCATAGATATTTCCTTCGTCGGTTGTCCTTAGAAGTGTAGTATATGGATTAAGATAATCACTCCCACCAACGGCTGATCGTATTAAACTACAATAAGGATTAAGGTAATCACTTTCAGTTATATATAGAGAGTTTGTCGTGGCAATTGATTGCAACTTCTCGTGTTTAACCTTTTCAGCTTGTTATCTTGTTCAAGTGACTTGCGCTTGCTGCTAAGGATTGGCAAGGACATATACTTGTGGATTTTACAACCTCTATCTGGATGAAAACTCGTAGAAGCATCATAAATATTCGTTGTCTCTATCGTGCTATTGCGCTCTATTGGTTGTAGCGGATGCATAACACCGTTAGCATATGTAGGCGTAGAACATAACGGTTCTTGCTGTGTTTCAAACTCTTCAAGAATTATTTCATCATTAGAATGTATTTCACCATAATGACCCATCGGTTCTGTTGTTCTGTATTTCTCTTTACGATTCCTTGAAAAAGTTATCACTAATGATATGCATGCTGGAATTATAATCACGACGGCCACTATTATTACAGCAATTACGATTAATTTGAATACTTCTGTCTTTTGAAGTTGGTTTCCTACAATTGCATTAAAGTATTTAAGATGGAATTGTTATTTAACGATCGATATAGCCTTCTTGTTTTGTAAAAGGCTTTTTTCAATAAGAAAGAAAGTGATTCAGAACTTTTTTTTAACTATTTCATCAAAAATTTTCACAGTTTGATCATAGTGATCAGGACATTTTGCATTTTACTGATTTAGCAAAACATGTTTAACTGACACCATTTTTAAATTTAGTATAAATCTGAACATCAGCAATTTTTCACAAAGGTGTTTATGATATGATCAGTATACAATGTTGTTTACTGCATGTTTCAAACAGTTAGAGCAATGGTTCCAAAATACCTAAATAGTTATTGTACTTAAACACTCTTCATTTGGGGAAAGAAAGCTCAACATTTTGTAAATCCAAATAAGATGCTTAGCAAATGTTCTAAGGTGTTGTTTTATAAATTCAATTTTATAGAAAGTAATTAAATCGAAATTTAACATGGTCGAGTATAATGTATAAATATGTTTCTAAAAACTGTCTTTTGAACACGTAAACATTCCTGCTCCTTCAGGCAAAACTTTTCTCATACGGTTTTTTGTTATTCGTTTAAAGTCCTTTTTGTTCATAAAGCTTCTCCAGTTTTTATACATCCTTGGTTTTCAAATCGGAAATTGTGATTATTTAGTAATATGATTAATTTTCAAAACATTTAAGCATCATTTGGAAACAAAAAATAACAAACCCAAAATCTGTGTGTTACATCAAACACCATTTTTTTGGCAAATTCCAACATAAATTAGGACATAGACTATGCTATGACTTGCATGCAGAAAAGACGAAAAAAACAGTCGACAAAACATACAAAACCCTACATAGATCAGTGGGTACCTATCCAAATAAGATAGGTGATGTACAACGAACGGGGTTGTAATGAATGCTTCACCCATGAAAATACAAAGTGTTATCAATCAATATCACATTTCATTTAGAATATCCACATTTTACACAAAATTAAAATACCAGCATGTGCTCTTCGCCGAAATAATAATTGCATGGTTTGGCCTCAATGTGACGTTACTCAAAAATTTATATTGCTCAGAAATTATGCATTACAATCTGGTCAAACAGAGGCTTACCAGGTTTGTTCACACTAGTAGAACAGTTGCCTGTGACTTGATCACACTGCTGCTCCCTCTGACACATGCATTTGTTGCTACATCCTTGTCCATCATACCCATCTTCACATGCTACGAAAATGAATAAATGCATCAAATATAGTATTGATTAACTTTCGACAACACATTTATACTTTTCACGAAAATATTTGTTTTTCAAAGAATAATTTTGACGCGTGATTCAAATAATAGGAGTTTAGGAGATCACCATGTATCTGAATCTGAAGACTTAGTGTCAACATTTAATGACCACCGTTTCACCACCAAATAAAATATAAGGCCAAAGGGTTTTCGAAGAAAAAAAAGTGTTTTTTTTTTTCATCATATGTCAAACTTGTATTTCCCTATTCCTGGAAAAGCTGTTAAAAATTTAAAATCAGAATAAAGGTCAATAACATAAAATATGAAATTATAGACTTCCAAGGTTCCTAAATACAAATAGTAACTTGTATCGTGTTTAATGTTGTGAGTATTTACCTTCGTTATTTAGTGTTTAGAGCCACACGTTCAATTAAAAGCATTTTCGATAAAGAAACGCAATAATATATGGTATCAATGACTATTAGTACTACGATGCCTGCGAAGTTATAGCCGATTATACAATAAACAGATTAAATGATAATACTTCAGTATACAGTATTCTTTAAAAATATGAAATCTTTTACGTGTTTAAGGTAGTTTCTATATTTCATCTTGACTTGTATCTTCTTAATGGATTTTTGAGATTTGAAAATTAGTACACTTTTGGTGCCTCTAATTTATGTAACTCCGTAGTGTGTGTACACATGTAAATTATGGAAGTTTTTTCTGATTTTATTTTTATTTTGTTCCATGGGGAAAATAGAATGTACAAACAGGGTCCTCTTATTGTGCTTTCCGTGGTGGAAAAGAGCTATTATATTTGATAGAAATTACGAAAGTGGCTGAAATAAATACCAAAAGAACAAGATTTACAAAAGCATCTCTCATATTTGTTACCCCTTTTCAAATTGAAAACTGATAGAGCTTTTACATTTTCTAATTTATTGTGTTTCCTCTATGATATTGTTAAACGAAGATTTATGAACCTAGTATGATGTTTTTTTATATTAACCAATCTGATGGAAATTGTATAATTGTTGAACAAAGAACAAAAACTGTGTTGCACGAGGATGTTAGCATATAATTGGAGTTATTTAGACTAAAAAGATAAAACATGTGATTATAAAAATATAAACAACAGATCATAAAACATATAAATTATATAAAATTAAAAAATTGTTTTCATTTTAAAATAACCGAGCGGTCTGCTTCTTATACTGACTTGCATATCGGGAATGGCACTACCAATTCTTAGAGAAATGTACTGTAATAGATTAATTTTATTTTTAACTGAGTGTTAATTCGCAACATCCAACGAGCACCTGCATATGAAATATATGTCTTAAACATATTAAAGTTTCTACGATATGCCGGACTCGTTTTTCCTAATTGTTAAATAATTCACTTGATAAATGTTACGCCTTAACCAGTGAGTTCTTACTGCCATTGGTAATGTTAAAGGCATGTCGTTTAAAGCTTTATGTCAATATGTATCACAGTTGACTAAAAATCTGAGCTTTTCGAATAATCATACCACTAATTATACATATGTGCCTTCAATAAGTTTAAACATTTCTGATGAGAAAGGTTATATATATATATATTACCGAAAATTGCGTACAATTTGTCAGAATGTAATGTCGGTGTCCGGGGACACCGATGGGGTGTCACAAGAATGTATATACTAGAAAAAATTATCAAAACTGCAACAATATAATAATATTATTTTATTTGACAATGCCCTGTATGTTATTAAATGACGTTATTCGTTTTATTGTCGCCACTGATTGGTCTTTTGACGGATTCATTCTTGTCATTGACTAGTCTTTTGACTGATTCATTGTCGCCACTGACTGGTCTATTAACAGACGTATTTGATTTATTGTCGCCACTTACTACTCTATTAACAGACGCATTTGATTTGTTGTCGCCACTTACTAGTATATTAACAGACGTATTCGATATATTGTAGCCACTGACTGGTTTATAAATAGACGAAATAGATTTACTGTAAATTCAGAAATTATTGCGTGCATTTATTATTGCGATTTTGTCATTTCAGAATAAAATGCGATTTTAAGTTTTTTGATATTGATAAAAATCCTGTTTAATTCATATAAAAAATTTCAAAATGCGAGTTTAAATTATTGCGATTATTATCCTGTCGCATTTTTCGCAATAATAAAAACATCGCAATAATTTCTGAATTTACAGTATTTTCTTCACTGATTGGTCGATTAACAGATGTATTTGATTTATTGTCGGCACTGACTGGTCTATAGATAGACGGAATAGATTTATTTTCGTCACTGATTGGTCTAGTAACAGACGTATTTGATGTATTGTCGGCACTGCCTAGTCTATAGATACACGAAATAGATTTATTTTCTTCACTGATTGGTCGATATACAGACGTATTTGATTTATTTTCGCCACTGACTGGTCTATAAACAAACGAAATAGATTTATTTTCTTCACTGATTGATCTATTAACAGACGTATTTGATTTATTTTCGCCACTGACTGGTCGTTCGACGCATGTGTTTGAATTAAAACTTGTTCCTGTGTGTTCTGTTTTCTTTTTAAGTGCAGTATAAGGATGAAGATATCCACTTCCGATGATCCCTGGTCGCAGTAAGCTATTACAGGGATGAAGATAGCTACTTCCTGTAGGATCGTGTGAATGCTGTTTCAACTTGTTATAATGTCTCACTTCTTTTAACATGTTCAACTCAATGTATGGAGCCTTCATTATATCCTTGTTGCAAAGGTTTGGTAATGAAAGATATTTGTGCATTTTCGGAGATCCATTCGGATATCTAATCTCAGGTATACTGACAATGTGTGCGTCTCTTATTCTGTTAGGTTTTATGTACGGTAATGAGTGTGTTCGCTTGAGTTTGACGACATCCAATGGTGTTGAATAATAGGGTTCTCGAATGCGTTCAAGTTGTTCAAGTTGTTCCTCTGAAATTTCGTCATAAGGTTTTATTTCGTCATAATGGCCAGTCGCATCTGTAGTTGTAGCTTCAACTGTTCGGAACTTCGTTCTACCATTCCATGACATAAATATTACTACCGATATAAAGGCTTAGATAATTATTAATAAGCAAGATACGATTATAACAATTACGATTAAACTGAAGATTTCCGTTGCATGAGGACGAGGTTCTGCATCTGTAATTAAACAAAGGGCTACATACACATACAAGCTTCAAAGATCAGTTTCTTGATAAAAAAGGTAATATATCGTCTTTTTCTTACACATGTTACAATATATATATTGTAATCAGCTAATATGCAAATACTTTTGTCTTTGTAACACGTAGTGACCTAGTTTACTTTGATTGTAATTTATATCTATGTTTATGTAACAAATCAATATCTACGAGGTTGGGGTTCGTGTTGCTTAGTCTTTGGTTTTCTATGTTGTGTCATCTGTACTATTATTTGTCTGTTTGTCTTTTTATTTTTGGCCATGGCGTTGTCAGTTTGTTTTCTATCAATGAGTTTGACAGTCCCTCTGGTATCTTTCGTCCCTCTTTTGCATCACAAATTGTGGTATGTTATGCAATGTTATATATCATAGTTTCTACCACTATACTGCTTGATTCTAATAGGTTTTGCTGATTATAATAAGTTTCATTTCAAAATTTTGTTAGGCAAGTTGTGGATTATAGAATTTGCTATTTTACTATCTCTTCTTGATAAATGAAAATAACACCCACCAATTAACTTCTTGTGTCCAAAGCGCTTTTCTGAATTTACTTTCATCAGGAACACTTTGAAAACCTAAGGGTGTATAATACCTAAACATGTGAAGAGCTATTTGACCAAAAGGGACCTTAAAATAGCCAAATTTATCTAACTTAATTTAAAAGGTCAACTTTGCGCGCAGGAGTTCGAAACTTAGTTTCTTTAACTACTTTCTTTATTTATTAACAGAAAGTATAATCATACACAGGAATAAGTTTGGGGGGGGGGGGGTCTGTTTGTATAATGACTGACTGAAAAAACTCTGAGTTGAATATTCCAAATTAGACGGGATATTTAATCATTAGACGTGTAGTTTATATGAAACGTAACTACGTAATCAGAGCTGGTTAACTTTTCTGATGCGTGAATAAGTCTGAGAGCAATTTTATTAAGGTCGAACTGAAAATTTCAATTCTCAGTAATTTTTTTAATTATGTTTATCGTAATATATTCTGAATTTGAATGTCCATAAAATGAACTTGTTTTGTCATGATTGTAACATTAACATATTATTTAAGATAACCATGGCCAAGTATTAATGTGTCATGCTTTACCGTTTAGGCAATAAAAAATTAAAGATCAATAACCGAAAGACAATATCGTAAAAAAAAACTAAAATACAAGTTATTCTATTTTGATATGAATTTACTGTGTGATCATATCAAATCGGAGAAATTGATTAAGCTGTAGCCTTTTTTCTTAAATACAATGAATTTTATCTTACACTAATAAATATATCCCTATTCATGTCTGGGAATCATCAGTGCATGTTTGCCGATGATTATTGGATAAAGTCTCACGCATTGTGAATGCCAGATTTTCTGGAATTGATAAAGATTATGGATACATAATAATGTCAATAATATGTTTATATTCCATTAAAAAGAGGCCGCCTATGTACAGATATACCTGATACTGTTCCAGGCTCTGCTGTTGTTAAGTTGTCTAAATGACATTCACAATCACTTGAATTATTTGAACATCTTGTATCTCGACAATTACAGTTTTGTGAGCATGTAACATTCGAATAACCTTCTGTAAAAAAACAAAATCTACGTGTCAAGTTGCAAATATTGTAATGGTTTTCGATTATTATCGCTAACAAACTTCCAGGTAACGTGAGAAAACACTATGAAAATATTTATTAGTAAAACACAATAAAAAAAATGCACATTTAAGTAATCAACAAGATGACCACATACTTGAAAAGAGAAAAAGGAGAAGACATATGTAGTGAGAATGCCGGCTTGCTATTATTGTTTTACCAAGAATGCATTGTCATTGCTGGTGATTGAATAAAGAAAAATCAACAATACAAATATACAACGAAACAAGGAAACAAAATAAAAAAAAGATCTCAGTCAGAGACAACATTCCTTTTATTTTTCATAGGTGTCATAAAATATCGCCATCAATTGAAAACGGTTTTAAATAAATATCATTGAGCGTTAAAAAGATGCATACATGTGTATCTTGTATTTGCGGAAACTGACCGAAGGTGTTTTATCCGATAGAAATTATTTTTTATGATTTTGCATCGAATAGCGTTTTCAGTTATCTAATTTCAATATTACTATACTCTGTCTTCCATGATCTAAAAAATTCTGAATACCAAAAAGTTGAATCAGCAAATAAAACGAAAAGCCCCCAAGGCATTCAGTCATGAAACTTATAAATACCTTCTGTACACGTATCTCCTGTCCATCCATCAAAACATATACATTTTCCCGTAAACCGGTCACATGTAGAATGCTTTGAGCACAAACAAGTGTGCATACAACCCTCGCCATGAGTTCCACCCACACAAGCTGTAAACAGTCAGAAGCGTACAGAATAGAATAATTATGTTTAAAATAATATTACTATGTTACTAAATATAATTTGTCACTTGTGTCATTGGGTTGTTGCCATATCTACTTTTACCACATGTTTTTTTTTTTATCTTTAAGAAACGTTTGATTTTCTTTATCGCTATATTCATATTATTTGATAGTTTTAGTCATTTTTTTCTTCGCGATTTGCAAATTTTCAGTTATATTAATAAATGTATTCATTGCAGGTTTTAGTTTGTAGTAAATAATCCTAATTCCAAAAGATGTTTAATTTGATGAGCGAATTTACATAGAATGCAAATAAAGCCTTAACCACCTCTGGCATTTTTTCTTTTTAATGCTTTTTAACTTGGCATTCGTCTTCCGACTGTTTTGATTCGAGCGCCACCTATAAATTTTATGCAGACAAAGCTCGCATCGAGGGTTCTAAAGTACGTGCCTGGTATCGGTAATGCGGAGTTGTTTATTTCAAAATACAGTGAATAATAAGACAATTATTTGTTCTTAAAAAATAAAACACTTAAGCAATGCATTGAAAAACAACTAACGTTTGTCACATGATTGTCCATAGAAACCTTTGTTACACACACAACATTGTTCAGGATGACAATGAGCATTTATTGTACATTCACATTGCTTCAAACATCCTTCTCCACAGAATCCTGGTGGACAGTCTATATGAGTACAGTCGCTGCATTCTGCAAAGATATTCGATATAAAGTTAGAAAAATATATGACATTTAACTTCGCTCTTTGAAAAAAATTTCAGGAATTCAGGAATTTGAAGGACGAACTCCAAAAGCTTGGCCCAACTTAAAGTATTTTCCTATAAATATTATAACGATTTGAGCAATATCCTTTCTCAGCTTGTTACAGGGCAACAAGATATGTAAGGCAGATTCTCATATTTCTCCTCTTCATTAAACACTCTTTTTTTAATTTTTACTGATATTTTTGGCATTGCACCTGATAATTATTTCATGAAAATGAATTCAAACTTAGGTTATAATGATATGCACTAATGCATCATTTTATTTTCATATTTATTTGACAAAAATTTAACCAGTCTTTCTGAAGGATTGTATAGATTATTTTACCATACTCAAGCTAGCGAACAATAAGCCAGCGAACAATAAGATGCATCAAGCTAGCGAACAACAAGCCAGAGTACAATAAAAAAAAACGCGCCAACCTGATCATGCTTAACAACCGAAGACTTGCAATAAGATGAAGCGTCCTTTGAAATCTGATGACAATCATTTCCAGTAGGAAGACGAAATGCAATTCGTTTTCACAAAAGACAAAATTTATTAGTTATCTGTTTATTTAATACAACTTTTTTTTAAAACCCGGGCATCTAAAATTCCTTCTCTTTTTAGTGTTCTCTGATTAGAGATGGGTTATGCGTCTTTATAATAATGAAACAATTAATAACAATAGTTCATACTAAACTAGCGTAACGATAAAATTTAATCTTCTAGCTTATATATGCGTTTGAAAAGAAAAGAAAATCATTTGTACCTAGTGTGGACAAAAGCTTTGCCGTAGGGACTTTTTTATGAATTAAAGTTGGGAGGGGGTAGGGTCACCATACCCCAACTTTTGACCTCAGTTGTAGACATTCCGTAACTTTACCCACCTGAGTCTTTGGGTCCAGGCAAACTTAGGCATTTTCCTATCATTTGTTCCAAGTGTGGACAAAAGCTTTGCCGTAGGGACATTTTTATGAATTAAAGTTGGGAAGGGGGTATGGTCACCATACCCCAACTTTGGACATCAGTTGTAGACGATCCGTAACTTTACCCACCTCGGTCTTTAGATCCAGGAAACCTTAGGCATTTGCCTATCATTTGTACCTAGTGTGGACAAAAGCTTTGCCGTAGGGACTTTTTAATGAATTAAAGTTGGGAGGGGGTAGGGTCACCATACCCCACCTTTGAACCGTTCCCCGATTATTGTTCTAAATAAATGTTAAACTGAAATACTTCGTATTGTTGCGATTCCACCCTTTTCTTGTTAATTCGAATCAGTGCAAGGGACTTGCCTTTTTTGAAAAGCTGTAATAATCTTGGATTTGATCATTTTATCGGTTAAATTAGCTAAAATCTTCATATCAATTCATAGTTCATGCTACTTGGGTCTCACTGTCATATAAAACACATTTCCTATTGAAATGTAATGAATAAATTGCAAGTGTTCAATCGAACCAAAACGAAAACTGTGGATATTTATTAGCTTTTACTTCAACTTATAATTCTAGATGCAAAATTCTGTACTTGACGTTAAAAAAAAACGGTATGTATCATCATGTAGATTTAATTTCATCTTTACACAAGATAAGTATGGTCTACTTGTATTATGTTTTTCATTATTATAAAGACAAGCAGTTTGTAATTAGGGGTAGTCAAAAGGGAGAGGAGTAGCTAAAATTAATTTTGAAAATCCTATAAGAGATGCTCGGCTTTTAAGAAAAATTATGTTGTTTTAAATATATACAGTCCGCCAAAAGTTAAGCACCACCTATTTTTATTGCATCGATTTTTTTTTCATTTAAAAAAATCAGTTAATCCTCGAAAAAGAGAAAATATTCATGTAGCAATTTTGCTAACATATACCATAAACAAACCGTTGACTTAAGTTTGTTCACGTATGCAGGTTCTATGCATTTGAAATTTGCGTTCATAGAAATAGTGAAAATTACACAAATCAGAAACGGAATTTAAGTTTCACTATGATTTTATTTTTTTACAACAATTAATCACCCATTATCATTAAAAGTCTCTACAATTAATCTTTGGTATGTTCGGCAAATTTAATGTCAATATTTGAGTCAATAGGATGTGTAACACCCTCTCTTTCGGTATAGTTTCATAACACGAAGTCTCATACTCTGTACAAGCCTTCTGAACTTTAGTTGAGCAAATTTATTCCATTCAGCAACAATTGCGCTTCTAAAATCGCTAAGATTTTGCAAAGGTGGATCTCTGCGATTGAGATTTCTGCCAATGGCATCCCAGACATGTTCGATAGGGTTCATGTCTGGAGACATGGAAGGCCAAAATATAGTGTCAATGGCTTCTTGCTCTTTGTACTCTTTGTACTCGGTTACAATCCTTGCCCTGTGTGGTCTAGCATTGTCGTACATGCACAAGGGTCTTGAAGCAAGTGGAGGATTATCAAAATGAGGGACTTTAATGTTTCTAAGCACCAAATCCCTTTATGTCTGTCCGTTCATGTTACCCTGCAGAATATGCATACCCACCTTACAACAGTATGAGAAGAAACCCCATACTGTAACACCACCAGCAACGTATGCAGTCGTTGGGCAAATGTTGTTTTGGTCATTAGCAGATTTATTTCCACGGCAAACTCGTATTCTGCCGTCTTTTGGTCGTAACAGTAACTGACTCTCATTTGACCAATGAACATTTTGCCAGCTTCTCAAGTTCCAGCGTCGATGGTCATTAGCCCTTTGAAACCTGATTATACGGTGCCTGGCTGTTAGGGCAGGTCTCTTGACAACACGACGTGCTCTTAGGTAGCCTCTATATGTCATTTTGTTTATTTTCTTTGGTTACATCTTCTGACATCAGACTCGGACTTCTCTTGAACTGAATTTTAATGTGCGTATTGTTATGCGTTTACTTTTCTACATTGGCTAGAGGTATAGGGGGAGGGTTGAGATCTCATAAACATGTTTAACCCCGCCGCATTTTTGCGCCTGTCCCAAGTCAGGAGCCTCTAGCCTTTGTTAGTCTTGTATTATTTTTAATTTTAGTTTCTTGTGTACAATTTGGAGTTTAGTATGGCGTTCATTATCACTGAACTAGTATATATATTTGTTTAGGGGCCAGCTGAAGGACGCCTCCGGGTGCGGGAATTTCTCGCTGCATTGAAGACCTGTTGGTGACCTTCTGCTGTTGTCTGTTCTATGGTCGGGTTGTTGTCTCTTTGACACATTCCCCATTTCCATTCTCAATTTGATCTATAAAGTCGACGGACCTATGTTCGAGCACTAACATGACCACCTTGACGCCAGTGGTGTCTAAGTTGTGGGGCAGGAGTAAATGGGTTGGCTTTAGCGCAACCAATAATGAGTCCGTCATCACGATCGGTAGTTAAACGGGGTCTTCCGGACCTTGGTCTATCATTTACAGTTCCTACAGGACGTTGTAAAAATCTGACAATGACGGTGTGTTTAACATTGAAATGGTTACCTATGCAACTAGTGTTCCTACCGGCATTTGACATGTCAATTGCTTGTCAAGGTTCAGTCACATATAACTTACCCCTTGACATATTTCACAGTGACTTGGTGAAGGTCAAATTTCACCTATACGCGGGGCAGTAGGAAGATGATTTAAAGGCATCGAAACAGTGTATTCGAAAAGTGCGGATGACCTTTAATAAAAAATTGCTTGGCGTGTTGATCGGAGTTTACTTTTTTTGGTCGTAATGAATTTTCTTAGTGTATGTTATAGGCAATTCATAACACCAAACATAAATATTTTTTTCGCAATAGTTAAAAAAATATTGCCAGTTATATTTAGGTGGTGCTTAACTTTTGGCGGACTGTATATATATAAATAAAAAATCAATTTTGTCTTTGTGAAATGTGTAGCATTTCGTCTTTCTACTGGAAATGATTGTCATCAGATTTCAAATGACGTTTTATGATAATATAAGTCTTCGGTTTTTAGGCGTGATCAGTTTGGTGCGTATTTCTTATTGTTCGTTGGGTAATTGTTCGCTAGCTTGATACACCTTATTGTTCTCTGGCTTATTGTTCGCTGTCTTGAGACTGGTGATTGTTTTTGTAGCTAAACTAGGACTGTTATCATCTTTTCTACTTGTGATTTTATTAGAGAAAACATCTCAACTATAAAAGCCATAAAGAAGTATAATGAAAGATTGATTTCCTTAGTGAATCGATTTATTTTCTGTATTTCTTACATTTTTGCAGTTTATTTTTTTCATTTATAATTAAATTCTATGCGTTCGTAAACACGTTATCATTGCATGAATATACCAAGTAAATTCAAATTCAATTTTATGTATTTATTCATTTGATTTATCTATATATTTGATCTATTAATTTATTGATTGATTGATTTTTTTTTTAATTTATTAATTTATTAATTATTTATTATCAAAACATTTCATTTGCATGTATGGGGCATGATCTTTGATGTACTTAACAGCAATCGCTTGACGTTCAAGGAGCTTTATAGATGTCTGTTTTAAAGTAGTGTTCTATCTGTATTTGTTTAGTAGACCTCAACAAAAAATAAAATACAAAATGCTTACCAACACATTTGTTATTTGCAGCTTTATATCCAGCACAACAGAAAAACTCTATGATATCTACTTTTCTATTTTTTGCATCTGTTGCCCTGAATTATAATATATATGAGACAAATAATTATACAACATTACAATGTATTACATTATATATCGTTTAATCTTATTAGTTGTGCATAGTGTGCTAGTGACCTAATACGATATATATGGAATTTACTGACCCCATATATATCGTATTAGGTCACTAGCACACTATGTTACGAATTTATCTTACCGACTATCTTAACATGTGGTATTTAGACTAGAGGCCTATCAAAGTGATCAAGTCTTCAATACCGTTAGTATTAAGAACCTATATTTTCACTGGTCTATACAAAAACAAATGCCAACAATAACAACTTGTTAGCTTTAAATGTATGTTTATGAATTTATTTCAATAGTTCATCATCAATTTCTTCGTCTGTTGAAACCTTTAAGATTGTTCCTCAACACCGTGTTGTTTTAATAAAGGGACGTAACACCACTACTATAACCGTGTAATGAAATAAGCCCCGCCTACTAACCCAATATTTAAACCATTGTGGTGACGTCAGCCTATTCATTTACCGTGGATTCTTTTTCTAGAATCAACGCTTCCTAAATCTGCAACTGAAATGGACTCCCCAAATTATATTCAATTGTTTCCTTTGTGTGCCTAATTTCATTAAGTTTGAATTGGCTAATTTACTGATTTCTGTTCACTAATGGAATTAATTTAAAAACTAACCTTTAATTTTTGCAATTTTTATATGCCTTCATTGGGAATCGAACCCATCCTTGAAATCTGTTATGTGTGATTTACATCAACACATCGACGAAACCTCTCGGCTACCAATGGGTTACACTATAGATGTCTATTTTATATATTTAAATGAACATCTGATATACATCGGTTCATCGGACACACAGGGCTTGTACCTTTATATAGACACAATAGGCAGTCGTATAGTATGAGTTGGTAGCCGCGAGGTTAGCATGGTTAAAATCAATGAGTTAAAGATAGGGATTTGTCGGTTTAGGTTCGAATCCCTGTATTCTCTCTGTTGTTCCAATTCTTAAGTTATCCTGGTGTTTTCTAATTTTGCATGTTATAGTGGATATTTTTGTAATAATAGCGAGTTCTACCGTTTTTTGTAATTATTATTGGCTATTTCACATGTTTGAAGCAAAAATGATTACATTCTATTTGTCAATTTTTGTTTTATAAATATAGTATGATTTCGTCTGTTTTACTACATAATTTTACAAAGGTTTGTTCGCAAATTCCTATGCGAGAAAATCGTGATGTGCCTACAGTGCTAGACAAATTTCGGTAACATAATTATTATATATACTTTATATATGCTTTTTGATCGGGTTGTTGTCTCTTTCATACGTTCCCCATTTCCATTTTCAATTTTCTTAGAAATAATTTCGAATATTTTGTATAAACAGATAATATTCATATGCCTGGTAATTTAAAGATCTTTAAAGGTAGAAGTGTTATATTTGTATTTTGTTAACCAATTAATTGTGATCTGAGATTTATCAATGCATCGTTGGACACGATAACATGGTTATTTAAACTCACTTACAATACCTTCTAATTAAGAAAAGGCTTTAATTTTGAAAAGAAATTAACACAATAGTTTAAGTTATAGATACAATGGATAAGCGTAGATTCATTAAAAACAAACCATTCGCCCTCCGGGCTCATGGTTTCTTTTTCAAGAATCCACGCTTATCCATTGTATCTATATAACGGAATATACACGGTCTCCACGCGGTTGCTTTTAACCAATCATATTCCTAGAAATGTATAGGAGTTAAGATTATATTTCATATTCGGTTTAGAGCAAACTGATTATAATGGCCTTTCCTAATTTTAAAGTGAGTAATTTTTAAAAAGAAAATTTTAGAAATAAATCTTAAAAACAGCAATCCAACAACAACAGAAAATACAACTGGTTGTCATTGCATTACAGAAACTGGTATATTTTTTTATCAATTATTTGGGTCACTGCTTTTTTTTTCTTTTTTGAGAGAGAGAGAGAGAGAGAGAATGGGCTATATAAGGTTTGATAAATTATATACACTGTAAGTTGAAAAACTTCAAGTTTAGTGTTTATGTGTACATGAAACCTCATCTTATTCATTATTAGTCTAAGAGGTCAATATCCGGTATTTAAAAACAGACACGTGTCTAAACTATGAAGTATATTTAACAAATGAAAATGTTATAGAATCTACATGTAATCATACATCTTCTTGACTCATTGGTCTACCGACTTCTTTCGTTTAGGAATCGTATACAAATAAGATGTGGTATGATTGCAATGAGACAACTATCCACCAGAGACCAGATGACGTCGATGTAAGCAGATTTATGTCATCGTCGCCCTTCAATAATGAACAAAACCCATACCGTAAAGCAAGATTTAACAGGCCTCGACATAAAATAATAAAGGAAAACAATTTTAACTAAAATATCAACGGCCTGGTTTATGTAAAAACGAAAGACAAATATGAAAGAAAGCAATGAACAACAACCACGTCAATACAATTTGCTGACTTGGGACAAGCTCTTTGAAAATATGGTGAGTTTCTCACCCTACCCCTAACTTGGGACATCGGTGTAAAAGTACAACAATAGAACAAGCTGTAACAATCAGTTGGAAAAGGATTGACTCATCGGATCTGAACGAAGCACATAAAAACAACCACCACTATAAAGATAGAAAGTCAAAATTACCAATTTATGCTCATACAATAATACCAGTGCATCTATGATTTTTTAAATATGCAGGCATGTCCTATATGTTCAAGTAAAGTAATCACAGAACTTCACGTGTTTGAGAATTTAGAAACCCGATAAATAATTGTTCGGATTGGATGGTACGTGACCTAAATTTCGGACACAATCCACTTGTTTTCCGGTGCCTAAGCTATTTACCTTTTTTTCTTTTTCAGCCGCACAATGACAGATATATATTAACCACACGGACCAATTCAGAATTATTCCAGTTGTACAATAATCTATACATATACCATATTAAATAGTTGCTAACTTCTACGTAATTTGTCTCTGGTGGAGAGTTTTCTAATTTCCAATCATACCACATTGTTCTGTTTTTATACATTTGTCGATCAGTGAAATATGAAACCACTTACTCTTTAAATATTTTACAAACATGTTGTCCTTCGAGACTTCTACAGAACGGGATCCACATCAGAAAGCACAACAAGAGATATATATTGTTAAACGATGTCATCACAGAAAGATAAAACGCCATTTTATTTCTCACTGATTTTTGGTAACCAGGCAATTTTTGGAAAATTCTATTTTCGATATAAATTTAGAACAATAGAGCATAGTGTTTTTTTTTTTTTTTAATTTCCTTTGTTCAAGTGGATCAATTGAATATTGGATGATTTAATTCAAATGTTTCCGTTTTCACAAGTACTCGTTGTTATTAATGTCATATGTATCATATATTATAAATTTAATTTGAATTTATATTGACTCAACAATCACTTTGTACTTTATAGGGAGTACAGGCAATGGGTGAGAATATTCCAAGCTTACGCCTGATATTGATAGACCTTGATAGACCAAGTAAATACAGTGACTTCTGTATGATGAGTGTGATGTCGCTGTTCTATAAACCTTAATTATTACAAAATAGCAATTTTTTATTTAAGTATTTTTATTTTTTTTTTATTTCAGTGAGTTAAAGCCTGCATAATAAGACTCAATAAACTCTAAAATTTAAATTTCTTAAAATAATTCTTGCAAGTATGAAGAATAAATCTACCATTTCAAACATCACTGTACTCCACTGAAACACGGAAAACGAAAGCATTTGGGGAAATTAACTATGTTTGGATAATACGTCACTTAGACACCTCTCTTATAAATATCCGGCATTATTTTTACGTAGGCATGCGCCAAAATATTTTGATGAATTCAATATTTACCTTTTAACGAAATTTTCATGGATAAAACGCGAACAAACAATATTATTATAATTACTGTCTTTTGATGAGGTAAATATATATGGTTTTATTGACCTTTGAAAAACTTGTATTCGCTGAGGCCAACAGCCAAAGTGAATATCATACATATTTACCGAAGCAAAAGACAGTAATTGTTTCATTCCGTATTCCGAGAGAAAACATGACGTATGTAATGACAATTATGTACCAAAACCAATTGTACATCAAACAATTTTACCATAATTATACACGTAAATGCACGCGACGTTTTACGGGGTGTATATACTTTTTCAGCAGGTGAATATGTTGTTTTATTCAAAATCTAATTCATATAAAAAATACATACTAAAGTTCTATCAATATGGAAACACTTCCAATATCTTTGAAGTACAGCGACACGAGAATATAAAGATATAACACCAACGAATGCCATTCATTGTTCCGAAATATTTGTCTTTCAAGACGTTTATTTCATCTTATTTCAGACATAATTCCTTTGTAAAAATGTAAAAGGTACCGTAATCCCCGACTTTTTCCTCTCAGTAATATTATAGACTTTTCAAATTTGTTTTTCCAGAAAATACTGTTGCTGTAGACGGAGATTCAAATTAATTCTCTCGCGGATTTTTTTCAATGCAATTTAAGCGTATGCATTTTCAAAATAAAAATTGATATAAAACCATCGAAATAGGCAGTTTTATATATCGTAGCTTCATTCTACAATTTGTGTATAAAAACATAAGTATGAGTTTCACAAAATCTGAAATTAAAGGGACATTAGCTACGATTTAGATTAATATTAAGATATATTATATTTGGTTTCAACCATTTATAAAAGGAGGCCTATTGAAAAAATATTTCGCTTTTAAAACTACAACAACTTTGCAAATATGTAATGAATCAAACATCTTGTGTTTTAAATGTATCTAAGAGATCAAGAATCTTTGGCTAAAAGACGTTTAGCAAATGTCAAGTGAACTAAATTTTATCGACGGGTAAAAGAAGGAATTGTTAACCTTATATACAATATTTTGACCCGGATGATTAAGTCTTTAGAGCTTGACATAATTGTACATGACATTTGTAATGCCTCCTTCTTATCATCAAAAAACGGTATGTTGACCTTTATCTTCTCGTTGTGTTGCTGTCTCATTGACGTTTATACCATATCTCATTGTATTCATATAAACCAACATCATTATTTTTATTAGTTTATCCGAACAAAAAGAAACCCACTCCTATTTCAATATTTTTTTAAATGCTTTCTTTATATACGTGAATAAAATGTCGCGATCGATTTAAATTTGTATCTGAAAAGTATACGGAGACAATGAAAACAGCTGATGAAATATTCTACTCGGGAACAGACAACCCCATAACCCCATAACCATGATTATATATTTACACTTCTCTATTTCCTGAATCACGGTGGGTAAGGTTGTCCTGCGAGAGAACGTTCTGTGCTGGTGATTCGGTCCTGACTGGTGCTGGTGATCATTAAAAATATGTAAACAAAGACGAAAATGACAAATTTTGACGTTTTCTCGCATAAAAAATGGAAGGAAACAGTTGAGATGTTTTAATTTTGTTTCTTATGGGTTCATAGGCAAACAATTACAAATGTGACCCTCTAAACTGTTTCAGTAAGCGTAACACAAAAGTGCTCATTTTTAGAAAATCTAGAACTGAAAAAATAAAACAAAAATGCTCCTGGAGTCCGCTTTCTATACCCAAATCCACACGACAAAATTATTTTGTGAGAAACCTGTGCAATTTATTAAAATTGTGCATTTTCTAAGTTTAGACATGTCCTGATTCTGTGCTGGTGGGTACTGTCATTGTGCTGGTGGGTCCTGATACGGTGCTGGTGATTTTGGGTAAACAGTTGGTTATATTTGAAAACAAACGTTACAGAATCAATAAAATTGGGCAGATAATTGTATTTAATCGGATTTGTGACTCCTACATGTATTTTTACTTTTGTGCATCCATTTGTCTGTTTAATAAGCGTTTTCAAATAATCGTAACTTATATTACATAAAAGGGCAACATCTTCCGTCCAATATCAGTTGAAAATATATCTAATTAGAATAGTTTTATTTAAGATATTAAACTAAAATTGATGATTCTCTACATAATATGCTAACTAAAACAGTTTTAAAAGGTGCTTAAGGTTAAGCGACATGTATATTATAACGACAACAAACGTTTGACTGGTTTATTTCAGTTTTATAAAAATATACAAGGTTAGATGATCTTACTACTGGTGCCTCTAATTTCTTCCTTAATATATACACTGTCTCCAATACATTTCGACTGGATAAAAAAAACGACATAGACTTGCTTTTCATACATGACTGATACAAACTTACTAGAATGGAACAAGATGTGAACAATTGCAAGTCAAAGTGTGACCTTCAACAACGAGCAAACACCCTATCGAATACTAGCTATAAAAATCACGGTAAACGATTAAAAATGAAGACCTTCGGCCTGATTTAAGATACAAATTTGAACAAAAAACAAACATGACAGATAGCGGCATCGACAACCAATGGTTTTGGGCACTCGTGACAGGGCTTTATATGTTTGTTTGCGCTACACACTCCAACCAACCCGTCCTCCTTTCCTCCTTCATTGGCACAGTGGTGTAACAACACAAGTAGTGTGAAAAGGCCGATTCTGCCGCACTCCCCCATTTCAAGGGGAAATTCTGCATAGGGGCTCCCAACCCCAGCTCCGGAATGCAAACGGACCTCCTCCCAGTTGAGTATAAAGTAAATACAAGCATGGCATTCATACAGAAGATGGAGAAGCTGAGGAGTCCTAGGATGGGACAGGAAGACACCTGAGATGGAAGGGTGCCCCAAATTAAATTAAATAAAAGGATGGCATCGGGTAAGAATATCATGGATCAGTACGCAGATTTCTTCTTGGAGAATGAGGAAGATTTGGAGGATAGCGTCCCAACCCCAGTTCCAGCCCCAACCCCAACCCCTCAGCAGCACTGCAGCAACCACATGATGGTACCTATGGATGATAGGACCCGCATGTGCCAAACCTGTGGTATGGAAGAGGTGTATCAGCCCTTTGAGCATGCTCAGGGTGAAGTACCCTTAACCTGCGGTGTTCCCTTGAAGAGGAAGAAGGGGCAATTTTGCAAGAGTTAGCCGGGAATGGATGGGATTTGCTGGAGGCATAGCAAGCAGCCGCGTCAACAGGACGATGATGACGAGAACATCCCCATTGGAGGTAAGATTAAGGTCAAGGAGACCATCAAGGAACTTCGCCGAATAGCTAAGGATGAGGGTCTGAGGGGGGTCAGCAGGATTTTGAAGGAGAAGTTGGTCAAACTAATCGAGGAGAAAACCAACCGGAAATTTGCCCGCGAAGAGGTCTTCACAAAGAAGGAGCTGCAGGCCATCGCCAAAAGACGCGGAATCACCAAATATTCCCGACTAGGAAGAGCTGCCCTAACCGACCTGGTGAAGAAGGATATCGAAAATGCCCCAGTGGAAGACGAGATCAAGGTAGTCAACCGACGCGATGCATTGAAAGGAGTCTTTGGCACAGTCAGAATCGACCCGCTCCAGCAGCATGATTTGGAAACGTTTTTCCAGGTAAGTCGCAGCACCATCTCCAGGACGATCGAAGATGCCCTCACCCGAAAGAAGGGCTTGAAGGTACAGCTAGTGCTGAAAGTGGAGCTGGTCAAAACGAATCTCGCGACTGGGGGGGAACACCTACGTTATCCCTTACTTCAGATCAGCCCAGACAGTCATCACCGAATCAGCAGACCTCGACTTCGAGATTGCGGTCATGGTAGGGAAGATCAAGGAAAGCATGTCAAGGTATATATATGCGCAAGGGTAGTGGATGGACTTTCGCCCACATCGAGCAGCTAGAGATCCACCTGAACGAATTCAAGCCACTTAGGGGCAGCTCCTACATACCACTCCCAAAGCCACTCGCTCAGAAGAAGGCCGTCATCAACGTCCAAAACCAAGATCAGGAGTGCTTCCGCTGGGCCATTCTCTCAGCCCTACATCACGGGGAAGTCGATCAGAAGTCGACACACCGTGTAAGCCAGTACAAGCAGTGGGGGGACGAGCTAAAATGTGACGATATCGACTTTCCTGTGTCCCTCAAGGCGATCGATAAATTCGAGAAGCGGAATGCAGACCTCAACATCAACGTCTTTGGCTACGACGGTCTGAAGAAAGGTGAGGATGGGGAAGAGGATTTCCAGATATATCCCCTAAGGATATCAAAGAACACCGGCGCGCAGCACGTAGATCTCCTTTTCCTAACCAGCGATACCAAGCAGCATTACTGCTGGATCAAAAGCTTGTCACGACTCTTGAGCTCGCAAGTGACGGAGCACGGGCACGAGCTCTTCTTCTGCCGCAGATGCCTGTGCAACTTTTCCAGGCAGGATATCCTGGACGATCATATGGAGTACTGCGGCAAAAAGGATGCGGTCAGAATCGAGATGCCGGAAGAAGGATCCCTTATCAGCTTCCAACATCACAAGCGTCAGATGAGGGTTCCATTAACTATCTAAGCGGATTTTTAGTGCTTCACGGGAAAGATGGATACCTGCCAACCCGACCCATCGCGAGCATACACGAAGGCATACCAGCTACATCGACCATCGGGTTTCTGCTACCGCGTGAAGTATGCCCAAGGCGACTACAAGGAATCGGTCGTCTACTGTGGGGAGGATGCGGCCAAGAAATTTATGGAGTGCATGGAAAAGGAAGTTGGGGGAGATCGACAAAATCTATCGGGACAACAAACCCATGACGATGACGGACGAAGATAAGGAGAGCTTCGCGGCGAGCACACGTCGAGGCACCATGTGACACTTTTAATTTTTCACTGAATTGTTTAAGTGTAACAGAGTTGGTTTTTTTCTCATATCTAGAAAAAAACCGAACCGGATATTTTTACATCAATATTAATGCAAGTAGATAAACCCGTTCAATATTCAAGAATTGAAACTTTTATTAAAATATAGATCTAATAGAGAATTCAATACTATTAAAGAATGGGACTCTCTAAACAGATAACAGTTGCTTCATGCGTCTTGATTTATTACTACATGTACGTCTTTGTTTTATAGGCACATGTTTTTGTGTAATTCACGTCTTTTTGATAGAGTTAAGCCACTATATTCAATTAATATTTTATAGTGCTTCTTTTTGTGTTGAAATGTCATACATATACTACTTTTTAGGCAAGAGCGAAGGTTGGCGCCTGTTAAAACGTTCAAACATGCTATATTATATGCATCTGTCCAAAGTCAGGAGCCTGTTGGTCAGTGAATGTCGTTTGTTTGTGAGTTTCATAGATGTTTCTTGTTTCTCGTTTTGTAAATTATAGATTAGACCGTTAGTTTTACTGTTTAAATTGTTGTACACTGGTCATTTTGGGACCCTTTATAGTTGCTGTTTTGTGTGAGCTAAAGAAGGCTCCGTGTCGACCTATAATTGTTAGCTCAAATTCGCTGTGACTTGGTTGTTGTCTCTTTGGCTCTTAAACCACATATTCTTATGTATAATGTTCACAAGTATTTATAATTATTTGTGATTTTTTTCAAACTTATTTTAAATTATATATACATGTGCGAACTAAACTAATGTAGGGTTTAAGTGTGGCATGAATATAGGAAAATAATACCTTTTTATAAAATAACGTTAAAGGTCTTCGAATCCATGATATAGTCCAGCTTGTGCAATACCATAAATTAGAAAATTTAGAATAAATAAAGGGATATGGGACTTTTCAATCCCTGAAAAAATTTGCCAAAATTCAAGGTCGCAACACGTCAAAACATTATCGGACTAGGAATAGCTAGCATGATTTGTTTTCCTTAAAAATGTCAATTCGATTTTTCAGTACTATAATGATCCCTAGCAATACTCTCAGTTCACAAATTCCCGGATCTAATTAAGTTTTACCCCGAAATGCAGAAGTTTACTTTTTTAAAATGGCACGACTATTCCAAGAGCTAAGAAAGTTTGACCTAATTTTCTAATTTGAGTATCGTCAATGGCTTCTGAGATACAAGAGGGGTTGATTCCTGATGAAGCCTGAGGCGAATTTAGGGGGTGGGGGCAGGGAGCCCGTTCCCCCTTTTTGTGAGAAAAATTTGGTTGATTATATAGGGAATCACTGAAGCATACATAACTGGAGCGGGTCCCTCTTAGGCAGTCAATGGCCCCCTCTTATAAAAATTTCTGGATCCGCCACTGGAAGTGGTATAGGTTTTATTTTTCATCCGATTGAGATGGAATTTTTTCCATTGTGTTGTTCATTTTGACCCCTTTTGAAAATGTCAACGGATTTTACATAGCTCATACGGTTATTGAGTTAAAAGGGTAAAATACTACTGAAAATTACACTTTGCCACACTTTTCTTATGGTATTTAATATTTTTATTTTCCAACCGAGAGTAATGGGATCTTTGGCATAAAGTTCCTCATTTTCATCTCTTTTAAAAATGTCATCTCTTTTAAAAAATAGAATTAAATGCCGTATCCAAATCCTTATTGTGTCTACCTTATTACTGTGTTCACACTCTTTGTTTCAACACTTACCCAATTAACCGCGATTTCGCGGGAATCATCTAGTGTATTCTTAAATCAAAGAAAATACCTCCGCTAGACGTTTTATAAATGTATTCGATAATCGTTATATTATATTAAAACATATATGTGTGCATGTCCATAGGATTTTGATTTTTGTGAAGTTTTATTAAAATGCCAGGTACAGCTTTAACATTCTGTAAGATGTTAATACACATAATTGGCCCACAAGTTTTTTAGCTCACCGGGGCCCTTCGGGCCCCGTGTGAGCTTTTGCCATCACTTGGCGTCCGTCGTCCTTCGTCGTCTGTCGTCGAAAACTATTTCAAAAATCTTCTCCTCTGAAACTACTAAGCCAAATACCTTCAAACTTTAACTAAATGTTCCTTAGGGTATCTAGTTTATACATTGTATCCGAAGTTTTGATCCATCGACAAACATTGGCGCCATGGCTAAAAATAGAACATAGGGGTCAAATGCAGTTTTTGGCTTATATCTCAAAAACTAAAGCTTTTAGAGCAAATCTGACATGGGGTAAGGAAATAATGTTCAGCAAAGTAAGATCTCCAAAAAATTTATTATATGACCAAAATTGTCAATTGAGCCCTTAAGGAGTTATTGCCCTTTAAAGACAATTTTACACAATTTGTTCATCAAGTTTGCTAACATTTAAAATCTTTCTCTCTGAAACTATTGTGCCTAATACTTCTTAACTTTAAATAAATGTTCTTTTAGGAATCTAGTTTATGAATTGTATCTGAATTTTTGATCCATCAACAAACATGGCCGCCATGGCTAAAAATAGAACATAGGGGTCAAATGCAGTTTTTGGCTTATATCTCAGAAACTAAAGCATTTAGAGCAGATCTGACATGGGTTAAAAATGTTCAAGAGGTCAAGATCTATCAGCCCTGAAATTTTCAGACAAACCGAACAACACATTGTTGGGTTGCTGCCACTTAATTGGCTATTTTAAGGAAATTTTGCAGTTATGGGTTATTATCTTGAATATTATTGAAGATAAAGATAAACTGTAAACAGCAAAAATGTTCAGCAAAGTAAGATCTACAAAAAAGTTTATATGACCAAAATTGTCAATTGACCCCTTAAGGAGTTATTGCCCTTTAAGGACAATTTTACACAAGTTGTTTATGTTTTTTAACTTTAAAAATCTTCTCAAATGAATTTAGTATAAATTTTGTATTTTATTTCCTTGTACGTCAAGAAACATAGACACTATGGCTAAAATGGAACATATGGGTAAAATGCATTTATTTGCTTTTGAAGGAAATATGACAGATACAATGAACATTTAAATGGTATTTTTAAGCCACTCATTAATATATGTATTGAAAAGCAAAAATAATCATTGACGAAAGATTTAAGCAAAAGAATAACAGGTGAGCGATTCAAGCCCTTGAGAGCCTCTTGTTTTTTAAATAGATAGAAAATTATAGATAGTTTGACGAGCTCATTTTTTCATTCAAGCTGCATTAGGTAAGTTAACTGCCTTTTGTTAAAGCTTGGAGGTTACAATAAACCATAAGATTTTATGGGCGCAACATGGTATTCAGAATTAAAGAGTATAGCTAATCATGATTGGTTGATATGTGCGCCCGTTATTTTTTGTTATTAGAGACTTCTTGGATTCTGCATTATACCAAAGGCCAAATAAATTATTTTCCTTAGCCCAAACGGAACTGAGATGTCTTTTAAACGCTAGGATGAGACACGTATTTTTAAGTGCAAAATTGATAGGCATGGGAGATAAGTAAAAAAAAAAACACTTTCTAAAGTCTGTATCTCGAAAAAGGCTATCATTGTCGCCTATTGGGAAATTAATTGTTTATTTCAATCTGGAAGAACAACATAATGGCATACTTTATAGAATTAATTAACTATGGCAGGTGCACCAAACCCGAGGTGTCTTACGTGTATACACAACCAGTTTACGGTTTTCTTTTGCATTTAATTTAATTTATGCAGACCTATCTGCATGCATACAGACGGACCACGGGGTTATATTCAATATGTAGTTTTTATTTATTTTTCTCTACTGTAGATAAGTGACAATTTATTTCCAAAAAAGTAGATACAAAAATATTATCTACAAGTGTAGTTTTAATTTTAAAAACTGTGGCGTTTTAATGTGTATTATGCTATTGTAACTATGTATATTGTTTTTTGTGTATTATTTGTAAAAAATTATGATATACATTGTATTAATAAGTTCATTGTGAGCTCTTTTAATGGGAATAAAACATCCTCCTTTAAACGTTTTGTCGATTACCACTGTGCCTGAAGTGAAATAATTATAAATATATATCAGAACGCGGACGTGATAGAAAGCCTATTTACATTGACTAGACGGAAGCCGGGAAGGAAATAAGATGAGTTAAAAGTTAAATATTGCAGTAGCTAGTAAGTTACGCCAGGATTTACGTATTATTTACGATCATCTTAACTTACGACGGCTTTGTGAAACGGCTGTAATACCTACAATTTATTTACGATGGACGTTAGTCCGAGATTACTCTGACGTCCAACGGCTGTTTTGCCAGACAAGCTGGGGCTGTGGGACGTCAGAGCTCGTCCCATATAAAAAAGTGGATATTTGCCCGTCCAAAATAGATGCGCTGCTTCGTCGCTTCTGGTGCCAACGGACGGCCTTGGAATTATATAAATCGGGTATCAATTTGTTCTGGTATCTTTCGTCCCTCTTTTGTTCATTTTTCATTTATCTCTTCATTTATGTAAGTTTCACCTACCTGCCACTTTTTATTTTCTCATATTTAGACAGTTTTCACAGTGACCCATCGATTCAGACATCTTTACTTTTATTTTCAAATGGACGTCAAGTTACGAGAGATCATGAGATTTTGCGACCTCGAGACTCAAACATGCAAATATTCATACTTTTTTCACCTCCTTTATAGGAGATCGATATTTAACATTTAGTAGCCAACCACGATTTTTCACCTCCTTTACAGGAGATCGGTATTAAGCATTTAGTGCCAACCACGATAACATTCGGAAGCTCTCGGATATTTACAGTGCTTGCATCGTAAATGAGCGAGGTGTTAGATTATATATTCATATTGACCAAGGGTCATATGCATACATCATTTCCCATAGTCCATTGTGCCTTACTTTTTTCTCGTGATCACATGACAATCTTTCAAAATGGAAGTCAAAATGCCAGAATCGGTGGGTCACTGTGAAAACTGTCTAAATATGAGAAAATAAAAAGTGGCAGGTAGGTGAAACTTACATAAATGAAGAGATAAATGAAAAATGAACAAATTGATACCCGATTTATATAATTCCAAGGCCGTCCGTTGGCACCAGAAGCGACGAAGCAGCGCATCTATTTTGGACGGGCAAATATCCACTTTTTGATATGGGACGAGCTCTGACGTCCCACGGCCCCAGCTTGTCTGGCAAAACAGCCGTTGGACGTCAGAGAAATCTCGGACTAGATGGACGTACGATGACACGTAGACTTACGAAGGCTTTGTGAAACGGTGGCAAGGTTTATGAACAAAAGATGACACTGTTCCCTTTACGAAATAAACACGTTTAGACTGATGTAAAAGTCGGAATATTGTCGATAAAAATTATTTGCTTGATTTTTTCAATCGACTAATAAATTTAGTCGATTTGGCGTTCACACGATCCGATTCCAGTTAAAAAGTCGAATAGAAATAGCGTACCTTTCGATTTCAAAATGACGTTTCGACTTGACATTCGACTTCAGATTTTAGTGTTCACACGGTACGATTTTGGTCGAAAACAGGTGCATAGGTAAAAATCGAATAAAAATCGAATGGAAAATCGTATCGTGTGGTTATTCAATTATTTAAAACACTTACGTATACATCACATATTGTTCGTTATTTGTTTTTACATGCATTTCATTCCGGACCCCCCTTTTTTACCAGACCTTTACTTATAAATTACTAGTACCTATTTGAACTTACGAGTGCGAGTGCAATGTAACACGTAAGCGCGTTTGTTGACACTCATTCTCCAGACATGGCTGACATGATAGCCGTTGAAATACTAGACAATAACGAATAGCAGAAAGTATCTGAAGACTTGAATTTCATCGACCTCTATGAAAATGAGCCATCTCTATGGGACGTTACTTCCCAAGTGTATCATGATAAAATTGAGAGGAAAAGGGCCCTAGAGAGATTAAGGGATGGTAAAATAAACATAGGAGGTAAATGCTTATACATATATGTAATGAATATATTCAAAACTTTACGTTTTAACATTACATCACTCAATTTTTAGAAGAAGAAAACAAAGTGTCTAATGTGGCATCAATGTTTTCTTTTTAAATAAAATGGGGGATAACTCTATAAATGTATAAAATATAGTGACGTAAGGTTCCAAAAGGGAACTTTAATTGTTCATTTTTTCTCTTTTAAAACAGAATCTTTCAATATGTGTGCTATTTCAACAGACTGTCATTTACTCTTTTCTACCTTTGTATTAAGCAGAATTTTCAGGAATATTTGTTGTCCCTCCAGTTTAAAATAAAAGTAATGATACAAATATTCGAAAACAGTGCGATTGCTTTTCTGTTCAAATTGATTTTAAAAATATGCAGTAAGGAACTTAATGTTATTTTTATTGTCATCTGCTATTAAAGTGCGTCATTCTCAATTATTTATCCGACAGCTTATGGCGATCGAGTTTGTGCTTTAATATCGGTTATAGGTAAGATGTCTTTTTGTTTCAGCTGATAAGATCAATAAAAAAATCAACAATTTGAGAACCTATTATAAGGGGGAAATGAATAAGATGGAAGATTCCAAGAGAAGTGGTGCTGGGACATGTGAAATCTATGAAAATAAATGGCCTATGTACCAGAGTATGGACAAATTTCTCAGAACTCAAGTCAGAAAAAGAGTATCTAAATCAAATATTGTAAGTACAGATGCAGATTAGCCCCCCTCCCCCCCCCCAAAAAAAAAAATGAAACAGAAAAACACTAAAAAAAAAAACAGTAAAAAAAAAGTCAAAGTCAAAGTTTAGACTTTGAATTTGAATATAAAACTACTTCTGTGGTTCGAAATAAATAGCCTGACTTCTAAACTTACACAAACGACTCAGGAAATCGAAAAAAAGACGAGTTCTACAAGTCGAAAAAACGACTTGTGAAAGCAAAATCATGCAGAAGTTGCGAATTGCGAACCGTACAACCCCTTTATCTTATTCTTTTTCGGATCCCCAAAAACACCTATCTGAAAAATAATTAAAGCCGTGTTGCACAACTACAGTGTATGACACAAGTATGTTGTATATGAAATCGGGAATAGGCCAAGTTGGCTAAACAAAAACCTTTTTAAATTAATATCTTTTTCATGAGATCATACAACGGATATTTATCATAGAAGATATACAAAGTGTGTCGACTCTACCAAAAATTGAATAACAGATGTTTTGTTCTATTTCTTTAAATATTTAGAACGTTCGATCAATTTGTCTAATGTATATACTTATGTGTACTAAGAGTGACATTAAAGGTTTCATTTAGAACTTTTGTATTACAAAAATAGTTTAAAAGCAAAAATACACACTTTGTAAGCTATTTCCTTGTATTGCTGAAGACTAATTAAGCTATGACGTATTCAAGGCAATATTAGATATCAAAGTACAAAACAAAATTGATTGAGGGAAATTAGACGATTCAAGAGTATCAAATCAACACGGCCATAAAGTAAATAAATAAATACAGGGTAATATAATAAGAAGTTTCCCATTGTTTGAAGTAATATAAAGCATTGTAATTTGATCGAATCCCCAAAGAAATAATTAGAAAAATAATGAGCGTAACATATAATTTTAAGAAAGTCTTTCAATTTATAATTTAATTTTGGATGTCACACGTCTTCTGATTGGCTGAAATGGTTTTGTCTATCAGCTCATAGACATCATTTTGTCATGTGACCGTGACGTCATCAACGTTTTTATCATGATTTACGCCTTTTAAGAATTAGATTATAAGGAATGACTGTTATATTTTTTCTGTCTATTTGAAATATCCTAAAAAATGTAGTGCACACTTTTAAATAACCCGCGTATGTGTGCACCACATGTCTGATGTTATTTCTTCATAGACAGAAAAAATATTACAGTCATTTATATTTACCTAAATAGACAAGACTTTATACAAAATCATATTGAAATATGAAACTAAAATAATCCAACTCCTAAATACAAGTTAAAAACAGAATAAGCAGACTAAAAGTTTGTTTTTCGTCTGATTCATCATTTAATTTGACTGAATTATTTGACTGTTTAAAATATGTGGTATGATTTCCAATGAGACAAACATCCATCAGAGATCAAACAATGTAAATGGAATTAGGCAACTATAAGTCATCGTAGAGCCTTCAACAATGAGCAAAACCAATACCGTATAGTCAGCTATAAAAAACACCATGCATGACAAAATGTGAAACAGTTAAAACAAGACAGAAATAACGGCATTATTTAAAGCAACACAATTTACAAAAAAAATAAGTATGACAGACATGAACCAAAGACAACCACCAAATTACAGGCTCCTGACTTGGGATAGGCATATAAAGATTGTGGCGGGGGTTAAACATGTTTGTAAGCGCTAAACCCCCTTCCTCCTAACATGGGAAAGTGAATAAAAGACTACTGATTGATATGTATAACTAAAATGAAACATGTGGTATTATAAGTCATTGACAGAGCAACCTAACGATTTAAAACCAAAATAAAACAAGAAGGATATATAAGGATTTATATAATAGATTAGTTTCTATACAATAAATTAAGCTCTAAATCGCCCCGAGCAAAAAAGTTGTCAAAACTACAAGATCTTTGACCATCAATTTTTTTTTTTGACAAACATGTATGGGACAAGCACTTGAACACAAAGCGTAGTTATTGGGTAATCACAATTTTGTTTTCAAGTTTTCCACATAAATTTAGATTATTTTTTTTTAAACACCCTTGACCCCCTCCCCAATAAAAGGTTTGGACCTTTCCCAAAAGTCCTATTAATTATTAAATGGCGAATATATATGTCTTTTCTCCTATTTTTGAAGTGTCAGAAGTCTTGCTGTCCTGTTTGTTTATACATTTTGTAGCTTAACGGTCGATTGAATTTTTCAAAAAGACCGGCAAATGACTGAACTATAGGAAACTGGGGTTTTCTATACTGGACGTGTTTCATGTTGCAGTTGTAGTTTGTACGCATTACTTTTCAATAACTATATTCTATTTGTTTTTTGTTTTTTTTAAATTCTAAACAGATTTTTTTTCTGTGAATCAAGCAGTTTCTTGTTTTTATTTTTGCACGGATTGACAGAAATTTTTATATGAGATGGGGTTCGTCTTTCTCAATATGTAGTTTTCTGTGTGTATCATATCTTATGTTTACACGAATATCACGACAGTTATTCGGGATTTGTTGTATGTCATATCGTATGTTTACACGAATAGTACGACAGTTATTCGGGATTTGTTGTATGTCATATCGTATGTTTACACGAATATTACGACAGTTATTCGGGATTTGTTGTATGTCATATCTTATGTTTACACGAATATCACGACAGTTATTCGGATTTTTTGTATGTCATATCGTATGTTTACACGAATATCGCGGTAGTTATTCGGGATTTGTTGTTTGTCTTATCGTATGTTTACAAGAGTATCACGACAGTTATACGGGATTTTTTGTTTGTCATATCGTATGTTTACACGAGTATCGCGACAGTTATTCGGGATTTGTTGTTTGTCATATCGTATGTTTATACGAGTATCGCGGCAGTTATACGGGATTTGTTGCATGTCATAACTTGATGGGCGTCGTTATTTTGAATAGTGTTGTTGACGCAGATTTTCGGTTGTTCTTGATAAATAAATTTACAATCCTTAAAGATTTCGGGATGATGTAGAGCTTGACATATTGTGTAGACACCTGTGTATTGATGACTATCATCATTAATGTGATGGGGACATGGATAAAAACATTGTGTTTGATTCTAAATTCTATAAAAAAACCCAAATATTTTGTTTTAGAGGGGGAAATGATAGTTTGAAAAATTAGTTCCTATATGGTTTCGAAAAAAGTAAAAAAATATCGTTTGTCCCACGGAAAAACACACGCTCTCCCACAAAAGACAAACGGTCGGTGCCTTAGGAGCATTTACATGACATGATATAATACATGATATTCGTCACCAATATCAGTTTACCGCTTCGGACGTCCCTTGATAGCGTGTTTGCCTCGAGTGCAGGAGGTTCATGGTTCGAACCACGACCGGGTCAAACCAAAGACAAATGGTATAATTGGTTTTTGCTGCTTTTACGCTAAGCACGCGGCATTAAGGAGCAAAAGCAAAGACTGGTCGGCTCGGGTTTAAAATAATGTGTTCCGGTAAGGTGGGGACTGCTACCTTGTGAACAATTAAACTAATTTTAACTGACTTGGAATGATAACAACAAGTGTGAAAATGGCATTTTTTTTTAAACTTGGTGCCCCCAAGCTAAACCCCCTTTACATAACTAACTAAACAATCATGGAATATGTCCTTATAAAAAATCGTATGCAATAAAATATAAGCACATACTATATTAGCAATAGAAGCGGTAAATGATATGTCCCGTTGAACCCTCAGTAATGCTACTGGAAGGGTGGGATAAGGGAAGCGAAAAACATGACATACTGCCATAATGCGAATAAACACGTGTAAGTATTATGGAAATGAGGCTGCGGGTAGGTGGAGCTAAATTCACGTGTAGTTGTGACAAGGGAAGCTATGACATACCGGAATGGACAGAGCTAATTGAGACACGTGTTTGAATGGAAAACTTTAAATTACGCAATACTCTATCTAAGTGGCTAAAACACAATTTATTCTCATTAGACCTTTACCAGACTTGGAATAATAACAACAAGAGTGAAAAAGTGCAAATTTATTAGCCTGGTACCTCCAAGCTTAAACTACTCTTTACATAACTCCTAATTAAACAATCATGTAAAATGACCCAAACCCGAACAGGAATGGTGGTAGGTACGAGGTAATAAGGAACTATAAAGACTGATAACCCGTAGACGTTTGTCACGATCTGAATCCACGTATCTTTAATTACAACCACTGGACAAATACCCCGACAATTTGATTTCTGCAACTGATAAACCAATATTACTATAGCCCAAGTAGCGGCACCTCGACAATAAGAGTGACCGGCATATGATAACGGGTTATAGCCAAAGTGTGATATTAAAATACATTTGATAAAAGTAATATTATACAATTATTGACTTTTGATGAGGTTGATACAATGATTTATCAACCCCAGAGATATGATATTCTACGAGGACAACGACCGAAGGTGAATGTCATATATTTGGGGTTGATAAATCATTGTATCAACTGAAATCAAAAGTCAACAATTGTTTTATTATATGACTTTTTATCCTTCTCCAATTTTCTAGTATTTTCTCAAGATACTTTTAAAACTGCTCACTGTTTTTATATTAAATATATCATAATTTCATAAGTTGAAATATTCAATAAAGTTTACTAAAAGATACACCGAAAACAAGAAGAAGAGAAAAAACACACCGAAAACAAGAAGAAAAAGAAAAAAACGGGAACTTACATGACATCATAAACCTACGTCATTAACGTTGCCTTGGGATATCTATATTTAGGTACACGGACGCTGTTCCAAATCTTATATTAACCTCCCTTGATTTTTTCCGCGGTGAATATAATGTTACATCAAAGAGGATTTCCTATGCTTTTAGCCAATGAGAAAACAGAAAATTTATAGTCATACTATAATAAACAATTATTAACTTTTGATGAGATTGATACAATTATTTATCATATACTTAGAATAAATAACTTATAATTTTTATAGTATGGTAATAGCATTAAATTTACGTGAATTCCATATTTTCCAAAGTGGTGCTTAGCGGGCTTATATGAAAAAATCATCAACTGCTTCCGGCTATTATCGCATGCCTTTCCGTAACGTTATCGCATGACATTCCGACGTTAAAATCCGGAAAATACACCTCAATGTTACGTTTTCAGTGAAAAACATAACAAAGTATGGTACAAAACAAATATTAGGAAACAGGAAAATATATTATGTGAATTGCAAAACAAATGATACAATAAATGCATTTTTCAAAGTTTCCAGCATAATTTAGCAAGTCACTTTACAAATGTTGACTTTTCCATACAGGGTTCATTATGTTTTGTTGATTTTTTTTTATCGTCAATATAAAAATATATTATTATACTGTGGTTTTTCTCCTCTGTTAAGGCATATGACAGAAAGATTTCATATCGGATGTATTACATTTGGCGTCCGTAAACTTTTCACTTTTTGAACTTCTACTTGAGAACCATATATTAAACTGTTATTTTTCTCCATTGTTGAAGCATATGATAAAAAGATCATTACCTGTCATTTTTCATATCAGATGTATTATCAGCCCTCGAGCCTACGGCTCTTGGGCTGATATTGAACCTTGGGCTGATAATACATCTGATATGAAAAATGCCATGTAATAATCTGATATTATCAACGCCATAGATATGATATTCTCCAGACCAACGGCCGAGGGTGGATGTCTTATCTATGGGTTAATAAATCATTGTATCAACTGATTTCAAAAGTCAACAATTTTGTTTTATTATATTACTTTTTTTATCCATTTCGAATTTCTAGTATTTGCCCAAGATATAATTAAGTGCTCCCTTTTTACTGAATATATTATATGCTTTGGCAGTTTCTTAACTTTAATAAGTAGAAATATTTAATAGGATCGAAAAATGAGAATTTGGATAACGTAATAAGCCTACGTTATTTACAGTCATATAATAATAGGTATTAGGTAGATGCATAGCATATATTTTTTTTAGGTTTGAATGTCACTCGCCTATTATTCAACATGTGTTTAATTTATTGGCGTTTAATTCTTTTTCTGTCTCCACCAATCATTTTAAAATCTTTAAAATACAAATTGCAAAAATGCGCATTTGTCCTTGACGAACAAAAGATATGTGGTGATTTCTGTATGCTCATTGGATGAAGTGTTTGTATCATTGTAGGTATTTCTGATTTTAGATATAAGACGTATGTTTTTTTTTTCTGGTACATTATGTAGTTAGTTCATTTGGTTTGTCATCATCATAACATAATTAAATGTGGTGTAAAGTACAGGAGACATCAACCTCGGTAAACATTGGTTCCTCATAGGCGGATCCAGGGGGGGGGGGGAGGTGGAGCTGCCCCCCCCCCCTTCGTGGGAAAAATTTGGTTGATTATAGAGGTAATCACTGAAACATGACTGGAGCGGGCCCCCCCCTTAGGTCAGTCAGCGCCCCCCGCCTTATGAAAAGTTCTGGATCCGCCACTGTTCCTTGAAGTTGGTCTTTTGCTACAACAGGAACGTAGGGACGTTATAACAGTCAATTGTATACTGAGTACAAAAAGTGAAGCAACATTTGTATCTTAATCAACATTTTACCCTTTTTTTTGGTTTACTTTGTTTGTTTCAATAATTATTTATTGTTAAAAATAGAAGCAAGTATCGATCTGTTGGCCTGTAATTCAGTGGTATCGTTTGTTGCTGTATATCATATTTGTTTTTCGGTCATTGTTTTGTACATAAATCAGGCCGTTAGTTTTTCTCGTTTGAATTGTTTACATTTGTCATTTCGGGACCTTTTATAGCTGACTATGCGGTATGGGTTTTGCTCATGGTTGAAGGTCGTAATGTGACCTATAGTTGTTAACTTCTATGTCATTTGGTCTCTGGTGGAGAGTTGTCTCATTCGCAATCAAACCAGATCTTCAGATTTTTATATTTATTACTAAAAATATATAATTAAAAATTATGTTGCTCAACTTTTTTTACTGAGTATAGTTGGTGTGAGTTGCATTTAGAACATATCCATGGAAAGTTTAGTCCAACCCCTCTGTCACGTTATAGGGGCTAAAATATTGACATTCACAGACATAAACAGTGCAGGAAATTTTGTTTTATTTTTCCATATCCAATTGGAATGCACGTGATCACCTTTGAAAAAACTGTTTCGCCAGATGATTAAATGAAATACTCACTCTAATGTTTGTAGTATTTTATAACTGCGAAATTAGTAGGAAAAAGAAAAAAAAAACACATATAGGTATTCACGATAGAAACTTCCTCAACGTTTTGAAATAGACACCATTTCCACTTCTACATCTGGGAGATAAGTACAAATATTTCGATGTCGTTTTTAAACATTAGATTTAACAAACAGTAATGCAGAAGTACAATTTAAAATGGTTGTGTCTATAAGACACGTTTGATGCTCACGCCAACTTTTGATTTATTTTATAAAGTAGGACATATACAGTGATGTTGTTCCTTCTAAGCTTCATTAATCATTTGTTTCAAAATAAAAAGGAGGTAACTTTATATCAATAATACATGACTGAGAGGGTGATAGAGCAGATTGTTACCCAAAGAAAACATTGTCAACCGAAGCGATGTGTTTTTTTAATTTATTATACTGAATGCTCTGTCATTATTGTCTTTTACATTGCTAATAGAAAGTAATTCAACTATAACGTCATGTACATAACAACGCTACAGTTATCGGAAAAACCAAAAAAGTGAAGCAAGATGTATTTATATTTATGTTATATCGCATTCTATGAAAAAGGTCTGAGGCCGAAACGAAGAACTTGAGCATTCTCAATAAATCACTGATGCAAATTCAATTCATTGTCTTAAAAATTATTGGTCTGCACGAGAGAGTGACATTAAAATATTGTCTCCCGCTGAGCCATGGGATAGGGTAACTTGTCTCCTTTGTATCAACTAATCAACATCTGGCATTTTAGCGTGAAGTATAATAAATTCAAATTCCATTTTTCGCATGAGCAATTATCAGTACATTGTAATGCATTTTTACACCTCTGTGTAATGACAAGGTCAAACTACTGGGCTTTTTCTTACTTGTCATAAAGTGAACAAGTTCACCATCCTGACCATTGTAGAAAAAATTCTTGTGCGGATGATAGAAACGTTTTGTAGCATTAACAGACAGGAAAAAACTTTATGCACTGAAGTTTTGTTGGGTTTATTCACTACCTAGGCGATTTGGCTTCCCCTCCAAAATCACGGAACCACACGACCTTTGAGCCGCTGCTGGCAGAAAATCAATAAGTGTATGCAAACAAAATGCATTTGAGGAAAACACTTGTGAAGTCTACTTGTTCAAAAATAAAAATCAACAATGTTGTTGCAACAGTTTCTCCCTAATGGTCCGTAACCACCCTCCAAACTGGGCGATTTGGGTACCCCGACGATATACATATCAATTTGGCTGGGTCAACTAAAGTAGGATTTTTCAGTATACGGATATGGATAGTAAGCTGCACATTGATAGAAAACAAAGAAATGTTGATACTAGTGTTAACTACGTTAATGATGTAATACAAATAGACAAAAAATACAAAAAAAAATTAAAAAAACCTTGTTCAAATTGTTTAATCTGCTAACAGAGTCCCTGTGAAATAAAGTAGCTGTTGTACGCAGCTTTTATATATGTGATTTATTTACAGCTCGCTTAAATAAAAATTTGAGACCTTTTCAATTCCTTGATGTCAGACAGAAGTGGATATACCAAACGCAATAACTCCGAATGATTTCTACAGCTGTATAAATAACAATTGGTAGGCCTAGTACCAGTACTAGCGCATTCTTATATACTTGGTACTTTTCCTTAAAAATCAATGGAAGACGAAATCTATGTTATATCAATTTTCGTTGGTCAAAAAAAATATATTCCGCAAATCCAAAAATGACTATGAGATTGCTAAAATGTTAAGTTATTTTTGCGATCGTATAAATAGGATTATGAAATTGCATAACTAATAAATTAATGCAATTCCATAATTATTTATGCCATCGCAATAATACAATTATGCGTCGCATAAATATAATTATGCCATCGCATAAATACAATTATGCAATCGCATAAACTAATTATGCGATGGCATTAAAACGTCATTATGACACTATTCCCGAGAAATAAAGCGGATCCTGCTTAATGTAATCCGTATTTCAAAGAATAATATATTTTTTTATTCCAGAAATGAAAAATTCACTTAATCTGCCATTTATTCTTACGATTGTGCTTTTTAATGCAAGAGAAAGAAAAGGTGTATAGTTATGAAGACTATCAGAAAAAGAGTGGTGTTCTTTGGTGTGTTTGTCCTGGAAATATTTATATTGATCTCTGCTTGTTTTCAGAATCAGACTAATTAGATAATTAATATATGACCAAATATACAGTTTGTTCGCAAGCCATTGCAATCTTGGAGAATGTCAGTCACGTTTCAGACGTTAAAGAACTTTTTGAAGTAAGTCTATCAAATGTCATATATTTCATTTCGTTTCGTTTTGTCATTTCATGTTTCGTTTCGTTTCGTTATGTTATGTCAACTTTTCGTTTCGTTTAGTTTCGTTCATTGCGTTTCGATTTCGTTTCTCATTTTAGCACAACCCCATTTTTACTATAGAATAGCGGTTTTAACAATTTTAAACGAATTATTCAGAATAATTGTTTTCTGCCTTTTGTCGGGCAATAGTGTTTTGAGGATAATAGTATACCCCACCAACAAATTAAATTACGTCGCTATTCGCCTTTATAAAATGAGAATATTTGGTAATTTGATAGAGTGAAAAAAAAGGTAAATTAATTTTAAAAAATCACGGAATGGCAAGAAGAGCACAAAATTGTGATGTACATTATATACGGAAACACGGATATCCATAGGTCACAGTATGAAATCCAATACGGTGTGAATCAACAAGATTGTATACTTTTGTTTTTTTCATAATCCGACTCATAAATGTGATACGATTTGGCTTGTTTTTTTATTTTTTATATTTCAGTCAAAAGAAACGAAAGAAAGGATTGTTTCTGCCTAAAAATCTTTAAAGACTAATAAAGATGAAAAATCGTACAGTAAAACCCAAATAGGCAACAACACACGATTACTATCAAATGAATTAAATGTTTCAACGAACTGTTGTTTGCATTTTAATCAGGAAATATTATGCCCTTACATAGGTAATAATGATGTGCCTTGAAGCAGATTTCATTGAAACTTGGTATCGTCCGGGTTGATTCTTCGAAAGAATGACCTATCGTTCTGAAAGGATATAACTCCATAGAGGTATACCAAAAAAGTTAATCTTGTTCAAGGGACTGTCATTTGTTTTTGGAACTGCTAGAGACAACGGAATGGCTGTTAGGGTCATTAACTATGCCTCCCTTTGTAAAAAATGAATTATGAAATGGATATTTACTTTGGAGACCTAACGGACAACTTTTATATGAAAAAAAAAATCTTGCAAAAAATGTCATAGTTAGTCAAACAAGAAAAAGATGGATACTAATCTAGCTAATAAGTACGATTTTGATTTTAAGGAGGTACCCAACACTATACCCCAAAACAAACCTGTCGTTTAATTTTTCTTCTTTTTACATCATTGATAAGTTAGGCCTAGCTGAGCATCATGTAAACATTTTTAAGGATTTGAACCGTTGGTAAAAAAGTTATGGCCACCCAAATATGGCATGGGTCACATGCTAATTTCTGTCGATTTTTGAAGTTCCAGAAATATGGGTATAGGGCTATTCATGTTATTTTTTTTTGAAAATTTAGCTTGAATTGACAAAAGCTTAATTGATAGTGATGAATTAGGCAATTTTGAGTTGATTGATACCCTTTACTTATAAGTTTTTGTTTCTAAATTCAAATTTTAGTCTGAAATAAAAAAGGGGGTCTAAGATGAAGCAACCAAAAATGACTGTGATTGGTAAAATATTTTAAGATAAAAATTTTGATTTAAAAAAAATGTGTCGTTTATTTTTTTTCAAAAACTAACCATTTGTATTACTATATCAGTCTGTTATTCTCGCAAAAAATTAGAGCAATTTAACCGTCAGATTGTTTTTTAATTCAAGATAAACATACCCCCCCCCCCCTCAATAAATAAGAGCAAGTTCCATTCTGATAGTACATATAGGCCATAACTTTTTTGTTGTTTGATCTAGGCCTTATATATTTTGCATGTAGATGTATCATTAAGAAGTTTAGCATCTTATACCATGATTATCTTTGTGTGACCTTCAAATTTGACCTCAAGGTCAAATTAATGCATTTTTCATAAGAAACATGACCAGGTCACCATTTTTTTGTCTTTTGACTTATGCCTTACATCTTTGGCATATGGATGTATCATGATGAGGTGGTGTGTCCCCTTACAATTATGACCTTCATGTGACCTTGAACTCAGACCTGAAGGACGATAACTGTATTTTTGGCAAGAAACACTTGACCTGGCTATGGACTTGTTGTCTTTTGAGGTAGGTTTGAGATATCTGGCTGTTTCATTCAAATCAATTCAATACAATTCACTTCAAAAAATTTATTTAGAGTTGATATTTAGTAATCAAATAAATACCACACAATCTCTAATGATTTATACAAATCACCCATACAACAATATAGACACATATTACGACATATAAAAAATTCCATGCATACAAAATACCTAAACTATATGCTATCAAGACAGAAAATTACTTGCAATTCCATACAATTTCAAAAAAGGCATAAGTTTCTATTGAGGCAGATTTTAGAAAAAACTACTTACAAACTAAATAAATTACAATTAAAATGTATCATTCAAGATTTTTAAAATTTTAAAAGCAACTAAAACAAAAATGTGTCCATAGTACACAGATGCCCCATTCGCACTATCATTGTCTATGTTTAGTGGACTGTGAAAATGGGGTAAAATCTCTAATTTGGCATTGAAATTAAAAAGATCATATCATAGGGAACATGTGTACTAAAAATATATATATATAAGTTTCAAGTTGATTGGACTTCAACTTCATCAAAAACTACCTCGACCAAAAACTTAAACCTGAAGCAGGACAGACGGACGGACAAACGAATGGACGGACGAACGGACGGACGCACAGACCAGAAAACATAATGTCCATAAATGGGGCATAAAAAAAGCAATACAGATCAAGATATTGCTGAAAATTCACTGGACTGGAACTTCATTGGTAAATTAGTAATATTTTTTGAATTCAAAAGAAAGAAGTCCAAATATCTCCTGGTGCAAATATTGAACACCTAATCTGTTAATACTAAAAGGTATTATGAAATACTTTTCTTGCAAATAAAGTTTTACTGAAGAAGTTGTATCAATAACATTAATAGACAGATGAACAGACATTATGATTTCTTTTGATTTACAGGTAAACAAACCTTACAAAAGAAAATTTACTAGGCCATCAGTACCTAAACTATGGGACCAAATTCTAGAAAAAATCATGGGACCAGAACAAAATTAAAACTGTATCTGTAACTAATGTCATGGTTAATACCTCAAACATGACAAATAATACCAGAAACTTATTATTAGCATGAACTCTCTTAAGTGTGGAAGCACGAATCTGCAGAAAATCATCCTGCAGAAAATCATTCAAACAGAAAAAAATCATCGTAATTAATTTGTCATGGTAAAACTATCTACATAATATCTTCAAGCATGACAGAAAAAAGAGTGAACTGGTTTTAAACCATAACTGCAAAAAATCTAAGAGGTCATATTTATGTTTTCAATCTATCTTAATAAAAGTGAATAGTGAGGTAAACAGTCAAAAGCCTAGTAGTATACAGACCCTTCAAAAATGCAGCAATAAATTTGTTGTCATCCACAACTTTTTTCCTGTCTTCAATTATCTTTAAAAATACTGTTTGATAGCCATAACCAGTCATACATGGTGAAAGAGAAAGACAGGGATAATTGTAGCATGGACCAAATAGACATCAAGGAGATGGAATCTATCTCTGCCCGCCCCTGTAAAGGTTCCAATGTTAAATAGTGAGGAAGACCTTAATCAAAGTACCTGGGGTACCGATCTCTGATCAATTACATTTTTTTACCGTTACCATTGACAAAGATTATTTGGACATTATTTGAGACACACCTTCAAATGTGATGCATATATATAATCATGCCATGTAAGGTCACTAAACTTTCAGCTGTTCTCAAGTATAACAAACACAATATTTTTCAAAGACCAATTCAGCTATCCCACATTTGACTTCAGTAATTTATTTCGATTTTTTTTTTAAAGATTTGCCCAATAATCATGACATCCCTTTTGACAGTGCTGAATAACCATGTGTGTACCTTTGCATTACTTCAAACTATTCTCAAGTTATAGACCATCTTGACCATACATATAGAGTTCTGGACTTTGACCTTAATCCTTGACCTAATTAGTTGTACATATAATTTATAATCACAGACCGTCTGATGCAAGTGAACATACATGCAAAGTATAGACTTTGAAAATCAAGACAAGATCTTTACCACATGCATAGCATAGGGTTGACAACTTTGAACTTAGTTTTTAACCTTTGCCTTTTACCTAAACAGTAGTACATCAGTATGACACATCCTCTGGTGTTAGTGAATAAACATGTGGTATGGGCTTTGCTCATTGTTGAAGGCTGTACAGTGACCTGTAGTTGTTAATATATGTGTCAGTTGGTCTCTTGTGAAGAGTTGTCTCATTGGTAATCATATAACCACATCTCCTTTTTTATATTTACAAGTATAATCTTTGAAATCATGAAGGTACATAAGTCATTAGAGACAAAATTTAAAACGGATGGACGGGCTGGTTGATGGACAGATCAAATTATTGTTGAACCCTAATTACCAGGTATTCTTATTCAATTAATGACATTTCAAGTTAACAAATAAATATATGATAATAAGTTCTTCATTATGTCAATATAACTGTTATTCATTCTTCATCTTTCAAATATTTATTGAAGGCTTTCACACTCTTCTGTGGAACTTTATGGTCTTCAAATACAAATTTTATCCCATTGCAATCTCTTGAGGCAGCCAGTTTAAGATGTTTAAGAGAAATACCCTCTTTCGCCAGTCTTACACAGATCAGCCTACTTACTGCCTTGCTCTTTAAAATATCAGAGTAAGAATCGAGACATTTGTGGTAAACAAAAGCATATAAATCATCAGATTTGATGTGGTGTACCAATTTCATTGCATACAAATTATGCAAGGACTGAACATCCTCAATAGCATTGTGAGCTACGTATGTTTCTCCTAAAAAATGCTTCACAAGGGTTTCCTGTTTGAAGTTAGGAATATCTGTATTCGAAATATATTTTTTGGCAACTTTCAAAGTGTCAATAAATCCTTTTACAATACTTGAAAATGTTGTAAAAAGCTTACATTCCTTTAATTTTTCATTTATGATTGGAATGTCAAAATTACAAATATTATGTCCAATTAGAATTGGGTTGTTACATTCTTTCAAGAAAGAAATGAAATCTAGAAGTGCTTTATGTAGTGTTACAGATTCCACCTTTTGACCTCTGACATACATTGTGTTTGTGGAATGGCTATATGTTATCCCAGTTACCTTACTGGCTTCAATATTTATTTCAACTCGGGGAATAACATATCTCTGAAACTTTTTCATATTCGTCAGTGCTGCTATCTGAATTATATCACTTTTTCTGCCTAATCCGGTGGTTTCAAGATCAAAGAACACATCACTTTCAGTTCCATCCAGTTTCAGAGGTTGTGGAATGTCAATTCCTTGGTCAGGGTCTTCTTGTATTGACAGTTCTAACTGCTGTTCATATGTTTTGCCCTCTTTTACCATATCTTTTCTTGAATTGATGTTGCGCTTCCTTTTTTTCTGAATTCTGGCAATCTTGAATTCTTTTGACTGTTTCTTTATCTTTCTTTTTTCACATTTCTTGTCTCGAGTTGATGCAATTGACATAGTCAATTCACCAGGAGAAAGGCTGGCTGCTACATTAACCTAAAAGATAAAAAAAACTTACATGATCGATCTAATACACCAGTACAATGTCAATTTCTAGCAAAATACCACATAATATAACATAAACTGTTATCACAGAGATATGTCTCGCCTTTTTTTTAATTTTGATAATGCAAATGTTGAAATTAAAATTGCAATACTTTAACATGTAAGTTATGCAAATATTCAAAGTTGATGAACGATGACTGAAGGTACATGGCTAAACAATCTCCATGGAATGAGATGTGCCAATGCTAATACAACTGTATACCAAATACCATTGACGTATTATAAGTTGTTCCCTTTAAACAAACCTTAACACAAACATTAACTTGTAAACTATGTAAAAGTTTCAAAGTCAATGAACCATGGGGTGGGGGCTATATAATCTCCATGGAAATGATACTTGCAAATGCCAATAAATTTGCATACCAAATATCAATGACTTAACATTAGCAGTTCATCTTAAACTGATCTAATCACAAACTAATACATGTAAACTAAGCAAAAGTTTCAAAGTAAATAGACCATGACAGAGGGGGCGGGGCCAAATATTCTCCATGGAAATGAGATGTGCTAATGCTTATACAACTGAACACCAATCAACATTGGCCTACCACTAATGGTTCCCCTTGAACTGACCTAATCACAAACTAATACATGTAAACTTAGCAAAATTTTCAAAGTCTATAGACCATGACTAAGGGGGCGAAGCCAAATAATCTCCATGGAAATGAGATATGCCCATGCTTATACAACTGCATACCAAATATCATTGACCTACGACTAGTGGTTCCCCATAAATTGACCTAATCACAAACTAATACATGTAAACTATGAAAAGTTTCAAAGTCAATAGACCTTGACTGAGGGGGCTGGGCCAAATAATCTCCATGGAAATGAGATGTGCCAATTAATGCTAATACAACTGCATACCAAATATGATTGACCTACCACTAGTGGTTCACCATGAACTAGACCTAATCACAAACTAATACATTGTTGACGCCGCCGACGCCGGAAACAGCATACCTATGTCTCGCTTTTTGATTCCATCAAGGCGAGACAAAAACTTAGCATGTCGACCTTGATTCAGCAATCTGTATGAGATCAATTGACTGACAGATATTGCAAAATATACACCTTTGACTTTGGTAATAAATAAGCAAACAATTTTTTTATATAACATTATGTATTTCTTAGTAAAATTTTCCGTTTCTTTTGCTAGCTGTGATCATGAAAGGCGATATATTTAAATAATATAATAAGACATCTTAAGATTGATTGATGGTTGCTTAACGTCCAGTGGCAAATATTTCATGCATGTTCAGGGCGAGAACAATTCAACAATAAATACAATAGGTAGGTCTTGTAATAAAAGAGGCCATCAGGGATGATGGTCGGGAAAACTTATGTTGTTGGCCAAAAATACAAAACAATTAAATCCCTTTCTGCCAATCCAAACCTACAAGCATAGGTAGGCTATATCAAATAAATAATTTTTAATGGCCAATCCTCACATTCTGTAAGGTAGTTTCAGAGGATTTAAGTTGAAAAACTTTGTGACATATAGGTGTAAAGGATATAAACAAATATTTGTCTCTTCCATAATTGAGGAAATATAATTAAACCACAACTGATGATGATTGTAAAAACTGTTAAAAACTTTAAAACCAATAACTTACTTTCGACAAATAACCATATCCCTCATTTTTCTGAAGAACTGCTGCTGATAACCTATTTTGAAGGGAACATGATCCACCATAATGTCTGAAAGAGAACGATGGATTAATTGATAATTTATTTTGAACATCATTCTAATTTTTATTGTTTATATTTTAAACTATATATTAATTGATATAAATTGAAAAACAATTTGAATGAATGCAATAAGATTATTAATGAATTAAGAGCTATGTAGATTGCAAAGCATTTTAAGTATGTACAGCAGTGCAGACGTAAGAACTATGAGTCGACTCAAACACTAAAAGAAATCTTCTGTCCCACATGTGTCCCACATTAAACCAAGTAATTAAGTTCAATTATCTCCCTTGAAATATTTCAGACAAAGATTATACTCCTTCATTTATATCCTCAGGTCTTTAAGTGCAAATTAGTAAAGTTTCATCAGTACCGGTCCATTTGTTAAGGAGAAGTTGCATAGAACCAATTGCATACACATATTGAAATGTCAGAGTCATGCATTAGCCCTTTGTGAATACTGTTGTAGATACCTTGCTTTAGGTGCCTTTACAGATACAAGTTGATTAAAACTTTCATTGGCTTGTGTTGATCCTAAATCAGTTATGGACTCACTCCTACTTATCATCTTTCTGACTAAGCTGTTTAACTCCTCCTTTAATCCATCTGATGTTAGTGGTTTCCCATTTGGCAGACTTTTGTACCTAGATACAAAAAAAAACATTAATCATGCATCTTTTTATGAACATTGCAAGTATGACAATTAGTAAAATTATGTTAAGTTTAACAAGAGGCTCTAAAGAGCCTGTGTCGCTCACCTTGGTCAGTGTGCATTAGGCCTAAAAAAAAATCCAGTAACACTCTTTTAAAGGATGGTAGGTAGGGTTTTTATTTTTTTTTTTGCTGACGCCATAAAAAAGTTAGGTCGGGTTACCGGAAACACATATTTTTTTTAGGCCTTATCAACAAAGGACAATCCCCAAAATTATAGACTGGTCAGGGGTGTGGAAATATTTGTTGTGAGCACTTGTCCCTGGGCAAGTAAAACTGAAAATTTTACTTGTCCAGATAAAAAGTTACATGCCCTGAATTTTCCAATAAGTATTTTACTGTATTAGCTTCTATGATTCTTAAAACTGTTTTGTATCACAATATAAATGAAGTTAATTGTGATATATTTGTTTATGTGTTTAAATAAAAGGAGGTCTAGGGTTAACATCATATGAACATCAATGAGACAGAAACCCAACATAAAAAATCCAAAACATCTAGAGGGCAATTTTGCAATGCTTTATCCATTTCCCCCAGACACCTAGTGTTTAATTATACTGTTTTCTTTCATCTGACAAGTTTGGTGTTCTGCAGAGCATTGATGAGTCACCAAAGTGTCCCTTCTATCTATTAATTTGCCAACAAATAAGTTTAAAGACTTTTGATCAGCAAGTTGTGGGTTAGTTTTCTACAAATTAATCAAAAATTTAATTTATGTTCAGTTCTTTACTGGAGAGCCAGGGGAAATCTGTAAGCCACGACGTCTGGAATTCTAGCTTGCCTTTTTATACGCCCGTCAAAATTTTGACGGGATGTATTATGGTATACAAATGTCGTCTGTCCGGCGTAAACATGTCGCACCGCACCGTAACTTGAGAACGACTTATTCAAATTTCATGAAACTTAGCATTGTTGTTTCTTATGATGGTCAAACGATCTGTATACTTTTTGGTGAAAATGAAATTAAAACTTTTTGAGTTACGGGACTTAGTAACTAAAACAGGTGTGTGGTTTTTTTCACATGTCGCGCGGTATCGCAAAAATAATTTATGATTATTGCTTAAAACTTTACACACTTCTTAGTTATATTAATCTGAAGATCTGTATACTTTTTGGTGATGATTCAAAATCTTATTTTAGAGATATTGACTTTTCTTTTTAAAAAAGGGGGGTTTTCACATGTCGCGCCGTATCTCTAAAACGATTTATGATTATTGCTTAAAATTTTACACACTTCTTAGTTATATTAATCTAAAGATCTGTATACTTTTTGATTTTGATTCAAATTTTATTTTAGAGATATTGAGTTTTTTGTAAAAAAAAAGGGGGGGGGGGGGGGGGGGGGGGGGGGGGGGTTTGCATGTTGCGCTGTATGTCAGAAACTATTTATGATTATTGCATAAAAATTCACACAATAATTACCCGGTCTACGCGTTTTTATCAGGTATTTATCCATCTTGATAGAACTTAATCATGAAAAATTAAAATAACACTTCTGTTAGATAGTGGATGATACCTTATTCACGATCCCAGGTCTCTGGACAAAGATAACGCAATGTTTATGAGACCCGGTTCCTATACTTATTTTTTTTAATTTTGGTTATCGATCTATTTCCAGTTATATTTTACTACTTGTCGTCATGAACACTGATATTTTGAGTTAAATAAATGTTTTTCATGTGTTGATCATTGGTTTCTTTTACATAAAATAATACATCTTAGTAAGTTGTGAAAGTACTTCTATATTTTTGATTAAATTAAATTCTGTCTAGTGTAATTTTTTCTGTCCACGGGCAACCCAGACAAAGAAAATTAATTGTCCGGTTGTTCAAATGTACAAGTCGGGCGAGTCAGGCATAGCATTTACACACCCCTGATACCAGAACAGAATTTATGACAAAAATCTCTTTTTTGTTGATTATCCTTTAGTCTGTTTAGTTTCTCTCTATCTTGCGTTATATATCGGCCATATTTGACTTGTTATTAGATGTTGACTGGCTCATCATTTTTTTATACAACCGCAAAAATTTTTTGTGGTCATATATTGGTATCATGTTGTTGTCGTTGTCCGCGTCGTCCGAAGACACTTAGTTTCCAGACAATAACTTTAGTTTAATATGTTTAAGTGTATGGATCTCTTTGAAATTTAAACAAAAGGTTTGAAACCACAATAGGAAGGTTGGGATTGATTTTGGGGGTTATGGTCTCAATAGTTAAGGAGTTAATTGCCTAAAAAGGGGACCAAATAATCATTTTTCTAGTTTCCAGACAATAACTTGTGTGTAAGTGTATGGATCTTTCTGAAATTGTACCACAAGGTTCCATGCCAAAAAAGGAAGGTTGGGATTGATTTTGGGGGTTGTGGCCCTATCTGTTTAGGAATTAGGGGTCAAAAAGGGGCCAAAAACAATACTTTTCTTATACTTTGTATAAATTGCATATTTCTTGACCAATTTCAATGGGGTTTTAATCTTGAATTCTTGGGATTCTTTAATATGCTGAATCTAACTGTGTATTAAGTTTTTGGATTTTGGGCCCCTTTTTTTACATTGGTTTACATTGAGGTCCAAAGGGTCCAAAATTAAACTTTGATTTCATCAAAAATTGAATTATTGGGGTTCTTTGATATGCCAAATCTAACCGTGTATTTAGATTCTTAATTTTTGGTTCTGTTTTCAAATTGGTCTACAGGGTCCAAAATTAAACTTTGATTGTAACAAAAATTGAATTCTTGCGGTTCTTTGATATGCTGAATCTAAACATGTATTTAGATTTTTTATTATGGGCCTAGTTTTCAAGTTGGTCCAAATCGGGGTCCAAAATTAAACTTTGTTTGATTTCAACAAAAATTGAATATATGGGGTTCTTTGATATGCTGAATCTAACCGTGTATTAAGATTTTGGATTTTGGGCCCCTTTTTTCAAATTGGTCCACACTGAGGTCCACAGGGTCCAAAATTAAACTTTTGATTTCATCAAGAATTGAATTATTGGGGTTCTTTAATATGCCGAATCTAACCGTGTATTTAGATTCTTAATTTTTAGTTCCGTTTTCAAATTGGTCTACATTAAGGTCCAAAGGGTCCAAAATTAAACTTAGTTTGATTTTAACAAAAATTGAATTCTTGCGGTTCTTTGGTATGCTGAATTTGACCATGTATTTAGATTTTGGATATTGGACCATAATAGGTAAATGTCCAATTTAAAATTTTAAAGTTATTAGACCATATTCATTCTGTGTCAGAAACCTATGCTGTGTCAAATATTTCATCACAATCCAAATTCAGAGCTGCATCAAGCTTGAATGTTGTGTCCATACTTGCCCCAACTGTTTAGGCTTTGACCTCTGTGGTCGTATCAAGGTGCACCCTACGGAGCATTTTATTTAATTTAAAATGTCTATATATCTAATATAATTTATTATCATTTACAGCAAACGCAAAAATGGAAAAATGGTCAATAATGGGCAATAACTCCAATTAGAAGATGTCAAACTATTTCCTTCATTGCCTAATATTAGATCTTGTCTTGCTGATAATCCTTACTAATATAATGAGTTTTTGTGCTTACTTGAAATTTTCAGGATTTGTGTTATATGTACACCAGTCAACATCTTCACATTTCTCATGACTACCAAAAACATGTGGCACAATTCTTTCCAGATTACTTTTGATGTCATTTTCTGTCTTTCCTCCTTTTATTGCATACATAAAACATCTCAAAATGTACTGCCTGGTTTCATCTTTCTGCAACTCCCTGTAACTGCAATATAAATTATTAAATAAATGTACATGCAGAGAACATATTACACTGCAAGTTGCAAAAAGTTTATTTAAATTGGTGTGCTAATCACTAATTTGACTTACAGCCTGCTATTTTTATACGACCGCAAAAAAGGGGCCAAAAATAAGCATTTTCTAGTTTCCAGACAAGAACTGTGGAACGGTGTATGGATCTCTCTGAAATTATACTACAAGTTTCCATACCACAAAGGGATGGTTAGGATTTGCTTTGGGGGGGGTTATGGCTCAAACCGTTTAGGAATTAGGGGCAAAAAAGGGGGAAAAACAAGGTTGTCCTGGTTAATGGACAAATACTTTAGTACAAAACATAATTTAAAGCAGTGTAAGGGAGATAAATCAAATACATCATTGAAATTATCTCCCTTACACTGCTTTTAAATTATGTATAAAGTAATGGTTAATGAACAATTAAGATAATTTAAAACAGTGTAAGGGAGGTAATCCAAATACAACGTTTTGGTTACTTCCCTTACACTGCTTTTAAATTATGTTTAAAGAAATGCATATTTATAGAGGAAGATTAGTAAAAATATCTGCAAATGTTTCATCTTTTTTTTTTACAAAAAAAAACATATGAAAGATTTGATTGACACTATATTTTAAATTCTATTATAAAATAGATTAAGTTAGCACTATGGTAAATTTAGATGGGTAATTATGGTTGCAAACTCCATTGGAAATTTGAATTGAGATTATGACCATATCTTGAGGGGAAGAATTTTTTTTAGGGGGGGGGTAAAAAGAAATTGTGGGGGGACAATTTTTTCTCATTTCAGATTTCAGAAATTAAAAAGAATTATTCTTCAAATATTTTTTTTTTTTCAAATTTCAAGAAGTAATCTTTAATTGTACAGTATGGCGCATTAGATTTGTAAAATCTGTGACCACATTTATTTATTTGTTATGCCGAATCTAACCGTGTATTTAGATTTTTAATTTTGGGTCCAGTTTTCAAATTGGTCTACATTAAGGTCCAAAGGGTCCAAAATTAAACTTTGTTAGATTTCAACAAAAATTGAATATATGGGGTTCTTTGATATGCTGAATCTAACCATGTATTTAGATTTTTTATTTGTGGACCCCGCTATCAAATTGGTTCATATTGAGGTCAAAAGGGTCCAAAATTAAACTTCGTTTGATTTCATCAAAAATTGAATTATTGGGGTTCTTTTATATGCCAAATCTAACCGTGTATTTAGATTTTTAATTTTGGGTCCTGTTTTTTAAATTGGTCTACATTAAGGTCCAAAGGGTCCAAAATTAAACTTAATTTGATTTTAACAAAAATTGAATTCTTGGGGTTCGTTGATATGCTGAATCTAAACATGTGTTTAGATTTTTGATTGTGGGCCCAGTTTTCAAGTTGGTCCAAGTTGGGGTCCAAAATTAAACTTTGTTTGATTTCAACAAAAATTGAATATATGGGGTTCTTTGATATGCTGAATCTAAACATGTATTTAGATTTTAGATTTTTGGCCCAGTTTTCAAGTTGGTCCAAATTGGGGTCCAAAAATTAAACTTTGTTTGATTTCAACAAAAATTGAATATATGGGGTTCTTTGATATGCTGAATCTAACCATGTATTTAGATTTTTTATTTGTGGGGCCGCTATCAAATTGGTTCATATTGAGGTCAAAAGGGTCCAAAATTAAACTTTGTTTGATTTCAACAAAAATTGAATATATGGGGTTCTTTGATATGCTGAATCTAACAATGTATTTAGATTTTTGATTTTTGGGCCCCGTTATCAACTTTGTCCACATTGAGGTCAAAAGGGTCCAAAATTAAACTTAGTTTGATTTTAACAAAAATTGAATTTTTGGGGTTTGATATGCTGAATCTAAACATGTGTTTAGATTTTTGATAATGGGCCCAGTTTTCAAGTTGGTCCAAATTGGGGTCCAAAATTAAACTTTGTTTGATTTCAACAAAAATTGAATATATGGGGTTAATTGATATGCTGAATATAACCATGTATTTAGATTTTTTATTTGTGGCCCAGTTTTCAAGTTGGTCCAAATTGGGGTCCAAAATTAAACTTTGTTTGATTTCAACAAAAATTGAATATATGGGGTTCTTTGATATGCTGAATCTAACCATGTATTTAGATTTTTTATTTGTGGCCCAGTTTTCAAGTTGGTCCAAATTTGGGTCCAAAATTAAACTTTGTTTGATTTCAACAAAAATTGAATATATGGGGTTCTTTGTTATGCTGAATCTAACCATGTATTTAGATTTTTGATTTTTGGGCCCCGTTATCAACTTTGTCCACATTGAGGTCAAAAGGGTCCAAAATTAAACTTAGTTTGATTTTAACAAAAATTGAATTCTTGGGGTTCTTTGATATGCTGAATCTAAACATGTATTTAGATTTTAGATTTTTGGCCCAGTTTTCAAGTTGGTCCAAATTGGGGTCCAAAATTAAACTTTGTTTGATTTCAACAAAAATTGAATATATGGGGTTCTTTGATATGCTGAATCTTACCATGTATTTAGATTTTTTATTTGTGGGCCCGCTATCAAATTGGTTCATATTGAGTTCAAAAGGGTCCAAAATTAAACTTTGTTTGATTTCATCAAAAATTGAATTATTGGGGTTCTTTGATATGCCAAATCTAACCGTGATTTTAGATTTTTAATTTTGGGTCCCATTTTTAAATTGGTCTACATTAAGGTCCAAAGGGTCCAAAATTAAACTTAGTTTGATTTTAACAAAAATTGAATTCTTGGGGTACTTTGATATGCTGAATCTAAACATGTGTTTAGATTTTTGATTATGGGACCAGTTTTCAAGTTTGTCCAAGTTGGGGTCCAAAATTAAACTTAGTTTGATTTCAACAAAAATTGAATTCTTGGGGTACTTTGATATGCTGAATCTAAACATGTATTTTGATTTTGGACATTGGACCATAATAGGTAAATTAAAAAAATTGAAGTTCTTAGACCACATTCTTTCTGTGTCAGAAACCTATGCTGTGTCAAATATTTAATCACAATCCAAATTCAGAGCTGTATCAAGCTTGAATGTTGTGTCCATACTTGCCCCAACTGTTCAGGGTTCGACCTCTGCGGTCGTATCAAGCTGCGCCCAGCGAAGCATTTTATTTAAATTGGTCTACATTAAGGTCCAAAGGGTCCAAAATTAAACTTAGTTTGATTTTAACAAAAATTGAATTCTTTGGGGTTCTTTGATATGCTGAATCTAAACATGTGTTTAGATTTTTGATTATGGGCCCAGTTTTCAAGTTGGTCCAAGTTGGGGTCCAAAATTAAACTTTTTTTTATTTCATCAAAAATTGAATTATTAGGGTTCTTTGATATTCCAAATCTAACCGTGTATTTAGAATTTTAATTTTGGGTCCCGTTTTTTATATTGGTCTACATTAAGGTCCAAAGGGTCCATAATTAAACTTAGTTTGATTTTAACAAAAATTGAATTCTTGGGGTTCTTTGATATGTTGAATCTAAACATGTGTTTAGATTTTTGATTATGGGCCCAATTTTCAAGTTTGTCCAAGTTGGGGTCCAAAATTAAACTTTGTTTGATTTCAACAAAAATTGACTATATGGGGTTCTTTGTTATGCTGAATCTAACCATGTATTTTGATTTTGGACATTGGACCATAATAGGTAAATTAAAAAAAATCAAGTTCTTAGTCCACATTCTTTCTGTGTAAGAAACCTATGCTGTGTCAAATATTTAATCACAATCCAAATTCAGAGCTGTATCAAGCATGAATGTTGTGTCCATACTTGCCCCAACTGTTCAGGGTTTGACCTCTTCGGTCGTATCAAGCTGTGCCCAGCGAAGCATTTTATTTTTAGTTTAGCCTCGTCAGCAAATGATTAAAAGGGTCATTAGCTTACTGTTTCTTGATTAGTTCTTCGTTTGTTAGTTAACACCAAACTTAATAATAAAAAAACACACAATTTTGTTACAGAAGTACTAGTTTTGTATTAAAACTCCAGTTTTGGGACTCATTTTTTTCTGTTTGATTAAAAGTTTATGCTGAATAATTTATAACATTTATTTTAAAAAGAAACCTGTTACCAGGAAAGTGGAAGGTTATCATGTTTACTGGAATTTGTGTGACCAAGTAAAAACAGCAAACAGAAAGTAGAAAAAAATAGTTATGACTACAGGGTTACTTAACTTTTTATTCTGTGTGGCAACCCCCACTTTTTTAGATTAAATCTCTATTTCACATTAATACATACATGATATGCACATGAAATTTTTTTTCTATGTAGCATTTCATTTTTAAAAAAATTCAAAGATCAGCCATTTTGCATGTAAACCTATGGAGCAGTCAATTACCAGACAGCAACCAGAAATGCAATAGGAAGATAACTCTTTAAAAATTATGCATATCAATGAATATAATGAAGGTATAATAAAAAAGGTGCATTTTAAAAGCTCAAAGTCTTGATGTTGGAATATACATATATTTTTGGTATTCACTGCAGTTTATTATATATAATTCAAATGCACTAAAAAAATTAATAAGAAAAATCAAATAAGCAGATGAAATTATGCCAGTGTTTTTTTAACCCCCTTCATTGTTGAATATATATAAATGTGTTATTTTATATTATTGTAGTTAAAAAAAAAAATCAAGATGTTCATATAATTATTAATGTTAAAAAAATCCTGATTTGTCCATACAAGACTAGTTTTTAAACCACATGTCTGTTTTTTTAAATGTTTGTTCTTTTGTTTGTTACCAAATATAATACAGTTAGAGTCATCCTTTTCATTAAGTTAGTATACAGTTTTGTTTATGGCCCATCCACCATCTAGCACTGAGTGTGATGATTCCTCAATGTTCACTGAAAACTCATAAATTGTTCTCCATGGGCATAAACTTCACTCTTTTGTTGTGCTGTTGTTTTTTAGACGCTTTCAAATGACCATTCTTTAACATGCATAACATTTCAACTACCGTAATTGTTTTTTTTTTCAAAATTGTTGATTAACAGAAGTATATACCTTTTAGAAATATTATGCAAGCTTGTAGATATCCCTTTTTTGACATGGTTCTGGTCGTCCTTTTTTGAAATGTTGTCAAACTCAACTTGAAGTCTTGCTGTTGTTGATGCATCATTATCAGCATGCACAACTGAAACAGAATATGAGATATACATAAAGAACTAAACTTTAGGACCAGAAAAGTTTTGGCAAATTGAAATTTTCATTAAACATGATGAACATACCCTAATCATTGAGAATTTTAAGAAGATTGAGTTGTGCTTACAAGGTTCTGATTTTATGATTAGTTAATGGTTCATGCTTTACTGAGTTAACTTTAACATTGAATTTGTATAGACATTTAACAGTCAATTGAACACGCTTCGTTAACATAGACATGAAATGGACATGAAATCAGAGATGATCTAATGTTATTGCAACTGCATATTATAATAGTGGATATCATCTTTCATTGATATAGAATTACTGGTTCATGTTAAACTTTAGCTTATCCCATTTGTGAACACAAAAGTCATTGGCAAAACCAGAAAGGCAATACCTTAGTGTCACCTTTTGGCTTAATTCATCATATAACATAACTCTTGTTGCTTTATTGTTAACATATTATTAACCTTTGATTTCACATCCATCATCTTTCAACCTGTGAGCCATTGCTACAGCCATATCAGCCTCCATGGCTTTACTTGATCCATGCCAATTCGATTGACAGTCATGATCTGGAACAGTCTCTTTTCTAAATTGGTGGTACTCACAGGTCTTACATGTTTTACTCCTTAAATCAAATGACAGTACTTTCCCAAATTCTTTTCCAATAAAGGTTGAGTGTCCTGTAGAAAGTTAAAATGTATAAATTGTGTGATCAAACATTTTCCTAATGAGCATCACTTACATAATCCTTTTTTGTTAGAGGCAAAAAGAAGTCCTTTCCAAGAAATGTATGTGTCCATTGTACTCTGCTGCCCTGCTTACAGTATCATTTACAACATTCAGTGGGTCAGAAGACTAATATGGCATACAATTTAGAAAGATAACATGACAAGACACATGTGTACTAAGTTTCAAGTTGATGTGACGTAATTCAACTTTATCAAAAACTAACTTGACCAAAAACTTTAACAAGATTCTGGATGGACAGAGTGACATACACACAGATACGATTAAAATTAAAATACTAATGTAGCAATTACTGTAGTTCACTGACACATTCAGTTCTATTATTTAGGTACATCATTACAGTTTATGAACCCATCTAAAGTGAACCCCTTCATGGCTGAAGATTTAATTTGTATTTATATATATATATTAAGTTAACAGTTTACACAGGTTCAAAGAACATTGAAACTAATATAGTCCACTGAAAATAAACTTTGACCTCAAACTTATTGCATTAACAAATCATACCATAGGAAACCACCAAATTATATTATTAAAATCTCCTAAAAGGGGGAGGTATGAGGGGTGTCATCCATTTTTAATAGACTAGAAAAAGGGTGAATTTCACCATGTTTTCTTGAAAAATGAAATATCTGACTTTCCCAGATCCTGAGAAATTAATCGTTAATTCCTGAATAAAGGGTAAATTTAAAATCCAGATGTCCTGATTTAGGCCCATTAACCTCTGTTCTTAGAAATGTTCAATGGCACAGGGGAGGTTACTCTTGCGAAAAGAAGGATTTGTCTTTTTTTGTCTTCTGCTTGTTAAGATACTTCCAAGGACCAAACTGGCTTTATTTGACTTACTACTAGTATATATTCTGATTTTTATAATACAATTACAAGAATATTCATTTCATATTTTAACTAAAATTGGTTTACTTTTCTGTAGGTAAATCATATTTATTAAATACACAAAAAAAACACATTAATTTGTTTTGTTCCAATATTAGTTTGAGGTTTAAGAGTAAATTTTTGCTAGATTGTTTGGATTTATTAAGTTGGGTTTTTACTGGTTTTACTGGTATACATCATGCATACCAATATTAATTCTTACCTGTATTACTATTGTAATTCCATCCAGAGCCTCTCTTCTGCCAACCACCATCAAAACTAGCTTCAACCTACCAAAATATAATTTTATTTCTAGTATTATGCATACATGTAAATAAGATTTGAAAGAAAGTCTATAGGCAGCATGTAAGACAGGGTAAATGACAATTATATTCTTTCCTTTTTTTTAAAATTAATTGGTAGAAAGTTTTTTGAACGTATAATTTTGATATATGAATCAATATTGGATATTTGTAGAAATAAAATATGTTTATAAAAAAGAGCAATTAAAATCCTTTTTATAGTCTGTAACTATATATAAGAACATCAAATCAGATATATAAGTGCAAATCGTAGAGGAATTCTGGCTTATTTTCATAGTGTCCAATATTTTATACCCTTTGGTCTAGAGTTTAGCAGTAAATAGTAAGTAAACATGAAACCTGACTGAAAAAAAGTTTTTATATGTTTGTTCTTCTGTTGTGATGTAGAACGGGTTTGGATCCAGCAAATTCATTAAACCATTAAAATTTATGACGTTATTCAACCAAATTAAACGTTACAAACCATGTTGCATTAGAATAAAATTTATTTTTCTTAATCAATTAAACACATTATTTATTAAACTTACATTACTATTGTTACTCTGCGCTTTTTCTTCTTCCTGTGCAGTTCTGCAAGATCTGTTTGCAACTTCCCCAATCTGTTTACTAAGCTCCTTCTCCTTCTTCCTCAAAGTGTTTTCACTGATAGATGGCAAATTACATTCAGCAAGAAAGTTTTGTAGATGGGTAGGTCCTATTCCTGCATGTATCATTCCTGCAATGCATGAAGATGTAAGTGAATAGAGATATAGGAATAATGCATGTTTTTCTCTTAACAAAATTTTTATTTTTAGGTATGAGATATTTTCAAAGGCTTTTGAATATATATAAAATTGAGAATGGAAATGGGGAATGTGTCAAAGAGACAACAACCCGACCATAGAGCGGACAATATATTTGTTTGTTGAATAAAAATGCTCTGATACATGTACCTGTATATATGTTGTTTTATGATATTGACCATTGGCATAGTAGTGGGAGGTTACTGTTTGAGAGTGACTAAATAAATTTATCCCTGACTTTATGTTTCTAGGATTTGGATTGGTTAGCGCAGTTAAAATGTCAAATTCTCAAATTTCAATAAAATAGTTTTAAATAATTAAAAAATGTTACACTTTGTGGTCCAATTTCTCTTAAAACTACTGTTTTCTGACTAAGACTGGGGAAACATTCTTTATCTACGTTTATAATCCGTAGATATGGATATTTTAACACCTTTCAGTACCCTGTACACCCTTGGGCTTTGCCTCACGGTGTACTTGGATACTTCAGTGTGTTGAAATATCCATATCTACGCATATGAAAGTAGATAATTTAATTATAGTCTCCTTGGTTTAAAATGCTTGGTCAGTGGTTGTATCTCCCTTATAAATGCTCCATTTTAGAGCATATTTGATATTTTAATACAATGTATACTTTTTGCACTGGATTTGTCATAAGGGCAATTAAGAGCTGTCTGCATATATGGTGTATATAGTTTCTGCTTTATTGAAGACATTAATGTGGTCTTTGTATGAATCATTTGTATAAATTCATGCTTAATGTTTGAAAAGAAATATATTTCATTCATCAAACCAAAGATATCTATTTTTATTGTTATTATTGTTAACCATGAATTATAAATCTAAAACAATCCTGAAAAAAATATTATTGAATTGAACAAATTCTTCTACCTTGTGCAAGGTTTTTTTTTCTTACCTTGTTCACAAATCTTGCTTGAGAAGTTAACTTTTTAATTTTCAAATTCATGGGGAGAAGTTTAAAATTATTGCTTACAAGAATAAGGCCAAAATTTAAAAAAATGTTTATTTATTAAGAAACAAATATAGGGGCCTAGGCCCTCCTTTTGTGTGAAAAATTTGGTGGATTATTTAGGGATCACTGTAGCATGACTGGAACATGCCCCCTCTTACTGCAGTCAGGGGGGGGGCTGATAAAAATTTATTGATTCACTACTGTTATTTGCTCTTCTCTACAGAGTGAGACTCAAATTCAAACATTAACAACAAAGTTCAAAAAAAGATATTTAGAAATGTTTCTTATTTTGCACAAAATTGGATTTAAGATTTTGCATTCAAGCTTTGAGTATGGAGGGGAGTATACAGGTACAATCTACTAGCTATAGAAGATCCTGGTTGAACTTGATTAGGTTTGTTTATAGTTTCTGCTAAAAATTGTATTATTGCCAACCAAATGAAAGTCTTCCACAGAGTCATCTGTTCTTGACCAGGGTATTTAAACTTTTGTCAATTCTCTTGTCCTATTGAATAAATACAATAGCTATTGTTCTCTGTGTAGTTTTTTCACTGGGACCTTTAAATTTCTTCTAGGAGAAATCTATCACTCATTGATTAATTTACCTGACCAAAAAATTATCTTCTTTTTTGGGGGAAATAGATGTATAAACACGCATAAACTGCATGCAATATTGTATTTAATCAATATCAATAATATATTTTCAATCTGTTCAATTATAAAAAGTTTATTTCTGACAAAATTTTAAGTATTGTTCCAATGAATTTGCATGTTTTTGTTGTTGTTCAGTTATAGAATACATTTATCAAGACCTTAATTTAAACACAATAATTTTCAAGTTTTTATTTGTCAAACACACAAAAAAAAGCAAATTTTAATAAGGAAAATATAAAAAATTTGTTCAGAAATCAACTTTTAATTTTTGAATCAGTGTTTATATTGAAACAATTAAAAATGAATTATTGATATTGAATAAATACAAAACAAAAAACAAATAAACAAACAACACCACATGCAGTTTTTTTGAGTCCTTATTTAGTATTTGTACATGTATTTCCATTTTTGACAGTTCAATTTTTTGTTCAGGTAAAATAATCAGTGAGTGATAGATTTCTCTTGGAAGAAATTTAAAGGTCCCATCAAATAAACTACACAGAGAACAATAGCTATTGTATTTATTAGATGGGACAAAAGAACTTACAAAAGTTTAAATCGACAGGTAACTTGCAGGTGAATCTGTGGAAAAGTACCATTGGGTTCGCAATAACTAAATGTAAACCTACCTATGGCTGCTTTTGTGTTAATATCATAACTTCCAGTTGGTCCTCTTTTCCCTGTCTGGACATCTGTCACTGTGTCACAAAGTTCACAACGGATCATTATAATGCCACTTAGACCAAATAGCTTTTCCCCTACTGTATTGGACAGGTGTAGAGGGGACTTACAAATACAGCAGTACATTCCCACTGCAAGAAGGTCTAATTCAACAATCCTCCTCCCCACAACCCAGGACTGTTGTTTCCCATAAAGTGGATCAGTGATCTCAGCCTCTGCTGCTATATCTGTGTGGTCATGAATGTAGTTGAAGTGGTCATTAAATAAGCCAACTATTTCGGGGTCCTTCTTCTTCCCTTCATGTGACCACTTGAAAAAATCGGACCTCTTGTTTTTCTTTTTTACATTAACGTTGCCTTGAAATTTGCCTGTTTTGTCTCTTTGCTGATTCATTTATGGAAAAATTTGTAACTATTTATAGATTAAGGTAGATTTTTAACAAGATTAACGAATTACAATAGCCTGATCGTCTGCTCTTAGCAACAAGTAAACATTCTGATCTGGATCTTTAAAAGTCTTGCATATTGCATGTAATTTTAAAACGCTACAATGAAACAGACCAAAGAGTTAGAGTTATCTTTCTTAGGTGTTGTGTACCCCCTTAAAAGACCTATGTTTGAAGATTTATAGAAGCTCAAACAGACTTTAATTTGTTTTCCTCCTGAATATGCATGACATATTTGTCACTTGAATTAAAGCAGACAAGCAACAACAAATCAATCTATCATACAAATGTGAATGTGAAATAACATGCTTTTCAAAATTGCTGTAAGAAATGTATTAGTAATCTTTATAATATGTTCATTACAATCTAAAACATCACTGCATAACATGCAAAACAATTGATGTCAAAGAAAAAATGCCAGCTTCGTCAGACCTTACAACATCATAGGAAAACAAGTATAGAAATAAACATGACGTCATGTCAGTCATTAAATTCAAACATGTCTATGCAAAATAGGGCCAACAAATTCATTTTATCGTTAAAGTAAGTAAGTTCATGCATCACCCCCTCCCCCTTCCACGCACCAAAATAAAATTGAAAAATCCGCCTCTGCATAAAGGCATGTTTATTTTGGCCGTAATGCAATCAGACACCGATTCATCGAAGCGGAGGAACAATTGAATAAGGACGATAATTCTTGTATTTAGCCCCTTACTTTCTAGATATTTTCTTTATAACATGTTAAATAAATGAATGTCTATGTTAAGGCGAAGTGTACGTACAATGTAAAATGCATGTTTGTTTTTATCTTTTCATTTTTTTCCAGCACATGTTGTTCGTGTTGTTAACATAATTATATGTCGACATATAAAATACTCTACGCTCACACTCGAGAAAAAAACACGAGAACACATGAGGATACACGAGGATAACGTTTAAACGACGTAAGATAATCGCCGTTTCTAGCATCTTCATTGACTTCATCCATACGGAAATTATGTTTTTTTCTGTATAAATAAATTGTCTTATCAGGAAATATTATGCGGAAAAGATATGTTTGAAGTATGCTTTGGATGGAGAGTTGTCTAATTGGCACTCATACCACATCTTCTTATATCTATTTGAGTTGGAGTTCGATATTTTTGTTATTTTACTTTTGACTATCTCATCTTTAAAAACTCCTACATTATTTATTTAGGAAGTGTTGGTATGCATCTTGACTACGGCGAAAATCTCAGGATTGGTCGTTTTCATTTTGATAAAAATGTTTTTGCAAGAAAATTTTCAATCAATTTAATTGGAATATAAATATAACGATTTTATAAATCTTTAAATTTGTACTTGAAGCATACATATTTGTAAGGATTTTGTTCTTACCTAGTCCTGTGCATATCTATGACGTAATTATTTTAATTAAGAATGATTTTACAAAATTGTAACCTAATAATTCATTCTTATGTGTGATAAACTAATATAGCGATAAGTGTTCGTATATTTTAAGAATGAGATCTAGAGACAATAGGAAAAAAACTTTTTTTCCGTGTAAATATCATTTTCGCGTTTTTTTTTTATACAATTACTGTGAATTTATTGTTCCAAAGGTAATGAATTTATATAGATTTTCAATTTTCCAGAATATGCACTAATTTCAAGGCTATATAACAAATGACCATTCATAAAATGATGAGTGACACAAGGTATTCGGTGACAAGTCATCAACGAATAAAGAAGAATAGGATTGTTAAAGCACTGAGCAAATGGAACATACAAAATCACATGATCTGTTACGTCACAGATATCCCATAACGACAAACCAAATGATCATAACGTCAGAAAACTTTCGAAGACATTAACTGAAAGTAACAATTAGTATCTCTTTGTTAGTTTTCATGCAAAAAAAGCAGCAACCCTACATTAAACAATTTCTGATACGAAACACAAGCCATGGAATATGTTATCATCTTGCAAATAGTTTGGGTGCTGGACTTTTGTAACATGAAAAATGAAAGTTTGCAGAAAAAAGTCAATCAATAGTCCTGTGATAATATTCATAGACAAGAGAAAGGAAGGACAGGATCATGACAACATCAAATGGAACATGCATGATATCTTTGATGTAAAAAAATATTTAGCAACGAGAATGATGAGACTAGAAATCTTCAAGATTTTTTGTCAAAGAAATATAGATTCTACCACTGTATCGATTATGATAAGATATTTAGTCACCCGAGAGAGTTAAATTTTCAAATTAAAACGCGAGGAGCGCCTTGGGTTTTAAATATTTAAAATTTAACTATCGAGAGTTGATAAATATCGTATTGCACAAGATTTGGTGGTTGAATATGTTTCTCTAATGATTTTAAACGATAGGCAGACAAATTCAATCCTTCTTTTCGAATGATCTGCAAAAGGATGTGTTCTTTCTATGTGACGTCATCATGCATGGTCGCCTTTTTCATGACGTCACAATAGAAAATTTAGAGGAAAGAAAGAAAATTTGACGTCATAATCGAATTTTGACCAATGAAGAACTGAGATCAAACGAACCACACGTTTATTAAATACAAATAATCAACAGGTCAGGAAAAGGATAAATCGTGTAAGAATAAGAAAATCCTGATATGAAACACATGGCATTGATTATTGTATCATCTTGGAGATACATTAGTCTACAGGGCTGCTGGGGTAGTGTTACATAAAAAATGGATCGTTAAGAATGAAAACATTGAAGAACTCTGTCTTTATGTCGTAATGATCAATTCTCAAATATATTTACTAGTTTAATGTTCGGAAGAAAAAGAGATTTCTTCACTCGATGGATAATGCATGCGGTTAGCTCAATTAATTAAAACAAAATCTGACAAAAAAAAAAAATTAAAAAAACGTAAGACAAAAAATAAATAGTTATGGTCCAGTATTGTCTTGCTGAAAGTATACCTTTAAATAGATATTGTACTTTGTAATAAGAGCAATTAGAATTAAAACTTGTGTTTTAACTTTGGGTTTTATGTTTCAAATATGTCCGTGTGAAATAGGATATCAGTAAGATCTTTCTATTTCATATAATTGTTTTTCGCTGAATTATTTCTATGGGAAACTAATTAACAAATCAAAGGTCATCTTTAAAATATCACGTATAGCTCTCTTGTGACTCTAAAGTCATGATATATGATACATTCCATCTAAAAATGTATAATGCGTTTTTATAACCTCTGAGATAAAGGAAAATGTAACTAATTGATCAATAAATGCGAGTCTATAAAGATAAAATATACATAGGCATAATAGTTCTTTTTGTGATTTATTGCATAAGTTCAGAATTAAAGCTGAATTATGTAGAAAAAGATATACAATCAATGTTCAACAGACCAGACTTGAAATGTCCCTTGAAATGTAATTGATACCCCGGCGTAAATCACATGCATTGTTGTATATGCCGTTCAAAATCGGATGTAGATGATCTTGGAAATATAACAATTGAATACAAAGACGGTGAATATAATTCCGAAATTGTGAATCGTGGAGGAAAACATGATTTGAATTCGTTGTATCATCGGTATGGTCACCTTACTATTCTACCCGGGAATATTTGTTAATTTGAAGGATTGTTTGTAATGGATCTTTCCTTCAAAAATATCACGAGTATAGAAGAAATTTCGTGCTTGAGAAACTTGGATACTCTTCTTCTTCATGGGAACAATATACAGTTTTTGAATAACTATACACTTTTGCATATGAAGTTTATTCGTATACTTGATTTATCATTTAATAGAATTGATATAATAGACCCAGGGTTTCTCCTGAAAAATGAACGGAAGTTTATTTTATCTGAACTTATCCATTAAAAAAATTGGCTACAATGGATATAACAAATTGAATTGCGTCAAAACAGCAGTTTTTTTGTGTGGTAAATTACTCTCACAATTCAATAAAAACTGTAACAAATGAACTATCATGGAAATGCAAAGATAAAACCACACTCGGTCGTGGAGGCATGATGGATGTGTCAAATAATTCGTTTACGTCATTTTTTAATATGAGGATGTTGAAGTTCTTTGGCTGTCAAAATCTTCTACAAATCGGAAAACTTATCTATTACGGATTTGACTTCAGAGATAATAAATTGGATTGTGATTGCAAAATATATGAATTTGCAAAAGCTGCAGAACGATTTGTTTATGCAATAACGAGGGATAACTTTGATGTTAAATGCTATACTCCGAAATCATTTAAAGATAGGTCAATTTTGACAATTATTAAAGAGCGCCAATATGAAAACTTGATTTGAAATTTGTCTTTAGCAGACAAGTTTCCACCACGATGTCAATGCATATACCAACCAGCAGTAAGAAACAGAACTTTGATTGACTGCTCTTATTCTGATCGCACAAAGATTTTAAATGCGCTTCCTGATTACAAAAGTTTAGAAGTCGATTTATCAAATAACGATTTGTGCGTCTTACAAAACTAGTTCAAATCTAAACCAAAACATAAACATACTAACACATCCTACTCTAAATGTGTTCGTTTATTCAATTTTACAAAAAACAACATTGAAATTCTACCACGATCTAATTTGTTTCTGTTAAGGACTGCAGAAATAAATTTAAGGGGAAACAATATTAATTCATTGCATAGATCTATTGAAGTATTAAACCCTTGTAACATTTATTTAGGAACTATAATCATGCAATGCGAATGTAATGATATCTGGTTACAAGAATGGCTTCCACAGGAGGAGTCTAAGTGTACGAAAAATATGCAAGTACTATGTAGAAAAGAGGAACAATTAATTTCCATGAAGAATATGTCTAAGGAAGATCTTGGGTGTACAATACCGAATAAAAACATCATATGGATCAGCAGTTTTATCGTGGCTGCGTTCGTTCTTGTAGTTTTACTGTTGGCAGTTATATATATCTTTCGATTCGAGATATATACTATTGGACGTAGAGTTATTAAGAATTTTAAAAGAAGTTCAATTCAATTAACACTATCTTACGATGTGTATATTTCTTGCAATAAAGACGATGAGAATATTCGACTGTGGTTGTCATCAAATTTATTACCAAATCTCGAGTAAAAAACGCTTAAAGTGTTTTGGCCCTGCAGAGATAGCGTAATAAGGTCATCACGTGAACAGGAAATAATTGAGGTGATGTCCAGAAGTCGCTATTTTATTATTATTTTGAGTGAAAAGTACAATGGACCTTTGCGTTGGAATGAGAAAGAGTGGAAATATGCTTGGCTCAACTATACACGTGATCTTCATCGGGATATACTTATAGTTAACTATGATCTTCTTGAAGCTAATGAAATTGCCCAAAAATATTTAGGATCCTTTAAACGAATTGGACACTATATTGATTTTTCTAATCATAAACAATCGATAGAGAACGACATATCGTCAATAGATGTAAACAATAATAAAAAGGTTAGAAATTATGCGCGAGAAAACCGTGTCACTGCTGTGATCGAAGAGGAAAAAATGCCCTTTCTGAAAAAATATCCTTTGTATTCAAAACTAGAGTTTTGAGAAAATTGATATGCAGAAGTATGGCAATGTGATTTTAATTCAAACAGATTTTTAGATAGGATCTTTTTGCTTAAGTTTTAGTTTTCCAATGCTACTTGTTTTTCTTTTCTTCCTTTGCTTAACAATATTAATGTCCGTCCTTTAGTTTGAGTATTAAACTGCTAACTTTTCTAATACATACGATGGTTTGGGAACAAGGTTTAATCTGTAACTTTATAGATTGTGTTCTATTTCCGGGTGTGATATTTAAACTGAATATGGATTTGCATGAGGGCAAAGCAATAGACGATAACCCGGTTGACGTACTCGGCCTTTTATCTTTTTGAGTTCAGGCGATTCCCTCAGTTTTCGATTTTTGCCCGAATTTGTCTTCTTGATCGAAGAATTGTTATATTTGTACATCAGTATACTACTGTTGCCTTAATATATGACGTGGCTTCGTCAAATGAACTTTTAACAAAAAATATATTTTGTAGAATTGAGTTAATAAATGAGTTCCTGTAAGGAAATAAGCGCTTTTAGAACATTATTTTGTGTATCAGGTTTCAGAAGGACAGAACCAAATTTAAAAAAAAAACCAGACCGCAGTTAGTTATGATGATTTAAGGGGGAAATAGGTGATAAGTGGTTAATTAATCTTAACGTCCGTCCATCTCATTGCACCTTAAACATTGTTTTGATGGTATTTTTTTAATATTCATATTGATATTATTATGTTTTTTTGGATACTGCTGTTGAAGTGCTTATGTTTCTAATATAAATGTAGTTGGTGAATATTAACGTCGTAATCAGTTAATAATCTGAAAGCAAAAACAAATCAGAAAAAAAATCTCATGCATGCGATATATATACATATATATATTATAAGAAAGTATTTAAATGTAATTGCTATTAGAATTAAATAAATCAATCGTTTTCGTTATTTCTGTAATAGGAAATGTAATTAATGTCACATTGAGTAGTCTTAATTATAGGTTTCATAACGAGTGAGAATTGGATATCGCTTTATATCAATTCGAGTTATTTAATTTCGATATAAAAATAAACGAGCCTTCGGGGAGTTTATTATTACTATTTAAATTAAATAACAAGAGTTGATATCAAGCGACATCCAATCTCACAAGTTGTAAAACCTATTTCTCTTTTGGTCAACACTTTCATTGTGTTGAATTAAAAATCCCGCGAATCGTTGATCTAATCTTTTGCACATACCAGTATGACGTCATATGTCCTGTTCCGATGTCAAACTTTAACATCAGACATTTTAAAACTTTTTGTACGCTTCAAAATGTAATAAAATTTGACAAAATGAAGATTGTCAGTTCAAAAGTGTGAGTGTTTTGTATATTTTTGAAGAAATCACATATGTCCGTTTCCACGGACGAAAGTACATCGTCTTAACCTTGAAAGTTATCAATGACCTAACGAATAGCCAATGGAAATGTCGTTATATAGTCTCTTGATGCTGAATAAGCCAATCAAATAAACGCAAATTGTCATATCACTTTTTCGTATCACATTCCGTCCAAGGTGATACGAGAAATATCTCTTGATGCAAGAAATAGATAACAGGCCACAACCATATAATAACTGAGTATGTCCTGTATCTACGTTGTGTTAAACTTTTCCCTAGGGTTAAACATTATATAATTTTCAGCACATTTAATGTATGTGTCGTCTCTTTGTCACCATACCACATCTCCTTGTTTTCATATTGTTTTAAATCATGATAAAAACAAAATATTAGGATTTACGTTTAGCTGAGAAAGGACAGTAATTGTTTAACGTTTTGCGGACTTAATAGAACATTATTTTGTTCCAATCATACATGTCGATATATATCTCTTACTTACCGAGATTGTTTTGTTATCAACAAGCTAAAATCATGTATATTTATTAAACTAATTACAGGGGTATATAATCTATGTCGTAGCTACAACAATTTTTTTGTTCATGTGTATCTCATCAAACACGAAATTTCCCCAAATTAAAGAAAAAGGAAATAAACACGAGTGTGACTTAAATTGTGGAACTGGAACTTATCTCTTAAGGACAACATAAATGATTTAAATTTCCAGTGTTTTTGAGGTATGTTGTCTTTGTTTTCTTTTAATCATGGTCCTTGCTTGTTCATTTACAACATGCCTTTTATTGCTATTATGGTTAATATCGCCCAAAAAATGTAACCATGCGATATTTTTATTTGTATATTCTATGCCATAATCTGTTAGAAGTGTTTGTTCATGTACTTATGTGTTTTTTGTGTGAATTTGGTGTTGACGACTGATTATTTATAGTTCCTTAAATTTATTCGGTACTTTTCGAAACTGTCAGCTTTATATATTGTGCATACACCCGTGTATTATGGTAGACCTCCTGATGATTTTGTATGTTGTTTTTTAGGTGTATAGTTGACGTCAACCAACATTTATTAATATATTAATCCCTCATAATTGGTGTTTTTCATTTTAACTGTAAATAAAGAAAATATAGTGGAATCATGATATTCATGCATAAACTTTAACAAAAGTATTTCTTAAAATACTTGTTTCTATTATACTATTATAAAGTATGAATGAAAAGAACGCTCAAATTATAATTTTTTTGGATAGCGTTATTCGTAAGTTTTGTTTTATATTACGACTGCAGTAATCCCTCAATTCAAAATACATATGCAATGAACACTTGAACACTTTCGTCCGGTTGATATTTATATATTTACGCTGCGCAAAGTCGTGATCTTTTACACTACATTGGGAATAAAACCATCGAAAAAACAAAAAACAAATGACGTGCAGTTACGCATTGACATCTTATTATCTAATTTATATATTTTTTCTTACTTATGACACAAGCCCTTTTATGATTTCAACAGTAAAAACAAATTCAGTAACCCAATAAGCTGTGTATCGACAAATTTTGACAAACACTGCTTTCGACATTTCTGACTGGTCAGAAGAATATCTTTCTAAACAAACTCTCCCCACCAAAAAAAAAAGATAAATACATAGATAGATAAAGAAAGAACATCGGCTAGCGAAAAATAAACGTGTAAGATATAGGATAATGGAGCGTTCATCTGCAAAGTATATTGTCAAATAATTGTCAAAACCAAAACCATGACAGGTAACTCAAATCGATAGTATGATAGATAAGGGATACGTATCTTATGTCAGTGAAAATTAAGGCGGGAATCCGGAGAACCACGTGATAAAAAATACATGATTTCTATCGTTTTTCATCATGTTAAAATTATCTAATTTGAACAAAAATTCAAGTGCATGATTTTAAAAGTCTTTGAAAACTTTGTTATCACTTGAGTAACGTATTTAACAGAATGCATAGGTTGGCAATAACCGTTCCAATTAGGTACGTACGTCGAATTACGAACGAATGTCATTTTACTGGTAATCTCTTCTATACGCATGATAGCGGACTGTATCTGTTTTTTTAATAAAGTTAAAGGGCGTACGCACTAATTTCTTTCTATTAACGGCCTACTGGTTTTCAACATATGTCTTCAAACCGATCGAATAATATAACAGGCATGGTCTGTTGAACGTCCGAGTTGTCTCTATAGAAAGTCTGAGTTATCTTAATAGACGAGTTTTATTATTTATAGCGGTCCGAGTTGACTCGGTCTTGTTTAAAAGTTTGGACGAGTACAACTGAGTGTGAAAAGTGGCACCAAAAATAATCTTATAATTCTAAGGAACATGATAATTATTTTGCCTTATTTCATGTGCACGAGCAAAAGATCCTCATATAATTTGAAAGAATTGAGGTTAAATGAATTAATCTTATAATGATAACGGTCGAAGGATGTTGTCAAAATAGTATTAAGAAGGTGTAAATGTAAATGCTCGTTTGTTCCGACGTTTGAAAGTTCCGGGCGGAAAGAACTGACTAGCCGAAAAGTTCCTGAGGAACTTATTAACTAGTTACTTTGTTCTACCTCTGGTTTAAAAGTTCCACCGGAACAAAGTGACTAGTTGAAAAGTTCAAACGGAACATATCAACTAGTCAGAAAGTTCCTTTTTGCCAAATTAGTCAAAACCGGAACTAACAAACTAGCCCAAAAGTTCCAACGGAACTTATCAACCAGACAGAAAGAAAGTTCCATTTGGAGAATTGATGCAAAGTAAAAGCGCAACATATTATATTTGAACCTTTCAAAGGGAAACCAAGATACTGATTACAAAAGTCAAATGAAACTTATCAACTAGACACAAAGTTCCTCTTTGGCAAATAAGTCAAAACCGGAACTAACAAACTAGCCCAAAAGTTCCAACGGAACTTATCAACCAGTCACAAAGTTCCATTTGGAGAATTGATGCAAAGAACCACATGAGGAGGGGGTATTCTTCCCTCTCTTGTGGGTACTATGAATACTAAATTTGCATGATAATGCAACTTATTCCGTTTTACGTGAGCTATGAAATACAAATTACATTTTGAATATTTGTCCCCAAAGAAACCCCTTTCAGTGCGTTTGGTATTCTTGTAAATTAATGATTTACTCTTATATATACTGATACTCATTCTTCCCCCTCTTTTTACAAAAAGGACGAAATATGGTATATTCGGAACGATGTAACTAGTTGTTCTGTTCCGCCAGAACTATTCAACTAGCTACATTGTTCCGGGAATTTTCAACTAGCTACTTTTTTCCGGAACTTTTCGACTGCTCTCGGAATAAAACAACTAGTTGGAAAGTTCCATCGGAACGAAATAACTAGTTGAAAAGTTCCGCCGGAACAAAGTAACTGACGGAACATAGTGGATGTTACATAATCGTTATATTTTCAATACATTTACTTGAGTATCAACAAAATTAGCATTGTAAAAGATAACCCTATCTCTCCTTGTGTTTTAGTAAAAAGAAACATAAACAATACTCCTATCTAATTTATGAATTTTCAAAAAATATTGAAATCGCTATCATTTGTGACAAGCCAGTTTGTATTTCCAATCTTCAGACAATCGGAATGAAAACATTTTAGCTGAATAAATATGCATTTTACATCTGTACACGTTTGTTTTGAATGCTAGCTGTAAGAAAAAGTTTTAATCTATCATTTTCAAAAATCATGTTTTACGATATCACAATAAAAGGCAAGATGAGTAATACTATAGTGTTATTAGCTGGCTGTTTCTGTATTGGCCCTGTTATAGATTCTCAATCACTCGAGGAGTCGAAGGCCAATACAGCTGACCGAGAATCTATAACAGGGCCAATGCAGAAACAGCCAGTTCATAACACTTTTATTTAAAGATTTTAATTCTTTATTTAGAATAAACTTAGAAACTTACCGTGAAGAAGATACAGAATTTAATATCTGAACTTGTCTTTTCGCATTCACGTCCATGGATTTTTTGTCAACATTGTCAGATGTAATTTCTAATTTCTTGTCCATGTACTGAATATTATGCTATTACAAATCATTTTATCTAGCAAATATAAAGTAGCTGGGAAGAATAAATCAGACAGTTTAACTATTATTACTCTTAGATCGTCTGCGTTCTGATGATTTATCAACGGAAATGAAACAGTGTCAACAATCGAAAGTCGTGCTCGAAAAGGCTGTGAAATATTTTCGTTTCAAGACTTCAAGACGTTACAAAACTCTGAACATCATTTAAACTTTTTTGTTTTATGATTTTATTTAAAAAAAAATTGATACAAATGTTTTTTATGCATAACGATACGGCGTAAGAAAATTGTAACCGGAAGTAAACGTCCGTATTGGCCCTGTCCGAAAGGAAATATTAACTCTTGATTTATACACTAGTAACCAGAATTTAGATTGATCGGCCAAATAAGTATTAACCCGCTTTAAAAAAGATTGCTGGAATATTGAATAAGATTAACAAAAATTAAAAACGACTTTCTATCTTTCAATCCATTTTAAACTATTATAAAACCAGTCAAATAGATTCCTTTGTGGTCATTCAAGTTATTTTAAGACTCGGTTAACCTCCGTCAAACTAACAAGCCACCTCCCCGTTAAACTAATTCAAACTGATGTTAATTCCTTTTAAACTTTAAAGTGTCGCCCTCCTTGTAAGGTAAATCACTAAAGCAGAAAAGCAACCCAGATAGATATATCTATCATCTGTCCATTCCGAACGTTATTTATTTTCGTTAGATAATATATCTCAATCAAATATTCCCCATTAAAATGAATTAAGGACAAATACGTATCAATAAAACTATAGTTGTTGATGCCAGACTTCTAAATGCTGCAAAAAAGATAATTTGCTGAATAAAATTTATATATCTAAATAATATAATATAAATTTATCCACATGCAGTATAAGTTTATTAAGTAACTAATAATTGAATATCTTCAGTATTTTCCAAACGAGTCAGAATTCCTCTCTGTACGTGTCAGTTTAATGTTTAACCTTTCATTTCGGTCGAACCATCAACCTCACTAACGTGACTTATAAATCAAATATTAGACTTGATTTGTATGCGATCAAAACATGCTTGATAATTGCCACTGGACGTTACACTAACATCGATAAATTCAAAGGAAACGCTTTACCAAAACTGGATCTCCTATGTAATTGCAATGAACTAATTTAAAAAATAATCAGTTTCGAACTTTTAAAATTTCATATCAAATCATGCGTTTTGATTTTTTTTAAATTTATCACGAGAAGGAACGATCATTACGAAAAGCCTGGGTTATTGATGGTCGCCCTAGAGGTATGCATCACGATTCATATAGGTTATACAAGAGAGCAAAACATGAATTCCGAAATATACAACAGGCTGCGTATGAACAATATATACAACAAACTAACGATGACATTAACAAGGCAGCTGAATGCGATATCCGTCTTTTTTGGAAACTCATTAAACGTAATAAAACTGTCTCGTCCAAAATTTATCCTGAAATAATCCAAGATGACAATATATGCAACACTCCCGAAAGCATCGCTAATGCGTTTATGGACTATTTTTCGAAACTCTACCAGCCTGACAGTGATGAAGTGTATGATAATGACACGAAACAACAGATTGAACTTGATTACAATAAAATATTAAAATCTTGTTATGAACAAAACGTGTATTTACCAGGTGGTATTATCCAAGAAAGTGAAGTCGATGGTATAATTAAACTCTTAAAGCGTAGAAAAGCTAGTGGCCATGACAAAATTCAACACGAACATCTGTTGTATGGTGGAAATACTTTAGTTCGATGCTTAACATCGTTATTCAATCTAGTTGTGAGTAAAGGTCGTATCCCTAATGGCTGGAAACTAGGTCTTCTTGTTCCATTATTTAAAGGCAACAATAAACCTAAGACTTCACCGGACAGTTACCGACCAATCACCTTACTTTCATGTGTACTCAAAGTGTTTGAGCATGTTATTAAGTCAAGATTGTTGTTATATGTCTTTGATGAAAGTGTCTTTCCGAACCCTCAGCAGCAAGTTTTTCAGAAATATCTCGGATGTCTTACTGCATCCTTTAATTTACATGAAACTATATTTCATAATATTGAATTATTTAGTAAAATTTTTGTAGCATTCCTGGATAGCAGGAAAGCATTTGATACGGTATGGAGGCTAGGTTTAATGTACAAACTGTTTAAACTTGGTGTAAATGGCAAGCTATGGTTAATAATTAATGACTGCCATTATAATACGAAAAGTGCAGTTGTTGTCAATCAATGTCAATCAGATTTTTTCTCTGTATTAGAAGGTGTACGACAAGGAGGTGTGCTCTCAGGTTTATTGTATTTAGTATTTATAAATGATTTAATTTGTGATCTGGAAAAATTTAATCCAAATACAGGTATTTTCAATATCAATTGTTGTGCACCAGCTCTTGCAGATGACATATCATGTATTGCCACATCTCCAGTAGCCTTACAACGTATGCTTAATGTGTGTAACCAATATTCAAAGACATGGCGTTTTCGTTTTAATGCAAATAAGTCGTGTATTATTCAATTTTCTGTAAATTCAAGAGAGATCAATGTCAATTTTCCATGGTTAATTGGTAATGAACGTATCCCGATAGCAAATAACTATCTGCACTTAGGTATAGAACTAAACTCTCGATTTAAATCAAATCAAAGAACTGAAAGTTCATGCAGAAAAGGCAGAAACGCATAATTTGCGTTGAATGGTATAAAGACAAACGCAACGAATCCGTGTGTATTACTCAAACTATATAAAACTGTGATACTACCCAGTGTTTTATACGGGTGTGAGACGTGGAATAACATGAAATCTTATGACAAAGCTACTTTAAACCGGTTTCAACATTTTATAGTGAAACATATTCTCAACTTGAAAACGTCGACTCGATCTGATATGTGCGAAAGTATTCTTGGTATTCATCCAATAACAGGATATATTGACAAAAGAAAACTCATATTCCTACAAAAACTGTGTATCTTAGACATTTCCTCTCTTTCTAAGAGAATATTTCTCACCAGATTGTTTACTTTCTTTGTAGACTCTTAAAGGAAACACTACGGATTTATTCCTGATATCGTTGACATTTTAAAACAGTATGGACTTATTAGTTACCTTCTTGACTATATTGAAGAGGGAACATTCCCATCAAAACAAATTTGGAAGTCTATCGTTTATAGCGCAGTTGATAGTATACAGTTAAACAATTGGTTAAACCGTGTTAATTCTGATGACAATTTCACACGTTTCAGGAATATTCACACGTCAGTGACTATTACGGAATTTTGGAAATACTCAAATTCTTTTAAGGAGATTAAAAATTCCTTTTTAATCACTAAATTACTAACTGAAATACCAAATACAACAAGTAATACATGTGATATATGTACAATGAATTTTAAAGATGTTTATGTACACGCGTGTTGCAATTGCCCAAGTACTAATGCACAGCGCGAAGTCTGGTGGGACATTTTAGTTGACAATTTTCCAGTGCAGCTTTACTGTGAATTAAGCATGTATGACGACGAAATCCTGTTTCAAATGTTACTCGGTCGAAAACCACTGACAATTTTTTCAAACATAGATGAATCGGTTCAGTTTCTCAAGCTGTGTCATGCACATGTTATCCAGTGTGTAGCAGAATATAGTCGATCTCTTAGACAGTGTTATTAGATGTGCCAATACATGATGTGTCACTGCATCAGTATTTTAAATATTGCTTGTATAAACACTCATTTATCTTTTGTGTATTTACTTTATATTTTGCTCTTATACTAATATTTTGTGTGTATTATGACGTTTACTTATATTCATTAATTATATGTTCATTGAATCTCATTTATGAGGAATTAAAGATATGAAAGGAATGAATGAAAATATAAACTAATTATTTCGCATGAATATCTTAAACAGTAAAGCCAAATCATATCGTTTTAATTTATTTATCAAGACATCTCAATGTCAATGCGCAACAGTTAAGATTAAACCGTATCAATTCCCCAAACCGACAATTGTGAATACGTATTTGGATGACCTGTTCTAACACACAGGTAATGATATGAGTTTATTAGTATTAGCAATCTAAAAAGTCATCACACGATAAAACTTCGTACTTAAACTATATCAGCACATTTGATGATTCTCAAACAAACAAACTGCCATATAAAAAACTTGAATTTTAATTCATGTATTGATCATCATGTGTTCTTTAATTATCTTCATTAATAAATTTATTTACATAGTCCATGCAGCCGGCACTTAAAACGTTAATTCTTCAATTGTTCAGGTTTCCAGGTTCATGTTTTTCGTATCAACTTTGAAACGTATTGTTTTGACATCTTTCACATGCAGTGTGGCTAATTTTAGTTTATTCGTTAATTTTCGTTTCAAAAACAAGATGAATGTGATTTCCTATTCTACACACCCATAAAAGCACTAACTATTCCAAGTTTCTTGTAATTGAAATCTAATATATCTGTCATGTGCACTGTACTGGTGTTAAATCTTAACATATTCTAAACGTATGAAACTTATTAATTGCCAGTGACAATGTAAAAATAGGAAGATGCAGTATAACTGCCAATGAGACAACTCCCCACCAGATACCAAATGACATAGAGGTTAACAACTATAGGTCATCGTACGGCCTTCAACAATGCGCAAAACCCATACCACATAGTCAGCTATGAAAGACCCGAACTGACAAATATAAATCATTTACCATCTGATTTTAATAAATAATGAAAGCAAAACTGAAAAACAAAGTTCATCCAGAAAAAAAAATATTGCTGAGTTACACAAAATGAAACTGTATTCGATGAATATGTGATGATAGATTTAATATCGACAGGGCAACGTCATCAGTATTGCACAAGCTGATTTATCCGTATAAGGGTTGATTTGCTCATATCATTTAATAACGTTTAATATTAACTTTTTGCGCTGTATAAAGTCATCATCACTAGAACACATTCAACAGATAGTATACGTACTAGTTGTAAAATATACTAGCAGCAAGAAAAGAAAGCAAGTTTGTTATGGTAAACATAAAATCTTCTAATTCGTCGTAAATTTCATTTTCGATTTAAAAATCTCTTCTAATTCATTAGACAGCGTCACATCTATAGCTTTTAGCACATTCCAATTTTTGGAGCCATGGCGAAAAAAGACAAAAGACCAACAGACAAAGAATAGTACACAAAACAAGACTGAGCAACACAGACCCCACCAAAAACTTGTGGGTGATCTCATGGATACCCGTGAGGTAAGTAGATCCTGCTCCACATGTGGCACCCATCATGTTGCTCATGTCAGTACTATTTTGCTAGTACAATTTATGCAAGCATTCAGCTTGTGTGAAAGTTGCAAACCATTTAATTGTAAATAAGGTTCTATAGCGTGTACTTTGCATTATAAAGTTTGGAAAGTGTACGATATGATCTATATATTGCCAAAGGTTAGAACAATACAGTATTATCATTTATTTAAACGTGTAGTTCTATTACATTTTGAACATATTCAAACAAAAACTGTGCTATTCAAATAAGAGTTGCAAATCCCTCCTACAGAGCTTTGTTGTTAGGTAATGTTTTTCTGGTCTTGATTCTTCCAAACGTTTATATACAAATGAGATATGAAGTATACGTTAATGATACAATATTAAATACACAAACAACCAAAAGACATTGGTTTTTGTCGTTCCATAGGTCTTGACACGGGGAAATTAATTCCCAAAAACACATGCATGTGTGCCTTCCGTATTAATTGATTTTAAATGAATACATGCTGTTTGGTGTGAGCCAAGGCTCCGTGTTGAAGGCCGTGTAATAGTTTACTTTTACAAATTGTGACTTTGATGGAAAGTGGTCTCATTGGCACTCATACCACATCTTCCTATATTTATGTCTACACCCTGGTCATGTCGCTGTTGATTTGTAGTCAGAGCTAAACATATGTCCAATATCCAGTTGTTCCACAAAATGGCTGTTTTGGCCGTTGTGTAAAGTTCATCGACTGCTGAATAGATATCTAGAAGTTTTGCGATTATCGGTATTATTCACAAGTTATTTGGAATTTTACAGCCTCTTAACCAGAACGAACACGCATAGTTTAAGCCAATTGCCAAATAAAGATATCAATTGTAATTAACCATACAAACCACCGACAACCTACGACTCTGAAAACAGACACAGACATATACTACCAGCAGGGTGTTTTCCCACTTGAAAAATAGAATAAAAGACAGCACATGAATAAAAAACCAGCAACAACATATACTCGGTACTACAGGAAACAAGCCGCTTAAGCTTAGTAAACAAAACTGTAGCAAAGAAAAAATGAGTCAGACTTCTAACAGGTGTCATATGTTCATGTCAAATTGTGAATATTATTTAAACATGAATTTATTACATATACCACTAGCAGTAACAAGTTTTAAAAATCTCGACATCAAATTAAATTCAAATCTGTAAGTATTTTTGAGAGGCCGGTAAATATTCAAAGTATAAGATTATCGAAAAAGAACGAATATTGATTTGACTAGTAATGCGTAAACTATTTCTATCTCTTAAATCAATTCCCCAAATGAAGTATGTTTGTATAATACATAAAACATGTTAGGAACTTTGAATGTAATAATTTAAAACTTAGTGAAAATTCGAGTGGATGCATCATTGCCATTTGATATTAAGTCTTGAAATATGTATTACATTTCGATAGTTAAATTATGCAAAGTTCTAGTGATATATTAAGTAATATTTAAAGTACGGAAACAGGTGATTACTGAATACTAATATATCGGAAGAAACAGTTAATGGTAATTCATCAGTGCGATGACATTGTAAAAAATATGCGAAATTAAATTTTCTCAAGAATGAACATCAATATTATCTGGACAACATTTATCTTGCAGTTTTTCATATTGATTCAAGCATTAACGCATAATTATGTTGAAGAAGACATGCAATCATTATTCAATAGAACTGATTTGAGATGTCCAATGAAATGTAACAACGGACCGTCAATATTTCAGATGTCTTGCTGTATATGTCAATCAAAATCGGATGTTAAAAATCTGGGACATTTAACAATAGTAAACAAAAGAAACCATTATGATCCAAAAATTGTGAATAATGGAGGTAAACATGAACTTTATGTGCTGAATCATCGATATGGTAATCTTGAATTTCTGCCTGGGAATACCTGTAATTTTAAAGAACTGTTTATAATTGATTTGTCTTTCAACAAGATAAAGACTTTCGATACAATTTCGTGCTTGACAAACTTAGATACTCTGCTGCTTCGTGGCAACAATATTCAGTACATGAATAATAACACGTTCGTGAATATGAGGTTCCTTCGTATAATTGATTTATCATTGAATAAAATCAGTTTAATGGATCCAGGTTTTCTGCTTAATATGAAGGGAAGTTTATTTTATCTCAACGTATCTTTTAACATGATGTCCACTTTAGATATTACAAATGCAATCGCATCAAAACAGAAATATTTTTGTCGGGTAGATTATTCCCATAATTCAATAAAATCACTAACAAATGACCAGACATGGAAATTAAAAAGGAATACCACACTTGGTCACGGAGGAATGGTAAATCTGTCAAATAATTCACTTACATCGTTTTTTGATCTGGATACGTTGCATTTTCTCGGATTTGAACGCCTTCTCCTAATTGGAAAACTTATATACTATGGATTTGACTTACGAGATAATAAATGGAACTGCGATTGCAAAATCTATCAATTTGCCAAAGCAGCAGAACCACTTGCGCAGGTCATGACAAGGGGTTACTTTGACGTTAAATGTTATGCCCCGGGAACATATAAAAATAAATCAATTTTCACAATTATAAAGGACCGACAATATGATGGTTTAATTTGTAATTTGTCGTTAGCAGACAAATGTCCGCCGAAATGTCGCTGTATGTATCAACCAGCTGTCAGAAATAGGACTCTCATTGATTGTTCAGAGTTGCATCTCACAAAGCTTCCACGCATGCTCCCTGATTATAATGTCTTAGAGGTTGATTTATCAAATAACAGCCTACGAAATCTGCCACTTCAGTTCAGACACATGCATAAACATGGTCGAAATATTAAACACTACCTCGAGCGTATTCGATTATTCAATTTTTCAAACAACCAAGTTCGAATGTTACCCCGCTCAAACTTGTTTCGCTTAAGGAAAGCAGAAATCGATTTTAGGGAAAACAATATTAATTCATTACACAGATCTATTGCGGAATTAAACCCTTGCAACATTTATCTAGACACTATAGAGATGCAATGTAAGTGTAATGATATTTGGTTGCAACAATGGCTTCCAAGAAGTGATTCTAAATGTCACAAAAATGTACAAGTTTTGTGTCGGTTTAAGGAACAATTAATTTCCATAAAGTATATGACAAGGAAAGACCTTGGATGTAGAATACCGGATACTAATTTCATATGGATAAGTTCAATTATCGTTGCGGCGTTCATTATTGTCGTTTTACTATCAGCAATCATATTTTCGTTTCGATTCGAGATATTTATAATTGGACGGAAATTTGTAAAATATTTTAAGGGAACTTCTTATCCTTTGACATTGTTTTACGACGTATATATTGCCTGCAATGAAGAAGATGAAAAAATTCGTCTGTGGCTGACGACGCATTTACTGCCTTCTCTAGAGGTGAACCACATGTTTAGGGTGTTTTGGCCCTGCAGAGATAGTGAAATAGGAGTACCTCGCGAAGAGGAAATGATACATGTGATGTCACATACTCAAACATTTATCATCGTTTTGAGTGAAGAGTACAAGGGAACTATTCGTTGGAACGAGAAAGAATGGAAACATGCCTGGCACAATTATACACGTGATATGAACAGGGAAATTATTATTATTAATTACGACCTACTGGAGGCAAATGAAATCGCAAAGCGATATCTGGGAGCTTTTCTACGAATTGGACAATTTATTGACTTTTCTAATCACAAGAAGTCGATAGAGGATGAAATAGCTTCCTTACTTACAAAACAAGATAAAAATTTAAAGAAATACGATAGAAAAAACTTTTCTCATTCTCAAATAGATGATGAAAAATTCCCATTTCTGAAACAATATGCTTTATATTCAGAGTTTCGATGTAAGTAATTGCAGATATTAATGAGATATTGTATCATTTTTCCTTAACGTATTAAATGCTATGTATAAATAGTTAAAACACTTTTACTGAAAGTTATTTCTCCCATTCTATGTCAGCAGAAATAGAATTTTTTTTGTGGTATGCTTTCATTAAACTTTTCAAATGACAAATAGGTTCAGTGTACCAGGAAGACTTCCTGGTCTATTTTTAAAATCATAACTACTGCACAAAAGTTTAAATTGTATATATTGAGGGATTATATTGCATCTAGAATGTGAACATTTGAAATAATGACATTCATTGCAATTTATGAGTAGTTTTAAAATCAGTTATATAACAATATTGTAAATGAGGCCCTTAATGGATGTACCATGGTTTCATACATTTTTGTATTGATTGTTGAAATTTGTAAATAAACTCATCATAGATACCAGGATTAAAATAGTGTACGCCAGACGCGCGTTTCTTCTACAAAAGATTCACCAGTGACGCTTGAATCAAACAAAGTTAAAAAGGTCAAATAAAGTACGGAATTGAAGAGTAATAAAGACTTGCAATTCTAAAATGTTTTAACAAAAACATTTAAGGTTATCTACACAGTTGTATTTGGAGTTTTATAATGAAGAAACTATGTATTGCCATAGACATAATGAAATATAAAACGCCATTTTACTCTATCATTATTTGCTTAATCTTTTTACAAAAAAGATAGCCTGGAGATAACAAAGGGGTACTAGTTTTCAAACTCATAAATCTAATACAAAAAAGGTAAGCTGATCCTGCTCCCCATTTAAAACACATCGTAATTCACATAAGTTCGAATTATATAATTTTGAATGCCTTTTAACCTTCGATTCATATTTTGATATTTAATCAGTAAATTTCCAATGAAAAAGAGAAAAGAAATTAAGAGTCAGAAGCCATAGTAGTTAAAAGTCTGAAATTACGTAGTCAAATGCTAGTTACGAAAAAGTCAAAAATCCTATTGACTATCTTCTTAAATGAATATGGCAAATATACAATTTAAAGAATTTCTTCTCAAAGATGAAGTTGTTTAAATAATCTTTATACAATTCCGTCCTCATTTTCCTCGAATGGGATCTACCGAATTAGACTTATCATCGGATTTGTACGTACATAAGAAACACGACGAGTGCCACATTTAAAGCAGGATCTGCTTACCCTTATGGAACGCCTGAGAACACCCCCGGGTTTCGATTGAGTTTGTGTTGCTTAGTCTTTAGTTTTCTTTGTTGTGTTTTGTCTCTTTTTTGTCCTCTTTAGTTTTTACCGACCGTATGAGACCCTCATGGGTAGTCAAAGTTTTTAAAACCTCCCTCGTCGTCGTTATTTGCCATAGCAGTTTCAGTTTGTGAGTTTGAATATCCCTTTGGTATCTTTCGCCTCTCTTTAACTTTAGTGGATAACTTCTTTGAGGTCAACACTATCTCGTACTTTGTATGAACATACATTGTCATATGATTTAAGATTCAGACAAATTATACAATATGTAAAACCAATTAAACGGCAATTTCACAATTTCACCAGAGTGAGGTGGTGAATGTAGGGATATTGTATAATCATGGCTATTGATATCAAATAAAAGACGAATATAATATCTTAAGTTATAAGACAAAGAAAATATGTCACGCGAGTCGAAACATAGACGCATCTTATTTGTGATGGTGACCGTACAACTTGTGGAGTGTAAATTTCAGTCATAATTCATCATAACACTACTGGAGCAAGGAGAACAACCCTTTAATAAAGTCCTAAAATGTGCTCATGGACGTGTGTAACCATTGAATTGAGAAATGGCAATGCCATATGATGAGACATAAGATATGTACTACAGAGAAACGGGAATTTCAACTGAAATAGTTATGTCTTTAAGAGGTACTTATTTGAAATCTTTCATTATTATACAACTAAAGATATAAAGTATGATACTCAATAAGATAATTACCAACCCGAGTCCCAAATACCATGAATGTAAGCAATAGGAGGTAACGCTACGGCCTTTTACATTGATAATGAGTAAAACTCACACTGTTTAATTAGCCATGACTAGCTCCGACAAGACAACGAAAAAAATGATTGAAAAAAAACCCTAAAAATGATTTTTGATGAAAGAATAAATAAAAACAAATATGACAGACAGAAACACTTGAAAACCGTACGTCAATTTCAAGAAAGGTCGGTCAAAGAATGAAGCAGACCTTCCTGTTTAAGTAGTATCCATTTTAGGGTCATCCAAAAATATGAAATGTATGAGATGCAAGGACGCAATAACATGTGTAAAACTGTGTGACAAAACAAACTGTGGAATAAAAACTTTGCAAAGATGTTTTTTTCTTTTTGCCTTTGAGAAGGTTTTGCGTTTCATTCTGTTTTATATTAATACGAAATCATCCGAGCCAATTGCACAACAAGTATCCATAGGAATATAAACAGAGTGTTTGAAGTATTTGATGCTACAGTCAGGGTTGTTGAAGTTGAACAAGACACTTGTATCTATGATATTATTTTTGCTGAACAAGCACTGTTTTAAGCGTATGTTTAATCGTTCTTTAGTTAGGCACGTGGGATAGAAAATCAAAAGTTTTATATCGATTGTGTTTGAGATTTTGGTCTATATTTTAAAGATTCATATTTGATTACCTTATCACACGATTTTCGATATATTTTACTGAAGAAAACATCCGGGTTTTGGAAAGTTGTTAAGTTAAATATTAAAGGACACTGCATGTCGGACGATAAAAAGAAGAGAGATTTTCAACGTCCTCTTTATGTAATGACCAAAGAATGGAAGAAGGACAGATTTATGATTTTTGAAAGTTGCCTCTTTCGAGTTTCCAATATTTTCTATGAATTGATAGCTCTTTTCTTATATAATAAAAATTACGATTTTTGCATATAAAATGATTTTGTTTGAAGGGTTTTCTGCTAGCACCAAAAAATTTTTGGATGACGTTCTCACAAACATAAATTCTTCCAACGGTTAAAAACCGTTTGTGCTCAGAGTAAAATGCTCAATGGGTTCAGGGTCAAAAAGCTTTACTTTAGTTAGATAAATTGACTAAATAAGTTTTTTTTTTATCTTTTAAGTACAATGTAAGCAGATATTGTTTTTTTTCACAAAGCTTTGATAGAAAATATCACTAATATTGATAGCATTCAAATACCTATTAGCAAAATTCTATCTAGTTGAAAAGAACACTGTATTTTTTTCTATCATATTGAAAGTAAAAGTCACTAGTTTGAATGGCCATAGATAATATTATATTAGCAAATATCTTTAATTATTGCAATTAGTCTATTCTTAGCAGAATCGGTATCAATAGAGGTAGTGTTCTGGATACTTGAAATAGTGAATTTAGATTTGTTTTCCTACCAATAGATATTATTTAATTACTCATTACAATTACATTAAACCTCTTTATTAGTTCGTGTAAAGCTGTGTTATTTGCCTTAATCTAACCTTCTTGGTTTATCTGGTAGTTTTGATATGATATCTAAGATAAACGTTATTGCACTAATATATAGTATAAAATATCATTATATGCCAAATGTGTTTAAATGGAATGATTGACAATACCTTCAAATAGTAAGTAAATAATATGACTTTAAGAGACCGATTCGAGTGCACAAGGTTTTTATTTATAAAAACACATTTGGTCTGTTATTGTATTAAGGATGATCGCTTTTTGTTTTCATTTTTTTTATGTTATTGAAATCTTTAATTTCGTTATTAAAAAAACAAACCATCAAGTATCAGTACTTTATCCTGGCCTTGTTAACTTAATTAATAACAACTGATTGCAGCTGCTAGTTTGTGTTAGAAATAAACCTTTATATGCAAAATTACATACTTAAGACCGTTATTATTTATTGTCTATATTACTGAAAATTTGATTTGTTTATGTAGATTATTTGCAGTTGACACATCTCTAGGCTACTCTAATCGTGACACTTCACAAATAAAATCAGTGATCAGTCACGACCTGAGTGGGCTTAGCAAGTGGTCTAAAAAAAATGGCTGATGTCCTTTAACCTACAAAAAAACAGAAATTATGTTGTTTTTATACATCGAAACTCCGGAAATGAATTTCACATTCAATGGTAAGAATATTCAAGTTGCAGAATTTAACAAACACATGGGTGTTACATTTAGTAGAGATGCTAAATGGAACACTCATGTCAAAAGTATCGTAAAAAATGTATCTACATATCTTCTATAAGGTTGTATGTAGACTTTGGCAAATCCACGAAATCAAATATCCATGAAAATGCAAGTTTTACTCAATCCACGAAAATTGGTAGCCACGAAAATAAATGAATCCATAGTATACCCTTTTTGTAGACTTTCATTGACCCAAGTCCTTCATATCTTCAACTATACGACTATGAAATAACCTTAATGTTATGACATGCAACATTAACTCTTTAAATAAATTTAAAACCGAATTAAAACATCTGACATCAAATTCAAAAGCCACAGTACTTAAACATTATGAATTTGTCAATCGTAAACTCAGCATCATTTTGACACAACCCTTTTTTGAATTATGATTTAACAGAGTCGATATCATTTCAGATCCGTCTTGTAGTTTTGGTGCTAAGCGTGAAGATTCGTATCACTTCTTTTTCTGTTGTTCTTATTATGCGAATATACGAATCAAACTATTCAACCATCTCTTTGAACTGGTTACCAGAGAACTCTCCACTAAACTTGAACAGCTGAACCTCCGGCGATACGCCATTAACTAATGTTGAAAATGAAAGAATTTTAAAGAATGTATATGAATTTATTATAGAGTCCAATTGTGTACAATCATTTACATCATCACACATCATCTTTTTACAGATCCAATAAATATAAAATTGAGAATGGAAATGGGAAATGTGTCAAAAAGACAACAACCCGATCAAAGAGTAAAAAAAACACATATGTATATATATATAAAATATAGTTTGCATGCATGCTTTGTAAATATTCTATTGTTATATAAATTGTACATGGGAGCAATCTATATAAGTTTGATTAACTTGTGTCTTATCCCTTTTGCATATTTAAGCAAATAAAATATGTTTAAACTAAGCTTCCTTTTTACAATAATAATGTAACATGTCAGAAAGATGATATCTGTGGTTTCAGACATTGATGAAAGTGGAATATTGAAATGATCTTTAGCTATTACATTATAGCCGTCATATTATTTTAAAGTATGTCAAAATTAGGACTCACACGTCGCAAATGTATAATTGGCTTGCAAGTCATCATTTCAATCCATTTTAATCCGTATTCATGCATGTTCAGTTTTGAAAAGAAAAGAATGTCATCATTGAAAGTAAAACATGGGAGACACCGGGAAAACCCATTTCGTTACCTGATTCGTCAAACGAAAAAACATTAAAATGCCGGTAAAACGATGACTTACATTAAAAAATCTATTAAATAGGATAAAAAAAAACATAGAAAAACCGTCAGAACACAAAAGCTCAAACACATCAAAAGAATGGATAACAACTGTCATATTCCTGACTTGGTACAGGCATTTTTTCATGTTTTATAGCTAGCTAAATCTCTCACTTTCATGACAGTCGCATAAAATTCCATTATATTGACAACAATGGGTAAACAAAACAAACAGACATTACAGGTATAAATATCAAAATTAGGGGTATAGCAGTCGTTTAGGAGCCGCCGGTTGCAGGAGGTTCTCGCTTTCGTAAAGACCCATTGGTTGGTGCCTTGAGCTGTTTCTGCTCTTTGGTCGAGTTGTGGTCATTTTGACACATTTCCCGTTTCCATTCTCAATTCTATTAAACAGACAATGTTAAAGCCTTCAATCACATCAATTTCAAAGCACTGTGCTGATGGAATCGTCATACCCTATACACTAATAGTACACTCGCAGAGTAACTAACCCTTTTCAGGTTAAAATATAACAAGTCCAAATAAAATATATCGGTATTGTTTTATGTGAACCGAATCAAAATAAAACTTTCGTACTCATATTCGTATATATAGTTTGCAAAAAGGTAACTATACATGTGGATTTACGTGCGGGATTAACTGGAACAGCGTTTATCACGTAAATTTATGAGTCTGCACCAAGTATTAACTATATCGAGAATTTTATGATGTTGTTGTTACAAGGCAAAAAAGCATCGTATATTAGAATTTATATCGTGGCATGCTTCGTACGTTTTTGGTCTTAGCGCCGCTGGTGGGTCTTTTGTAGACGCAGCGTGTTGCGTTTGGTGAACACAATGTCATTCCTGGTATTAATTGAGTTCATATTTGATTAAAAGTAGACATGATGCATACGAACATGATAAATGAACATAAACTGCCCTAAATAATACGAGATTCAAAAATTAAGCGACAACATTAAAGATCTTAAAACGATGACAACAATATATGAAATGCGACAATCAAGAGCATTGTGACATAGATTATCTGATTTTAAACGGTATAAAAGATTATGAATACCAAAGTTCAATCAAATAATTATAAATTATAGATAAAAATAATGCTCGATGCTACAGAGAGTGTATCAAAGTCCTTACTTAACCTGTTGATAGGACTTCATATCATGTTACATTTTGATAGCGGTGAATGAATATCAGTAGGTTTTATTAAGGCATATAATGGTCATAACAGAATACAGGATTGTATATATATAAAATGATGTAATTATCGGTCTTTATCGCAGTTGGGTGTACATTTTGTTGCCGTTAAAAATAAATTTCTAGTAAGTCTCAAATGAAAGACAGTAACGAAGGCATATATAGCTTATAGTAATATGATCAATAATTTGATTGTATAAGGCGGGGTTTAGCTGTGCAAAAATGACTGAATAAATGAAGAAGAGAAAGTAACACAGCAATTAAATTAACCGTTAATTAGTTGAGTGTAAAATGATGTCAACCTTTCCCTGTTAATCTCGACCTATTGAAGAACAACAGTACAGTACCGCTTAACTATTTAAAGTTGTGCAAGATCACGAGTTGTATCACAACAATAAAAACAAAGTCATATACCAGAATACTATTGAGTTACTGAAAATTAGCTGAGAGTTCTTAAAATGTCATTTGAGACTATTTTGCATCCATTAATTGATCTGTAAAAATTTGATAATACAGTTCTTTTTTATTTAATGAATTATCGATTCCTTCATATTGGTTTAACACAACCAATAGGAACGTCACCTGTACCAAGTCAGTAATAAGACAGGTATTATACATTCATTTGATGTATTTGAGCTTTTGATTTTGCCATTTGCTTAGAGATTGTTCGCTTAGAATAAGCTCATCATAGATACTAGGATTGAAATTTTGTCTTTGCGCCTCGGAGTTCGGTATTTTTGTTATTTTACTTTTTATGGCCTTTTTTCAGGAAGACTCAGCTGCATCCACGTTTAGTATTGTAATTGTATTGTGAGAGATCTACCTAGATTTTAGGAATGCTAGATTTTTATGGCTGATTACTAGATACTTATAAACAGTTTATCTTACCACTTTTCCCCTTATTTCTACAGGATTTAATAGACCAGCACATTATTGGCGACAAAGATCCTACATCATCATGTCTATGTCAGAATCAACTAACACATTGTGTGGGTCTTGTCCTAGTTCAGAAAACAACAATAAAGCAAAATTTTGGTGTTTTGATTGTTTGAAACCGATATGTACCGAATGTAGAGAAACTCATTTAGGAAAATTTCATTCCATTATCTCTATATCAGAAGTAGACAAAATGGACAAATCTGTTATAACTGGACCTTGCAAGTGTATCAATAAATGTTTTCAAAATTCTTTCTTACACTGCAAATCCCACGACGAAATTTATTGCCCATTGTGCACGACAGAAAAACATATAAATTGCACGGAAGTCCAGAGTATTGAGAAAGCTGCAAAAGGATGCCAGCATAGTGCATCAGTACTAGTTACTGATTTGGAAAGAAAACTTGCTGATTGGCAGGAAAATTATCTACGATTGATAGAAGAACAAGAACTAAATTTAACCGATTTAAATTTTCAAAAATATCTTATAAAGTCTAAAGTAAGCCATTTCCGAAAAGACATGAATGAGTATTTAAATGAATTAGAAGATAAAATTGGAAATCAGCTAGACCGTTATTACGAGCAATGTAGAACACAAATGACGAAACACATAGAAACTATCCAACAAAGATCCCATACGCTCTCATCTTTAGAGAGCGCTCTTCATTTAACAACAAAACATGCTTCCGAATGTTGTACTTTCATTGCAGCAAAGAACATCGATTGCATACAATGTGAAGAAGAATCTTTCTTTGAAACGTTTCAAGAAGCACTCAACATATTCAAATTGTCGTATTCCAAGGGAGAGACAGTTGATGACCTAAAAAAAGTGTTAAAAACATTCGGAGAAGTTAAGCTCGAGGTAAAGGAGCGGAATATTATAGATTCAAGACAGTATAGAGGCATACAAGATTCAGTCCGAATACGAACGGCAGCATATCGTCTCCATGATTACGATTTCACAGAATTTGATTTGGGAGAAGATGGCAGAATATCTAACAGCTGTTGGAATCCAAAAAGAGAGGTCTTAATGGTAGGCAATGAACGCGCAGTATGGACTTACAATATCATTAATAAAAGTAAAGAGCGCATTAATTTAAGTGATTTCCCTGAAGACGTATTTGCTGTTGATGATAAAACGTTTCTAGTGGCAATGGGTAAAAATGGCGTAAGTCTTGTCAACACGACAACAAAAAGGGAACAACATATTCTAAAGTCGTTTTCAGATTGTGTTGCATATCAAGATGACGTTATATATACAGTTGATAAAAAAATACTTATTCTTTCACATATACATGGATCGATTATGAAAATAAAAAGTATAGGCTTTCACGCAAATAGCATTTGTGTTGATAGTAAAGGCGACGTGTATGTGTCTGACAATCAGCACATTTGTAAATTAGATTCAGTAAATTATCGAAAGGAAGTTGTTTTAGCGGAGAAGGGGAATGAAACTTGTGATATTGGAGGTATTACTATTGACAAGGATGATCGCTTATACTACAGTGACAAAACTAATGGTGCAATCATGAGATTGGATCTCAATTCGAAAACAGCGAAAGTAATTATTGAAGATTTACAGAATCCATTAAGCATTGCATGTGACAAAACAACTAACCAGATTCTTGTCATTACCGATAGGGGAAGTAACATAGAAATATGGCAACTTTGAACATGTAAGTATTATAATAGTGTATCATTATTGTCAAACTTACTTTTATAAGATGACATTTTTAATGCAAACGTACAATACATAGATCAATTCTAGTATTTCTATCAATACAAATAGGAAAGCAGCAATACTTTGAGTCCACGAGGAGTTGTCACGAGGTGTTGTCAGGGAATAAGACGGTGTTATTCTCTTTATCTGAATGTAATGCATTCTGAGTGATATTTTCAATAGCATACAACTAAATACTATGAAAGTTTTAAACAATTTAAATTCGCGACCAATGACATGACGTCATCGCCTCTGTATTCAAGTGATATCGTGTTTGCATTTCGTGCGGAACTTCGTAGTTTAAGGTAGCAAAACACTGTTAGGAAAAAAACTTAAAATTGACACTCATAATTTTTACCCGCCCTCTTTCCCTTCCTTTCTAACCAATACAGCTTAATATTTGTGTTATGCATGTGTATATTTATGAAAAGAACATCTTCCATAGAGTTTATTTCCAATGGTTAAAATGGTGAAATATAATCCCTTTTTGGTGTAACCATGGCAACAAACTGCATTTATTTTATACAAAATATTGCAAATCATTTCTGCTCGTTTTTCCATAAAGTTCAATTGAAAAGATCGAGGATCAAATCTTTGTTTAAAAACACTACAATAATTTCTGACCGATGATCGGTGCGGATGTGAAATTACGGACTTTCAAACAGAAAAATGGCCTATAAAACATAATAAAAACAATATAAATGTTCATATAAACCCACTTGGAAGGCTAATATTATTCTTCAGCTATCTAGAAATCAATTTTATTGTACAAAAACTTTCATATTTAGAAAATTCACCATGATGGCCAAAATGCGAAACTAAACTTCTAACTGTGTATTGCTACCTTAAGGTTAAACATTTTTTTTTCAATTTCCACTTTTAATGGATTTCTGTGTACTGGTAGCTAAAACGAGCAAATTGGCCTGCTAGTTTTGAAAATTGGTCAGAAATAGATATTTTATGAAATTTTTTTTATCTGAGCGTCACTGGTTGGTCTTGTGTGGACGAGACGCACGTCTGGCGTATTGAATTTTAAGCCTAGTACCTTCTGCTAGCTATTATTCGTGTGTTTCTTTGTCCTATATGTTCTCCCATTTATTTGTATTGTGGTCCTGTCATGTGATGTTGTCGTTTTGGTGTTGTGTTTGACGTTGCCATAAAAGAGGGAGGTTTGGCATGCCACAAAACCAGGTTCAACCCACCATTTTTTTCTTAAAATGTCTTGTACCAAGTCAGGAAAATGGCCATTGTTATATTATAGTTCGTTTCTGTGTGTGTTACATTTTAATGTTGTGTTTTTGTTGTGTCGTTGTTCTCCTCTTATATTTGATGCGTTTCCCTCAGTTTTAGTTTGTAACCCGGATTTGTTTTTATCTCTATCGATTTATGAGTTTCGCACAGCGGTATACTACTGTTGCCTTTATTTAGCAGTTGCCACTGAAATGCAACATAATAGTAATATGAAGAAGTATGCCATGTCAAAGTGTAAATTCTCCTTTGTAGTTAAATTTCTAAAACTATCCCTTTTGTGTTTGTCTTTTATTGTTAAAAAACTTAAATTAACATTAACAGTAGACAAATTTTACAATTTAAGGATATTTCAAAGCTCTAGAATGTCAATTTTGTTGTGTATTAGCAAACCATAGCCTTATGTAAAACTGGGCAAATATTGAATCAATTTCGAACAGCGGGGACAAATTTAGATTTAATTCATGCTAAATTGTAACATTATACTTGCTACAAATATAAATTTGATTTATTCACATGAAAAAATATAAAGCGTTCCATATTGAGGTTGCTACATTAAGCGCATTCTTTTTTTTCCAAGGGGTACCCAATAAAGTTTCGATTTATGACCAAACCAAGTCTTTGTGTCAAAATGTCTATATTGGTTGCTAAGGGCAATAAACAACAAAATTATCATATATTGGCATACTAAAAGATGTTTCTCCCTCAGAATTGTATATATAATCTACATATCAATAGATTTGTGATATGATTTGTCTTAAAAAAAGCAATTATGTGCTATTTCAAATGCAAGAAGGTAGCAATACACAGTTAGGAAAAAAACTTAAAATTGACACTCATAATGTTTACCCACCCTCTTTCCCTTCCTTTTTAACAAATAAGGCTTAATATTTGTGTTATGCATGTGTATATTTATGGAAAGAGCATCTTCCATAGATTTGATTTCCAATAGTTATAAGGGTGAAATATAATCTCTTTTGGTGTAACCATGGCAACAAACTGCATTTATTTGATACAAAATATTGCAAAAAGGGGGGTGAAAATGTCACAAAAGTCTCAAAAATTTGGTCCATAGGAAAATTTCAATCCATTAGAGAGATACATTTCCTGAAACCATAGACATTTATCTATCAAGAGGTCCAAAAAAATGCATTTATGCTCGTTTTTTCCATAAAATTCAATTGAAAAGATCGAGGGTCAAATCTTCGTTGAAAAACACTACAATAATTGCTGGACCGATGGTCGGTACGGATGTGATATTACGGACTTTCAAACAGAAAATGTCCTATAAAACATGCTAAAAGCAATATAAATGTTCATATAAACCCACTTGGAAGGCTATATTATTCTTCAACTATCTAAAAATCAATTTTATTGTACAAAAACTTTCATATTTAAAAAATACACCATGGCCAAAATGCGAAACTAAACTTCTAACTGTGTATTGCTACCTAAACCAATGACAGTGAGGGAAATGAGAACAACGACTGGTCGACTCAGAAACATAATTATGTGTCCGGGTAGGGTTACATAGCCTTCTGTGGACTGTTAACTCAGTGTTGGACTAGTTGGACTAGTTAGCAGGATTCTTATCACACTATATCCTCAATCTTAATATGCATTTTTTTTTTGATGTTTTTATTTTTAGCTGTTAAATAGCCACCCATCCATCTAACATACAGTGATTTTCATTTGAGGGGAGGGAGGAAACCAAGAAACCATACATAATCCTTTATAGTCTTAAATGGCGACATTTAAACACTCCAACGGCAAATTCGAAACATGGTCAACAAATTAGTAAAGAATTTAAACAAATTATGGTTAGTGCATGGCGACACAACCAATGAGGCATTAGTAAAACGAATAAATGACCACATCAATGAATAAGGTGTGCACTTTTGTTTCCTCATCGTGTATCAGTTTTCCATTTGTTACTTTAAATTTCTTACTGTTGAGTATACCCATTGTAAAAGATTATGAGAACTGTCTATTTCCTTCAATGTTTGTCTGTTTCTCTACATTCAATTGAAGTTCTAATTGGAAATCTCCAGTAGAGCAGCACTATTTATTGATTTAAATATAGTTTCTTCATTATTTTGTTTCGTTTCAGGTTTTATTCAACTTAGGGACGTACCGCTTTTGAGACAAAATGCAGCTGGGATGTTTGGTGAATTTTTTAAAAACCGTAACAACTTATGCTTATTGTGGTTTTCGTGACCTGGTAAAGATTCTGACAAATAAATGACACAATTAATGTTAAACACAATTTTGCGGAACCAATTAAACGTTTTACTGCTGCAGGTGTAATTCTGTGTTGGAAATTATGAAGTAGCCGTAATCATTATTCAAAAAAGTTGACAGTTGATAAAAAAAGTCATGGTATTAAAGCTAAGGTTTTAAAAGTTCCCGGGAGAATGACTGTCATACAAGGGAGAGGTTTCGCTAGCTTTAAAACCAGGTTCAAACCACCATTTTCTTCATAAGAAAATGCCTGTACAAAGACAGGAATATGACAGTTGTTATCCATTCGTTTCATGTGTTTGAGCTTTTGTTTTGCCATTTGATTAGGTACTTTCCTTTTGAATTTTCCTCGGAGTTCAGTATTTTTGTGATTTTACTTTTTAAACAGGTTATGTGATATTCAAGCAAATTCATGTCATATTCTCTATCCCTTTTCGTTAACTTTTGATTCCATTATGTTATTTAGCTGTCTTTAAATCCATGTTATGATAGAATTGACGTACGAAGATTGGGAATTTCAACTTATGCCAGGATATTGAGAAAAATTCATCAAAAGTATTCACTTTTACATGTAGTGTTTCAGATTCTTCCAAATTGCTCGTTATATCCTCAGAATGCTACGTTTTATTTTGACCGAAGCCTTACGAAGTCTCAATATGAGAGTTATTCCCTCTTATGTATTTGAAATAAGTGATACCTTTTTGTAACTTGTAAACCATAAGTGATATAGACATTGGGTGTTTTGATTTGAGGTCCTTGGTTTACAAAAAGAAAAAAATGGTCATGGTCTAAAACTAGATGATTTGATTTGATTTTTGGTGTTTTAACGCCACTTTTAAGCACCGCTTTTGGGCTATTTCGTGGCGGCCAGTTTTTATTGGTGGAGGAAGCCGGAGTGCCCAGAGAAAACCACCAACCTTCGATAGGAAAACTGACAATCCTAGTCAATTAAGATTGGAGTCGAGTGCACCCGCACGAGCGGGGTTCGAACTCACAACATCAGTGTTGACCGGCTAGTGATTACAGTTGTAACTACTAAGACCACTAGGCCACCGAGGCCCCTAAAACTAGATGTATTGTGATATAACTCATTAACCATATATAGTAGAGACCTATAGTCTTTTGATTTGAGGTCCTTATTTTATTACCTTGAAAATAAGGTCAAACTCATACGTAAGTTTGATGTTCTAGATTTTGACTTTTGCCTTAACTTTATATTTGTAAATATAAGAGCCATGTTACTTCTTGCAAGCCATATGACATTGAAAAGGTCAACCAGAAGTAACCTTGTGTGAACCGGAAGTAGCTATTTGTTGTACTTATTTGATTGAAAAGTAGAAAGAACCATATATTTTTGGTATCAATGTCAGGTAAACTATTATATTATACCGAAGGGCATATTTCAAACCTGAAGTAACAAATTGTCTCCATTATTTCAAACAAAATTGTATAGAAACCATGTTTTTGGTTAATAAGCTCACAGTAAGTTTTCATCTCACACTGGAAATGACATTTTAAAATCGATTTTCATATTTTCATACTAAAATACATGTTTTTTTTTGTGGAAAGACTTTAAATTGTTCTCTAAACAATTGGTTTTTAATTTCATGTTCCTACTATTCAAATGAGGAGGTGAATATAGCGTATGATTGCAGATGAAGACGTTGATAATTATTGACTTACAACTTTCACGAATATACTTTTCAGATGCCTCTTTATGTTTAAATGTCAAACTTCAAAAGTAGTCCAGTGTTATTTCCCTCATCTATAAAATGAGATGACGATTGAACATTCCATTATAAATTATAGATGTTGTTGTCTTTTCCTTGCTTAAATTATTTGAAGTTTTCGATTATCTACATAAGTAACAGATGCGTTGGGAGGAATTGTCAAAACAGTGGCCTATTTCCGACGACATTTAAACCAAAAGAAGGATTGTTTGCAGAATCCTTCCCCCATTATACGCATTCAAATGATACTTTCGAAAGAAAAGGTCTCGAATTGTAAAAGTTTCATACCTAAATGATTTCCTCAGATCTCAAGAATTATCCGGTGATTAAATGTATAATTACCATGACGTTTCTCGTCTCGTTCTGAAGTGGAGGATTCATTTTACTGTTTATAATGTATAAATACCCAACAATGTTCGGTCACGGAAATGAGTCATAACCATCTCTCTGTTGTTAAAACATTATTTAAAGAACTTCCTGTCTGGAGTCTGTTAAGCGCCTGTTGTGCGGCATAATTTAAGCCTGTTTATCTAATTAAAGTTCGTGTTCCTGTCCTTGAACATGGTCTAACAACTTTGCAGAATTTACATAATTATTTGTTTTATGGTTCAATTTGTTCTGGTATGATACAAACATAAAATGTTTGCATCTACTCGTCAATTTATCAATCTTAAAAAACCGAACATTACGAAAACAACTTAGTCATTTATTGACTCGTCTTAGTATCGTCACATAACACATACAAACTAATTTCTATATATGTTTTGAGGTATAAACGCTTTAAAAACATTTCTGCAGCACTAACAAACATTGAAGAATTCAAGATTATTTTTGACAGAAAATATAAACTTCAAATATGTTACTGAATAAAAAATTACATGTTCGATTGGTGTACATGCTGTATATACACCATCTTTTGATTGACATGAACGCTTCTATTACACCTTATCGCTATTTGTCGCCATTGATGGACATCACAAAGGTTCCTGGAAAATTTTGACGTCATAATACAAAATATCTGACGCAACAATGGAAAAGTGATTGTTATTTGACGTCAATAGTTCAGGCGGGACAGAATCTCGAGTCAACCGGGACAGATTTTCAAATAGCGGTAAGGAGTATGATGCCAAAATCAATGTTTCTTTTTTATGGTCTGTTATAAAAGTCAACTAGGCAAACGACATATGAAATGGATTTGAGATGTTTGGCTTACACAGTTTAAGTTTTATTTTCAGCTAAACTTTAGTTCACACATTTATGTTATAATGCTCCATCTACTACCATCAACTCATTAAATAAAAATACCAGGAAATATATTTTGCAGGTATGATTCTCAGTGAGACAATTATCAACTAGAGACCAACTGACATGGACGTATGCAACTATAGATTATCGTACAGCATTCAACAAAGAGCAAAACTCATACCATTCAGTAAGTTATAAATGGCCGCCACATTACAAAAGCAGAAACAATTCATAGAAGGAAACACAAGGCGTGAAATATATCAAAACAATAAACAAAATAAAAAAAAAGTAGTAGAGCCACAAATGACAGTAACTGAACTATAAGCCTTTGACTTTGGGTTGTTTCATACAGAATGTAACACAATTTAACACTTTTGTGAGGCTTTTATTCTTCCTTTAATCTAGCACAGTTGTGAACCATCGCCGCATAGAAAATGAAAATAAGAATATACTGACATGTCTGAAAAGACCTAAGACAATGTTACAAAACATCAATGTAAAATATCCATAATAAATCACAAAACCGATAAATACATATAATTTTCTGTAATTGTGTGAGGGAATAATATTCAAATAATGCCTATCTGAATTGCCGATGGTGATAACTTGGAATAGGATCTGGTACGCGAAATAGCTTCATTGGTAGTTGTAGCAAACAGCCCAATATCAGAAACAAATATTTTCTATACAGTGCAGCGCCAAGATTTATTGTCTCCATAATGAGATACTACAACAACGTCACTATTGAACATGTTTTTTTCATGCTATTGATGAATAACGAAACTGATCTGATAGTGTTATATAAAGAATGCAAGTAAATGAAATATAAAATTAATCTATCAAACTTCAATTCAAAAATAAAACTGAAATACCATATCAAATATTTAATTTGTTTTATCGAAACGTGTGTTTATTGTTATAAATATTCGTCACTCACAAAGCCTGGCGTTATTTCAACAGCGCAACGATATCTTCTTCGATGTTTTTGTTATAATTAGAAAATCTATAACTTTTGTTAGAGTGAAAAATCCTCTAAAGAATTGTTTGACAACATCATCATATGTAAGCAAATCGTAATTAATGATGATTAGTTCTCGACTAAAGTCCCACTTGTAATAATTCCATGCATATTTCCATTCTCTCTTGTTCCATTGTTGATTTCCTTGTGTATCATCACTAAGAAGTATTATAAAATTGTGACTTTTTGAAATGACGTCAATCGTCTCTTGTTCCCGAGGTTCTCCATATGTACCGTCCCTAAAAAATAGAAACACATCGAAACCTGTTTTTTCAAGGCAAGGAACTAAAGAAGTTAGAAACCATTTACGAATAAGTTCATCGTCTTCATTGGAAGAAATATATATGTCGTGTATTACCGAGGTTGGTGATAACGGTTTCCTGAAGAAAGTTATAACTGTTCTTGTTAATATGAATAATTCAAACCTAAGCTTGTATATAAACATTGCACATGTTATTACTACAAAAAAAGCAGCGCATATTGAACTGTTTACCAATGAAACATTTATAACTGAAGCTTTGCAGCCAAGATATTCTTTTTCTATTTCAGTAATAGAACGAAGCAGTCCATTATTATTGCATAAAACCTGTGTGCTGTTTGCACAGATTTGGTATTGTAATGGTAACCATATTTTCAACCAAACATCATCGCATGCACATTTCATAATAATTTTTCCCAATGAAATATGACATGGCTTCAACATCTGTAAAGAACGTGGAATCCTTTTAATGGCATTGCCTGTCATATTGACTAGTTGTAGTTTTCCACACCTATAAAGCGCTATATTTGAAAGTGTTTCAATATTGTTGTTTGAAAGATCAATTTTTCTCATTCTTTTAAAATTGTCTAACTTACTCCGTTCAATCAATTTCAATTTTCGTAAGTTATTATTAGAAAAATTGATTTCCAAATTACCATAAAAAGAAAGAACTGAGAAAAATCTTTTTAATCTTGATCCAGAACAATCAACCACTGTTCTATTCTCTAAAGCAGGTTGATAGAAACATCGACGTTGTGGAGGACACCAATCAGCTAAGGACAGGTGACATACTAATTGATCAAGCTCAGAAGAAGCTACGATGTCAAAAAATGTTTTATTTTCTAATTGGCTTGGTGAATCACAAGTCATAAAAAATTGCAGCTGATTAAAAACTGGAACAAAAAGTTCAATTGATTTGGCAAACGGGTATACTTTACAGTCGCAAATCCAATGATTATCTCTTGCAAATATCGCCCAGTTATTTAATTTTCCTGCATGTTTCAGGTTAAGACCATTTTCATTAAACATTGAAAAGTATGTAAAGTTATTAAAAGATCCATCCAGTACTCCATGAACCGAAAACGTGGAATTGTCTTGACTTTTCCAATTGAGTACGTTCGTAATAGAATGAATGTATGGAATTATGTGAAAAATCTGCTTTACAATATATGATATGTGTGCATAATATGTTTGTAATATTAAGGGTAGTAAGATAATTGTAAGAATGTAAACAAACTTTCATTCACATTAACTAGAAATCCAGGCTCAATATATTTAAGTCGGTTGTGAGACCAGTCAATTACACGAATGCATTTCAAATGAAGAAATGTTGTATTACTGAGGTATTCAACCAGGTTATGTTAAAGTATAAATGTATTTAGGAATGTAATGCATGGTACAAGATCAATGTCTGTAATTTTGTTGAAAGATAAATCTATGAGAACAATTTTCGGAAACTCACAAATATTACTCGGAAAACTACGTAAATCATTATCAAAGGCGTATACATGATAGTATAAACGATAAGACGTCGAACTTTCTATCAGTGTGCTGTTGTTACTAGTATTCATCTTAACAAATAACACATCTATGTTATATAGTTTCTGTTATGTAGTGCAAATACAATGACGTATATAACGTGAAGATGAACTACATCTTAAATCCTTTCTATGAAATTGTGCTTGCAACACTTCCATCAAAATGTGTGCTATAGGCTTTGAGGCTTGCTCAGGATTTAGAATTTGTAATAATGGACGTAGATTTTCTGGCAAGTGAGACCATGTAGGATTTTCCGTATGCACAGAAAGAATACTCAATACGAAACGTTATACCACATTACTGCGAATGATCTTGCAGAATATGCTAGCTTCTGAAACCAGAAACAAACTTTTTTATATACCACAAATGAACCAATCGTAATATATCTTGAACATGCGCTATGACTCTACAAACTTAAAAAAACGAAGATAAGCATTAGTAATATGTAGGTATTAAGATTTATGTTTAAATATTAAGTATCTTCTCAAGTGCTAAGTGTTTTTATTTCCTTAATTTAACATCTTTAATATCAAAGTCTTTATGATCTTTATTTTTGTATATGTATTACTCTTTCATCCAATGCTATATAGACAGACACTTGATGAAAGAGGAAGATATATATTAAAAACATTTTCTGGTACAATTTTGGATATAATGATGGACAACTCAAGTTTTGATATTACATACGAAAAGCGATTTTTTTCCCTAATATTTCAATACTATGGGTTTTTCCAACCAGTTTTGTGCTCAGTTGCAAAGAGAAAGCATTCTATGGTTAAACATAAATTGTCTCTTTTTTAAAAAAACAGATCTTCCTAAATACCAGGTTTGAAGGTAAACTGATTGTATCTTAAAGTTTGAGTTACTTGCAGTTGATTAAAATTGTAACGTTAGTATTATAAACGGAAAAATATAGATACAAATTGGCGGAGATATGTTTTTTGAATCCTGTTTGTTTTTTCATCCAATATATGTTGGTGATTCAAAATCAACCAAAAGTGTCGAATCAGTATAATGTCGTAAGATTCAAGATTAGATATGCAGTGAGCTATATATTATTGGAATAAATGATGAGATATTCAAAAGCTGATTTTCAGTCAGTGAAATAACAAGAGAAATCACAAAGTTTGATGTAAAGGAGTTTGAAGTTCAAATTAACGGATCGTCCTAGACCCTGAAGTAAAAGATTGTAAGATAGTCCCTTTGATAAGACATCTACAGTTGATCTATAATAATTTATGTTTTACGGGTGCCACATGTGGAGCAGGATCTGCTTACCCTTCCGGAGCACCTGAGATCACCCCCAGTTTTTGGTGGGGTTCGTGTTGCTTAGTCTTTAGTTTTCTATGTTGTGTCATCTGTACTATTATTTGTCTGTTTGTCTTTTTATTTTTGGCCATGGCGTTGTCAGTTTGTTTTCGATCTATGAGTTTGACTGTCCCTCTGGTATCTATCGTCCCTCTTTTACTAAATACCTTGTAATTGTTTGATAGAAACATCGATATTGTGGAGGACACCAGTCAGCTAAGGACAGGTGACATACTAATTGATCAAGCTCATAAGTCATAAAAAATTGCAGCTGATTAAAAACTGGAACAAAAAGTTCAATTGATTTGGCAAACGGGTATACTTTACAGTCGCAAATCCAATGATTATCTCTTGCAAATATCGCCCAGTTATTTAATTTTCCTGCATGTTTCAGGTTAAGACCATTTTCATTAAACATTGAAAAGTATGTAAAGTTATTAAAAGATCCATCCAGTACTCCATGAACCGAAAACATGGAATTGTCTTGACTTTTCCATTTGAGTACGTTCGTAATAGAATGAATGTATGGAATTATGAGAAAAATCTGCTTTACAATATATGATTTGTGTCCATAATATGTTTGTAATATTAAGGGTAGTAAGATAATTGTAAGATACATCGAATTTAAACAAACTTCCATTCACATTAATTAGAAATCCAGGCTCAATATATTTAAGTCGGTTGTGAGACAAGTCAATTAAACGAATGAATTTCAAATGAAGAAATGTTGTATTACTGAGGTATTCAACAAGGTTATGTTTAAGTATAAATGTATCTAGGAATGTAATGCATGGTACAAGATCAATGTCTGTAATTTTGTTGAATTATAAATCTATGAGAACAATTTTCGGAAACTCACAAATATAACTTGGAAAACTACGTAAATCTTTATCAAAGGCGTATACATGATAGTATAAACGATAAGACGTCGAACTTTCTATCAGTGTGCTGTTGTTACTAGTATCCATCTCAACAAACAACACATCTATGTCATCTAGTTTCTGTTATGTAGTGCAAATGCAATCACGTATATAACGTGAAGATGAACTACATCTTAAAGCCTTTCTATGAAATTGTGCTAGCAGCACTTCCTTCAAAATTTGTTATAGGCTTTGAGGCTTGCTCAGGATTTAGAATTTGTAATAATGGACGTAGATGTTCTGGCAAGTTAGACCATGTCGGATTTTCCGTATGCACAGAAAGAATATTCAATACGAAACGTCATACCACATTACTGCGAATCATCTTGCAGAATATGCTAGCTTCTGAAACCAGAAACAAACTTTTTTTATATACCACAAATGAACCAATCGTAATATATCTTGAACATGCGCCATGACTCTACAAACTTAAAAGAACGAAGATAAGCATTAGTAATATGTAGGTATGAAGATTTATGTTTAAATATTAAGTATCTTCTCAAGTGCTAAGTGTTTTTATTTCCTTAATTGAACATCTTTAATATCAAAGTCTTTATGATCTTTATTTTTGTATATGTATTACTCTTTCATCCAATGCTATATAGGCAGACACTTGATGAAAGAGGAAGATATATACTAAAAACATTTTCTGGTACAATTTTTGATATAATGATGGACAACTCAATTTTTTATATTATATACGAAAAGCGATTTTGTTCCCTAATATTTCAATATTGGGGGTTTTTCCAACCAGTTTTGGGCTCAGTTGCAAAGAGAAAGCATTCTATGGTCAAACATTAATTGTCTATTTTTTTTAAAAACAGATCTTCCTAAATACCAGGTTTGAAGGTAAACTGATTGTATCTTAAAGTTTGAGTTACTTGCAGTTGATTGAAATTGTAAAGTTAGTCTTATAAACGGAAAAATATAGATACAAATTGCCAGAGATATGTTTTTTTAATCCTGTTTGTTTTTTCATCCAAAATATGTTGGTGATTCAAAATCAACCACAAGTGTCGAATCAGTATAATGTCGTAAGATTCAAGATTAGATATGTAGTGAGCTATATATTATTGGAATAAATGATGAGATCTTCAAAAGCTGATTTTAAGTCAGTGAAATAACAAGAGAAATCACAAAGTTTGATGTAAAGGAGTTTGAAGTTCAAATTTACGAATCGTCCTAGACCCTGAAGTAAAAGAATGTTAGATAGTCCCTTTGATAAGACATCTACAGTTGATCTATATATGTTTTACTAAATAGCTTGTAATTGTGTATATTATGTTTTAATTTCAGTTTTTTATTCGCAATCTTCAAATCAATTTCAGACCTATCAACTGTGGTAAAATCAGCACTGTTCAGACATTTCGCCTCTACTCATTTAAGATCTACCTTATCTATGTTAATAAGTTGCGATTTACCTGTACAAATCAACCCCAAACTAGATGGTCTGAAATGCTGCTGAATCATCTGCACGCAAATTGTCCGTACTGAATTTACCGTAATGGATATTTTGACCTCAAAGGCTGACCATAACGGAATGGTTTATTGTTTATACTTTTCAAATGATATTAAGATCAAAATGACAGTTAAGACAAAATGTCAATTACTATCAGATTATGTACTTTATAAAAACTAAATCAAAACAGAAATATCATTAATTTAATTAAATATTCAACAATCCAAATGACGTATTACAAAAGATAGGTGTATTTAAGGTTTCAAACTATCATCAAGTGCACAATTTTAATCATTAATCAATAAAAAGTGGGAATTAAAAAAAACAATTTTAAGAGTGATGTAAAAAAAAAGAAGTTTATAACTGTGTGATGTCATAGGGTATATTTTGTAAATAGTGAACAAAAAGGTAAAACTGGCTACACACATGAAAAGTGATCATTATGCTGGAGTTTCTTATTTACAACATTTTTGTTGAATTTGGAGGTAGACTTTTCATAAAATTGTCGGCAATTGTACGGGAACGTCCTGTGCGCCTCTCCTTGCCGACCTCTTCTTATTTTCATATGAGTCGGAATTCCTTTAGACACTTGTCAAAAATAAAATGCCAGAACATTTAAATTCAAATTCAGATATATTGGTGATGTTCTTTTTATTTACATATTAAAATCAATCGGGTCCAGGACTAATCCAGTATATCTTATTATAATCCTTCATAATTAATTCCATTTTCTATGTGCATACATTTAGAGTAATTTAGAGCTGGCATACTCAGTGTTTGATTAATAGTTCTTGTTTTGGAATAAATTTTCCAGTATTTATTTTCATATTTTTTTCCAGAAATTCACACTAGCATGTTTGTAGTAAAATTATTGTTTGTGTATTTTTGAAATAGAAATCCAGATCTGGTCTGTGTTTCTAATACTAAAAGAGGTGTTTCGGTCATGGTCATGTAGACCTAGGACTATCCTCATCATCTAAGTAGTACCATAATCTATGACAAACGAGACGATTTTGACTTTAAAATTTTCAATTTCCCCCACCTTAGATGCTATATACCAACTACACCTGCACATGGATTCATATTTCCTAACTCGTTCGATATTCACGAGCTTGCAGCTCCTACTCAGACTGTGTAAACTGTTATCAGTGTCTGAGAAGAAAGTTGATGAAACAGGGTTATGTCAAAGAACGTTTCGTTCTTTTTTCTAAAACTAGTTCATCAAAATATATCAAGACCTTGTTGATAAATATTCCACATCAAAATCACAAATAATACACGATTGTCATGAAGTATAGATTCTAGGTACTGACGTTGTTTATCATCTTGATTACGTGTTATAGTGTTCTTTCATTTGTCTTTGTAAAGTACTACTTTTACTACCGGTATTTAGTTTGATTTGGTAATCATGGTAATATCCATTCGTCGTTGCTCGGTATTTCTTCATCCCTTCATTGTGTTATTGCTGTGGTTATTTTTGGTAATCTTGACTTGCCTTTTTGCTAATGTGCTTTATCTATATGATTTTTTTGTTTTTGTTTATTGACATGACATATTTATTTGTTTTTATAGTGATTAAGATTAAAACACAATGTTGACTGCTGTACCCCCCTTTTTTTTTTAACATTTTTACCTATTATGTCTGTTTGTTTTTGTTCACACAGTTTTCTCAATATAATGGATTTTTATGCGAATGTCATACAAGTGAGAGGTTTATCTAGCTATAAAATCAGGTTAAATCAACCATTTCATGCATCTAAACTTTTCGTTTAGAATTTTCCTCGGAGTTTGGTATTTTTGTGATTTTACTTTTCCTGTTTTTTAAAACTTTTTATGTTGTTTTTGATTTTTTTGTATCCATACTAGAGAGAAGGTCGTTCATATCTCCTCCTACTTTTAATGCACCAATGGTATGCTCTTCAGTCAAACCGTGTACTTATTTTAAAGAATGTTTTCCTTGCGTGAACTTCATTTGGTGCATACAAGTTTAATAAAGTAAATATCTTATCTTGAATTTCCAAATTACCTATGATTATTCCTCCTTCATTTTCACAAAATTCGATTATTAACTTAAAATCGACTATTTTGTTTAAAAAGAAAGAAACACCTGGCGAGTTTGTCTCACCTAAACTATGGTGGTGTTTTCCATGCAATTTATTATTAATTTTCGTTCTTATATCTTATGTGAAATGGGTTTCTTGTGCCATTAAAATATATCACTTTTGTTGTTGAAATCAAGTATATAGTCTGTAGCGTTTTCTTTCCTTGCTAATCCCTTGGCAATTTAATGAACACATATGAAGATTTTTAATGTTTTAATCCATTAAAATGCCAACATTAAAGGTTTCGATTAACGAGTTGGTTTGTGACCCAGATATACACCAGGTTATTTATGGACCTATAAATAGCATTGTTGAAGTTTTATTCTATTATTTTCATGACTGACTTTCCGAAATCTCTCGCAATAGGTAATAAGATTGTACAGGATTTAAGTTTTGAGGTATAATTATTTTGATGTTAAAATTGACACTTTATTATAGAAAATATACTACGTTCTACGTCATAACAAACTATCTTTTCTTTTGCAGATACAATATCAAAAGTATAATTTAATTTCGATGCGTTGACCTTGTATGAACTTTCGACTACTTGAGCTATTTTTAAAATCAACATATGTATGATATGGAATGTAAACAACTGAATAATTCTAGGAGTATAGTGTGGATACATCATTATGTTGTGGAATTAATATTTCAACTGGTTTTAACGATTATATAAAAACATTTTTCGATGAAATACTAACAAATAATGTACGATGGTCTTGAAGTAAAGCTTTTAGATACTTTGGTTTTATAGCAGAAAGTCAAGATAGTGACGTTGTTTATCAACCTAAATTACATGTTTTAGTGTTTTACTTTTTATTTGTGATATTTATTATGAATCTGATTGTTAGGATTTGATACTTATGAATAGCGATACTTATTTTATCTTGTCATATATACACGACAAAAGCAGTTGATTCATGTTCATCTGTCCAAACTTATTTAAAATAAAATAACCAAATGAATAAATCTTGCAATATAACATTGTTAATTATGATACATAATGTTTATGTTGTACGATTTGATGAGCTAGTCATTGTTTAAGTTGACAAATGTATATTGTGTACATAATACATAAATAACATGAGCATTCATATAAACTTAAAGAAAAAACTTTTATAAGATTTGAATCTTTTGTTTAATTCACTGTTTAACTTTTGTTTTTGACAATGAAATAAGTATCTAAGTAATGAATCCGATATAAATTTGATATTCTGTCAGTTGACTGCATACCGTATTCACAATACCAACGCTCTCTTATTAAAAAATGTTGTCAGAGTTGTATTTTGTACTTTTAGTTGTAATATTATGTTATATTACTAAATCTTCAAGTGAATCTTTAGATCAAGATCCGAAATTGCTCAAATCGACACAACATCTATATCAAGAATTCCAGAATATAAAATTGAATAAGTCCTCGAATGGTTCAAGACTAATTTTACCAGAAATTTTACAAGAGAAATTTCAACGTGGTGAGTTAAGATGTCAATCATCTTGTAATCACATATAGTATTGTATTTGCGATCCATATTATGAGTTAGAAGATTATGTTCTCCTTAACGTAACCAAATTGTCAGATTTCAAAAGCATACTCAGTCTGTATGATACTTCGAAGTTTTCTCTGGAATATATCATACTCAGTCCTAATGAAAGTTTGCATAGTTTACCTAGTAATATTTGTGATTATCCGAACATTGCTCGAGTGTATTTACAATACAATAAAATTAAAAATATCAACCTAATTTCATGTCTGGGATTACTTGATACATTAATACTACATCATAACCTTGTGGAATACTTCAGAAAAGAAACATTTCTAAACATGACTTGGATTCGTGAAATTGACCAGTCTCATAACCGACTGAAATATATCGAGCCTGGATTTTTTATCAACGTGAATGAAATTTTGTTTACATTTGATGTTTCATACAACCATCTTACCATCCGAGATATTACAAATATATTATGGACACAAATAACATTTTGTACTACAAATTTTTCACATAACTCTATAAACTCCATAACAAACAAATTGAAATGGAAAAGTCATGACAGTTCCGTGTTTGCTTTGCACGGATCGATCGATGTAAGCTATAATAATTTAACATACTTTCCGATTTTTAATGAAAATGGAATAAACGTTAAACATGCAGGACAATTATATTTCTGGGTTATGTATTTGGAGGGAAATCCTTGGAACTGCGACTGTCAAGTTTATCCAATAGCAAAACCATCTGAAATGTTAATTATCATTTTTGATAACATAAATATGTTTATGGTTTGTGATTCTCCAACACAACTGAAGATGAAAACCTTGAAAAACATCATAGATAATTCCGAGCTGGATCAATTAATTTGTAACTTGTCATTAGCTGAACGATGTCCATCAGAATGTACCTGTTTTTATCAGCCAGCTTTAGACAATAGAACAGTGGTTGATTGTTCTGGGTCTGGACTCACACGAATTCCGTCAGCTCTGCCCTTGTATGAAAATCTTCAAATAGATTTCACAAACAATAGCATAAGCTATTTAAAAAGGATAGAACAGTTTGGGTTGAACTTTTTTGAAAGGATAAAGAAACTTGATCTTTCAAACAACCAAATAATAACAATTTCTGATCTAGTGCTATATCGTTTTAGAAAAATACAACTGATCAATATGACAAGCAATGCAATAAAACGGATTCCAAGGTCATTACAGATGCTGAGGCCATGTCAGATCGCTTTAGGACAAATTATTATGAAATGTGAATGCGAGGATCTTTGGTTGAAGACTTGGTTACCGTTACAATACCAAAGCTGTGCTAGAAACACAGAGGTTTTATGCGAACACAATGGACTACTACGTTCTATTACTGAAATAAATAAATTAGATCTTGGATGTTCTGAGACAAATAACAATGCTTCGTTGTTAAACATTTCGATATGCTCAGCATTTGTTGCAGTGATAACCATTGCATTGATTATATTTAAGCTTCGGTCTGAATTTTTTATATTAACCAGATCTTTTTTCAACTTTGTAATGAAGCCAGTAGCGCCAAATTGTATCAAACACGACATATATATTTCTGCAAATGAGGATGATCCACTACTCCGGAAATGGTTGTTAACTTCTTTAGTTCCTTATCTTGAGAGAAAAGGGTTTGATGTGTTTTTATTTTTCAGGGACAGTGCATTCGGAGCTCCTCGAGAACAAGAGACGATTGATGTCATGTCCAAAAGTCGTAATTTTATAATACTTCTTAGTGACATTACCAATGGCACTCAGGAGTGGAATAAGAAAGAATGGAAATATGCTTGGAATTATTACAAATGGGACTTCAGTCGGAACCTTATTGTCATTAATTACGATTTCGTAAATTGCGATGACACTGTTAAAAAGTTCTTTCGAGGATTTTTTACTTCAAGAAAGGTCATTAAGTTCTCAAATTTTGATAATAAAATTGAAGAAGATATTTTTACATTACTAAAATAATATAAGTCTTTGTAACTGACGAATTACCGTTTTTTTTATGACAAAAGAATTGGTGGAACAAAATAAATTAGAACATTTTGCTGCTTTTTTGTATTTGATGAATAGTCCCTATGATGCAAGTGAGGTGATAGATACCAAGGTATATTTGTCAAAAATGTAAAGGTTATTCCTTGGCAAAAAAAAAGGAATTACGAACAAACGACAATTACAAGTTTACATAATACAACGTCTGAAACCAAAGACTGAGCAACAGGGGTTACCCCAGGTACTGCCCCAGAGGGTTATAAGATCCCCGTCGTGTTGCTCCTATAAGCTATGTTAATAAGTTATATCACCTGATTTTTCATCACGCAATAGATAATTGACTATCGTTAAACTCGAACACAGCATCCATTTCGTTGGTTGTTATGAAAATTGATTCTTTCATTGATTTCTTATTTAAAGTTATCCATACTGCACTGATGCCAACTTATGCCGACGTTATGAACTGTCATAGTAAGCCAACAGGTAATTATGAGGTGTGAACCTTACTTGATTACAAAATAAAAAAAAAGAGCATGTACTAAATGACGTAATGTTTTATACGATACTGTTTGTAACGTTTTTACAATGTTACAATTTTCCAAACAATGACATTATTGAACAAATATCATTAATTTGGTAACATATTTACATAAATTATTTGTGCAACAAACACAAAAATTATGTTATAATCTTAAATGCCTCAACAATTGATAGAAAGACATTTGATTGGAATTAACTATAATGTACACATGTAACTGATTATATAAGCTTAAATCAATTCAAACAAACCATTCAAAAATTTGAGATTAATGGTTATATCACTTTTAAGCATTAATTTGTAATCGAACATATTAAAAGTTGTATTTTGTAAAACTGAGTTCAGTAGTCATTGATAGTATTTAGATATTGTTCAATAATTAGCATGTACCTTAATTCTTAAGAAGTTAAATCTAATGAGTCAGTCCTTTGATTTCTAGTCAATTTATTTGATAAATGTTCTATACAATTTGAATATTTAAATACATCGATGTGGTATGATGGCAAATGAGAAAATATTTCAAAACAGTTCTAATAATGTGAATGAATTTAAGTATTTATAGGTTGCCGTACGACCTTCGCCAATGAGAAAATCCTTACCATACATTGACAAGAAAAATGCTAACCATTCAAACGAGGAAACTATCAGCCAAATTTATAAAAATGCAATTTACGAAAAACAAACCATGTCGAACATTAGCAAAGTATAACTACTGTATTCTGACATGGGACAAGCACATTAAGAATGTTGCGGGGATAAACATTTTTGTTAGCGTTTAACCCTCCTCCTATCCTGGGACAGTGTTGTAACAGACTTACACCACAACATATAAACAAACTGTAAAAATAAGTTACATATGGCTCAATAGATCGGCATAGTTAAAAAAACAACAACGAAAAAACAACTAACACAAAGAGAAAGATTTAAAGCACCTTTATCATAGTGCTCGTAGTTACTAAAATCTAGTTCAAATCTTTTACGAAGACCAAAAACTATTTGTGATGCACAGAACAGCTTCAAAGTATAAAATCAAATTTGTTCAAAAAGTTTTACCTCCCTTTAAATGTTTGGTCAAGTAAAGTCAATAAAACTTAATTTGTAAACTTTTTATAACGCCTTAAAGCTTGGTTTGTCGATTAGTCAATTGCATGTTGCCTTCCCGGTATTGGAGCTCATTTATGTGTCAAAATCTAGGAATCTATAGTTTGGAAAGCCAAAATTATGAAACAAACAAAAGTAAAGCTTCCTCATTGGTGAGTGGGAAAATTGAATAAACACACACGTGTTTTCTATTAAGCTAAGGCTGCAACAGTCTTTTACTCACTTCTCAACAGATTTTTTTTTCACATAATTATATAATTTTGGTTGTTTGATACACCCTGCGATAAGAAAAAAAACAATAAGGGTAACCTTTTTCCTTTTTGAGATACGAACTGCTGAAATTGACATCATGATACATTTATTTTCAAATTGATTTACGATAAAAAAAAGTATATAATTTTCCAGTTCTATTCTGCGGTAGGTTAATCTCTAGGGTAAACAATTGTCGACGACGTTATAAATGTCTACGGTGAGTTCGGCACAAATTCGACGCTTCATAAGTGTGCAATACTGTAAGAAAAATGCTGTTGTGTTGAAGCCATTTTGTTAATTATTATAAATGCTAATTCAAAACATATCAAATTAATACGAAAATTAGCTGAGTAATATGCTTTTATAGTTTTACCCAGCCAAAAAATGCAAATTGAAAAATCAATGTGTAACAAACTGTATGCTTTCAATGATCGATTTCTGTCATCATTATACTTCCTTCTATTTTAATTAAACAGTTGTGTTGTCTTTTTGTAATGTTTACATTGTCCTGATACTGCGTATCAAACATTCAAAATTACTTTTTTATACTGATGGAGTTTGAAATCGCCCCGGTTAACCAAGCGATAACACAATAATGAACCTACACATTTCAATCCGTCAAAATATTAGGGTCGCATACCAAGTCATTTTTCTGCAACTTTTAATCCTCACCATGTCCGATGCTATTAAATAGAAATATTCCACTTTGATATGATGCTAAAAAAATTCTTGTCTCGTTTGTCTGTTTTCTTTCAGTACATAACATAGCCCGACATAACGTTTACTGTCTAAACAGGGTAGCAGTAGCAAAGAAAACTATTTCTTGGACCATCATTTGTTCAGTATCCACAGATCTCCACATGCACTGCTGATAAAAATTGGAAAACTGCATAATATTTTGACAAATAGTTATAGATGCAATAAGGTCTAAAGGAATGCCCACTTCTTGCCGAGACACAGATTTTATGAATATTCAAGACGATAAATGAAATATGTGCTATCATCTTCAATATCATTTACCCAGCTTTGTGTCAATATAACCAACGATCATGCAACGTCATTCCTAATCAATACACATATTTACACTGTTATGATGAAATTCGTCACCTCCAAATTCTGCTGTCTTATTTTCATTAAAAAAAAATGGTTTGCCAAAACAATGAATGCCAAAATCAATTTTTCGACAACTCATTTATACAATTTGTTTCACTGATATTACAATTGGCACTAGCTGTGCGACTGTTTTGCGTTTTTTTATTGCTATTGATATCGTTTCCTCTTGACATTTGCTGATTACAACCAATATTATTTAGTTTTTCTGGGAATATTAGGAATCCGTTAAGTTGATTTTTAGACACTCAATGTAATCAGTTTAACAATAATTTTATCTTTAATTGTGATTATAATGGTAAGAATTATTTGTTTAAGGTAAAACACGACGATAATAACTTGACGAAACGATAGCTTTGGCAAAAAAAAAAAAAGAATAACAATTTGATTTCAACACTAATATAACTGTAAAATTGTTATATGTATGATTTACTCTGCAAAAATGTCGACTATATGATACATGAGTGTCGATTCTAGTTTTGATAGATACTTTTCATTTTACAACTATTTGAACAACTTCAGTAAATGTCATTATTTGAAGTGTTTACGATCAAGATGGTATAAAGTATAATACTTGGCGCAATTAAAAATGTGTAGCAGTAGAAATTTACAATTGACCAGGAAGTCTTCTGGGTAAGTTAGGTATATTTTTCGTCTTTAATGAACGCCCATCTGTAATGCAAACATATCACGATATGACAAATAACTTGAAAAAAGAATGAGAGAAACAACTTTTTAAAAGACTGGTTATATTTGTTCATATGTAGAAAATAGTGTACGTTAGTGAATAATTATATAAAACACTATTTATAGCTGGTATTCGTTACCTCACTTAGATTTTAACTTAAACTCTGAATACAATGGATACTGTTCCAGAAATGGTGATTGTTCCTTATCTCAGAAAGAGTTTAGTGTTTTTCTTTTGTCTTTTTTTTTATCATTTTATCTTGTTTTGTTAGAAGGATGTTAGTCTTATTCAACCAAAACGCGCGTCTGGTGAACACAATTATAAGACTTGTATTTTCATGCGTTCTTGATGGACAGTCATTGATGATTTACTTCGCAAGTGGACTTTCTAATTCATACAATCTCGGTCAGAATAAAATACTCGGAGGTTTTGTTTCTTCTCAATGACACAGGACGGTTGATGACGTCAACCAACTTCACAATCACGCATCATCTTCTTTAAAGATATGTAGACATAATATGCAAATCAATTGATAAAACCGTTTTTCTCCCGAAGTGTTGAACACATTTTCCTGTCGTTAAAAACCTCAAAACGAAAGATGCGTATAAAATCCATAACACAATCACTTTAAATATGTAATTTTATTATGAATACTAGATCAAGTGGCTAATTATTCCACAAACACATAAAACAACTATGTAACTATAAAAACGGAAGGGCCTAAAGTTCATGGTCAATTGCTGATTTTTAATTGTGTTTATCTTTAAATATGTATGTTTCTCAAGCAATTTAACCAGTTCGTTTCGTCTGATAGTCTCATAACGAGTGAGAATTGGATATCGTTAGATATGAACCCGAGTTATTCAATTTCAAAAAAATAAAAAACGAGTCTTCGGCGAGTTTATTATAACTATTAGAATTAAAAAAAGAAAGTTGATAGTAAGCGATATTCAATTCTCACAAGTTGTTTAACCTATTTCTCTTCTGGTCAACACTCTCGTTGTGTAATAGTTGATCTAGTCTTTTGCACACACAAGTATGATGTCATACATGTCATATGTCCTGTTCCTGTGTCAAAAATATTTGACGAAAAGAAGATTTTCAGGTGAAAAGTTTGGGTGTGTTTGTTTATTATTGAAGACATCACAATATTCCGTTGCCATGTACGAAATGTCGATTCCTAGACAATTCGTAACGTTAAAGAATAATCCCAAGTGTATAAAATTTACATGGACTAATAAACATGAACGATTCGTAAGACTTTTTGAAAGTCATATTATTCCTACTAACAACATTTCCTAGTTTTCCTCTACGTAGATTGTTCCATGAATTCTTTAATAACTAATTCTTAATAAGATATCACATAAATGCGTGATAATGCTGAGATCTATGTTGGTGTCTATTTTATGTTGAATAAATTGTTAGTACTTATAAGTATTTTGTAATACTTTATTGCTGTAGACATGATTTAATGCTTAGGTTATAACTGTAGATTTATGATTTTTCGTCTCAATGTCAGTATTTAGATTACTACCACGCCTTGTTGCACGTGGTCCATTGCAGCATTTCTTTCCGAATACTGCATCATGGTGATGTTGTAGTCTCGAGTACACCTCTGCCTTTATGAGTTTATCATTTTTTGAAAAATTTATAAAACTATTCATTTTTAAAAATGCTCTTTAATATTTGTGTGCGACATCTTGATACTCCAGCAAGTCATAATTTATAACGATAATTTCTCGATTGATATCATACCTATAATTGTACCATGCATATTTCCATTCTTTCTTACTCCACATTTCTGTTGAACTTTCACAATCCTCGGACAGCAAAATTACGAAATTAAGACTCGTTGACATTATATCAATTGTTTCTTCCTCACGTAGTCGCCCTATTTGACAATCTCGATCAGGTAAAAACACACGGAGTTTTTTTTCTTGAAGAAAAGGAATAAATGATGACGTCATCCAATTTCGCAAAAAAACGTCATTTTCATTGCAAGAAATGTAGATGTCATATGCATATGCGTCTGATGGAACAACAAAGCCTTTGCAGTACTTCAGAAATTTTCGTGTCATAATGAAAAGTTCAAAACGGAGGGTATATATAGAAAGCGATGATACAGTTATAATAAACACTGACACGGCAAGTGAAATGTTCAAACATAAGATATAGTCATTGTAAAGTCTACATCCAAGCTGATGTCTAGTCATATTCAATATGTGAACTTTTTCATTATTGTACTTGCAATATGCTCTCGTATTATTGAAACATTTGCCATGAAATGATGGCAGCCAATTTTGAAGCCAAATGTCTTTGCATTTACAGTGAATAACGATTTCTCCAATGTGTATCTGACAAGGGTTTAAAATTGACAACATACGTGGAATGTTCGTTATTTTGTTTCTTGTCAAATTAATAAAACTTACATTTCTTATTTTAACCATTAGATCGTCAGGTATTATTTCAATGTTATTGTTTGATAAATCCAGTTTGCTTATGTATTTGCTATAATAATATAGTATGCTTCCATTACTAGTAGTTTTGTTGCATGATTATTGTTGATCATACTTGATAATCTATTACTTGAGAAATCTATCTCAAGATCAGTTCGCAGTGTCAACGCAGATGGCGATCTACTCCTTCCCGTTCCGGAACAATCCACTACAGTTCTAGATCTACTAGGCTGGTAAAAGCAGCGACATTTTAGAGGACATCTGTCAGCAATTGTTAAATTACAGATTAAACGATCGAGAGATTGAGTTTTTATAATATCAATTAGAAGAACGTCTCTTAATTCCCGTGGAGAGTGACACGATACTTCGAAATAAGTTCTAAACATCTTATCTAAAATAATAGAAGATTTTGATGCTTAGAAATACCATTGGCAGTCATATATCCAATTGTTTTCACGTAAATCAAATCCATAAGATAGCAATTTACCTAAGAACAAGAAATTTTTAAATCATGCCAGCTGGATCATTATTCGATTGATTTGAAGAAATAGGTTGAAACTCAATGAACCGTTACTAGAAAGAACATTTAACATTCCGAAAACCCCTTATCGGTCGTCTCTCTGTCTATATCACTCTGCTCAGCTTTTAATGAAATTGCATATGACGCATTTGTGATTTAAAATACGTTAATCTGGCCTTTGTAACTTCGACCCGGACATATCAGCGATGTAATAATGATGAACCGATGTTGACCTGAACTTATCAAGACACCTTCCGGTGTGCTAGTGAAACAAACAAAACAATGGTTTCTATCATGCAAAATACGGAAATACAGCCTGATACTAGTAAATTAGTTATCTAGTTTTCTGCATATTTTTATTGTAAATATCAGCTGCTTGACACAATCTTAAGCTTTTTAAAATTCGTTCGCTGTGCTCACTCGACAATAAGCTTTATATTGGTTCGTATACTCGCCGCTGATATTTGGCGATATTAGTATTCAAACAACCTAGCTGATAATCGGTACATACAGTTCCGTATCATGCGTATAGAAGATATTTCCAATTAAATGACATACGTACGTTACTCGAGGTACGTACATAATGTGAACGGTTATATGGATGTGAAGTTAGCAGCCGGTTCGTTATTCGATATTCGATATTCAATATCCAACCGGCTGCTAGCAGTCGGTTCGATATTCAAATTTAGTTGAAAATCACAAAAAAATATAATATTTGATAACATTAAAAGCATGATTTTTATAGTTGAAAGGAGTGAAAAGATACGTAGGAAATCGTTTTATGGCCTCTTCAAGTTGTCTCAAATATAAACCCTTATCAATGCTTATGTAATTTGCATATTTGTCTTTATGTAATATAGATTTTTATCAATAAAACGACATCAAAACTGTAATTTTCTATCTAATATTTCTTAAAACAAAAACAAAAACCAATCACTCTAGAAAAAATTTAGAAATATAAATAGAAATATATATGGAAAGCCCCAAAAAAAGAAATACATAGTGAAAACCTACATGAGACCGCTTAAATGACGGTGAGACCCCCCTGTTCTTTCACATGTTTCAATGTCAATAAAATTCATAGACTCTGTATAAATAAAGATTCTATCAAAAGGATTTCCCAGAATAATGTCATCTTCGATATCTACGGAGGGCTTAGATTGTCACTTTTCAGCTAAAAATTGTCAAAATTTCAGGACAAAGGGCACAGGGCAATGGTGACAGCCACCTGATCTCTCAATCTGCCTAATATTAAGCAGACAGTTAGTTAATAGGTAGATACAAACGTGACTAAAAGGAATTTGGGTACACTTCTTGTCTTCTATGTTTACGGAGGGCCCAAAGTGCCAGTTGGATATTCAAAATATATAGCGAAAACCTACCTTAGACCGCTTAAATGACAGTGACACCCTCCTGTTCTTTCAATGTCCACAAAATTCAACGAATTCATAGACTCTGTATAAATAAAGATTGTAGCAAAAGGATTTCTCAGAATTATGTCATCTTCGATATCTACGGAGGGCTTAGATTGTCACTTTTCAGCTAAAAATTGTCAAAATTTCAGGACAAAGGGCACAGGGCAATGGTGAGAGCCCCCTGATCTCTCAATCTGCCTAATATTAAGCAGACAGTTAGTTAATAGGTAAATACAAACGTGACTAAAAGGAATGTCGGTACACTTTTTGTCTCTTATGTTTACGGAGGGCCCAAAGTGCCAGTTGGATATTCAAAATATATATCGAAAACCTACCCGAGACCGCTTAAATGACGGTGAGACCCCCCTGTTCTTTCAATGTCCATAAAATTCGACAAATTCATAGAATCTGTATAAATAAAGATTGTATCAAAAGGATTTCCCAGAATAATGTCATCTTCGATATCTACGGAGGGCTTAGATTGTCACTTTTCAGCTAAAAATTGTCAATATTTCAGGACAAAGAGCACAGGGCAATGGTGACAGCCACCTGATATCTCAATCTGCCTAATATTTAACAGACAGTTAGTTAATAAGTAGATACAAACGTGACTAAAAGGAATTTGGGTACATTTCTTGTCTTCTATGTTTACGGAGGGCCCAAAGTGCCAGTTGGATATTCAAAATATATAGCGAAAACCTACCTTAGATCGCTTAAATGACGGTGAGACCCCCCTGTTCTTTCAATGTCCATAAAATTCAACAAATTCATAGACTCTGTATAAATAAAGATTGTATCAAAAGGATTTTTCAGAATAATGTCATCTTCGATATCTACGGAGGGCTTAGATTGTCACTTTTCAGCTAAACATTGTAAAAATTTCAGGACAAAGGGCAGAGGGCAATGGTGAGAGCCCCCTGATCTCTCAATCTGCCTAATATTAAGAAGACAGTTACTTAATAGGTAGATACAAACGTGACTAAAAGGAATTTGGGTACACGTTCTGTCTTCTATGTTTACGAAGGGACCAAAGTGCCAGTTGGATATTCAAAATATAAAGCAAAAACCTACCCGAGACCGCTTAAATGACGGTGAGACTTCCCTGTTCTTTCAATGTCCATACAATTCGACGAATTCATAGACTCTGTATAAATAAAGATTGTATCAAAAGGATTTCTCAGAATAATGTCATCTTCGATATCTACGGAGGGCTTAGATTGTCACTTTTCAGCTAAAAATTGTCAAAATTTCAGGACAAAGGGCACAGGGCAATGGTGAGAGCCCCCTGATCTCTCAATCTGCCTAATATTAAGAAGACAGTTACTTAATAGGTAGATACAAACGTGACTAAAAGGAATTTGGGTACACTTCTCGTCTTCTATGTTTACGGAGGGCCCAAAGTGCCAGTTGGATGTCTGCATAATATTAGAAAGATTGAGAGATCAGGGGGCTCTCACCATAGCCCTGTGCCCTTTGTCCTAAAATTTTGACAATTTGTAGCTGAAAAGTGACAATCTCAGCCCTCCGTAGATATCGAAGATGACATTATTCTGGGAAATCCTTCTAATACAACCTTTACATATACAGAGTCTATGATTAAGTTGAATTTTATGGACATTGAAAGACCAGGGGGGTCTCACCCTCATTTAAGCGGTCTCAGGTAGGTTTTCACTATATATTTTGAATATCCAACTGGCACTTTGGGCGCTCCGTAAACATAGAAGACAGGAAGTGTACCCAAATTCCTTTTAGTCACGTTTGTATCTACCTATTAACTAAATATCTGCATAATATTAGAAAGATTGAGAGATCAGGGGGCTCTCACCATTGCCCTGTGCCCTTTGTTCTAAAATTTTGACAATTTTTAGCTGAAAAGTGACAATCTCAGCCCTCCGTAGATATCGAAGATGACATTATTCTGGGAAATCCTTCTAATACAACCTTTACATATACAGAGTCTATGATTAAGTTGAATTTTATGGACATTGAAAGACCAGGGGGGTCTCACCCTCATTTAAGCGGTCTCAGGTAGGTTTTCACTATATATTTTGAATATCCAACTGGCACTTTGGGCGCTCCGTAAACATAGAAGACAGGAAGTGTACCCAAATTCCTTTTAGTCACGTTTGTATCTACCTATTAACTAAATATCTGCATAATATTAGAAAGATTGAGAGATCAGGGGGCTCTCACCATTGCCCTGTGCCCTTTGTTCTAAAATTTTGACAATTTTTAGCTGAAAAGTGACAATCTCAGCCCTCCGTAGATATCGAAGATGACATTATTCTGTGAAATCCTTTTGATACAACCTTTACATATACAGAGTCTATGATTAAGTTGAATTTTATGTACATTGAAAGACCAGGGGGGTCTCACCCTCATTTAAGCGGTCTCAGGTAGGTTTTCACTATATATTTTGAATATCCAACTGGCACTTTGGGCGCTCCGTAAACATAGAAGACAGAAAGTGTACCCAAATTCCTTTTAGTCACGTTTGTATCTACCTATTAACTAAATATCTGCATAATATTAGAAAGATTGAGAGATCAGGGGGCTCTCACCATTGCCCTGTGCCCTTTGTTCTAAAATTTTGACAATTTTTAGCTGAAAAGTGACAATCTCAGCCCTCCGTAGATATCGAAGATGACATTATTCTGGGAAATCCTTCTAATACAACCTTTACATATACAGAGTCTATGATTAAGTTGAATTTTCTGGACATTGAAAGACCAGGGGGGTCTCACCCTCATTTAAGCGGTCTCAGGTAGGTTTTCACTATATATTTTGAATATCCAACTGGCACTTTGGGCGCTCCGTAAACATAGAAGACAGGAAGTGTACCCAAATTCCTTTTAGTCACGTTTGTATCTACCTATTAACTAAATATCTGCATAATATTAGAAAGATTGAGAGATCAGGGGGCTCTCACCATTGCCCTGTGCCCTTTGTTCTAAAATTTTGACAATTTTTAGCTGAAAAGTGACAATCTCAGCCCTCCGTAGATATCGAAGATGACATTATTCTGTGAAATCCTTTTGATACAACCTTTACATATACAGAGTCTATGATTAAGTTGAATTTTATGTACATTGAAAGACCAGGGGGGTCTCACCCTCATTTAAGCGGTCTCAGGTAGGTTTTCACTATATATTTTGAATATCCAACTGGCACTTTGGGCGCTCCGTAAACATAGAAGACAGAAAGTGTACCCAAATTCCTTTTAGTCACGTTTGTATCTACCTATTAACTAAATATCTGCATAATATTAGAAAGATTGAGAGATCAGGGGGCTCTCACCATTGCCCTGTGCCCTTTGTTCTAAAATTTTGACAATTTTTAGCTGAAAAGTGACAATCTCAGCCCTCCGTAGATATCGAAGATGACATTATTCTGGGAAATCCTTCTAATACAATCTTTACATATACAGAGTCTATGATTAAGTTGAATTTTATGGACATTGAAAGACCAGGGGGGTCTCACCCTCATTTAAGCGGTCTCAGGTAGGTTTTCACTATATATTTTGAATATCCAACTGGCACTTTGGGCGCTCCGTAAACATAGAAGACAGGAAGTGTACCCAAATTCCCTTAAGTCACGTTTGTATCTACCTATTAACTAAATATCTGCATAATATTAGAAAGATTGAGAGATCAGGGGGCTCTCACCATTGCCCTGTGCCCTTTGTTCTAAAATTTTGACAATTTTTAGCTGAAAAGTGACAATCTCAGCCCTCCGTAGATATCGAAGATGACATTATTCTGGGAAATCCTTCTAATACAACCTTTACATATACAGAGTCTATGATTAAGTTGAATTTTATGGACATTGAAAGACCAGGGGGGTCTCACCCTCATTTAAGCGGTCTCAGGTAGGTTTTCACTATATATTTTGAATATCCAACTGGCACTTTGGGCGCTCCGTAAACATAGAAGACAGGAAGTGTACCCAAATTCCTTTTAGTCACGTTTGTATCTACCTATTAACTAAATATCTGCATAATATTAGAAAGATTGAGAGATCAGGGGGCTCTCACCATTGCCCTGTGCCCTTTGTTCTAAAATTTTGACAATTTTTAGCTGAAAAGTGACAATCTCAGCCCTCCGTAGATATCGAAGATGACATTATTCTGGGAAATCCTTCTAATACAACCTTTACATATACAGAGTCTATGATTAAGTTGAATTTTATGGACATTGAAAGACCAGGGGGGTCTCACCCTCATTTAAGCGGTCTCAGGTAGGTTTTCACTATATATTTTGAATATCCAACTGGCACTTTGGGCGCTCCGTAAACATAGAAGACAGGAAGTGTACCCAAATTCCTTTTAGTCACGTTTGTATCTACCTATTAACTAAATATCTGCATAATATTAGAAAGATTGAGAGATCAGGGGGCTCTCACCATTGCCCTGTGCCCTTTGTTCTAAAATTTTGACAATTTTTAGCTGAAAAGTGACAATCTCAGCCCTCCGTAGATATCGAAGATGACATTATTCTGTGAAATCCTTTTGATACAACCTTTACATATACAGAGTCTATGATTAAGTTGAATTTTATGTACATTGAAAGACCAGGGGGGTCTCACCCTCATTTAAGCGGTCTCAGGTAGGTTTTCACTATATATTTTGAATATCCAACTGGCACTTTGGGCGCTCCGTAAACATAGAAGACAGAAAGTGTACCCAAATTCCTTTTAGTCACGTTTGTATCTACCTATTAACTAAATATCTGCATAATATTAGAAAGATTGAGAGATCAGGGGGCTCTCACCATTGCCCTGTGCCCTTTGTTCTAAAATTTTGACAATTTTTAGCTGAAAAGTGACAATCTCAGCCCTCCGTAGATATCGAAGATGACATTATTCTGGGAAATCCTTCTAATACAACCTTTACATATACAGAGTCTATGATTAAGTTGAATTTTCTGGACATTGAAAGACCAGGGGGGTCTCACCCTCATTTAAGCGGTCTCAGGTAGGTTTTCACTATATATTTTGAATATCCAACTGGCACTTTGGGCGCTCCGTAAACATAGAAGACAGGAAGTGTACCCAAATTCCTTTTAGTCACGTTTGTATCTACCTATTAACTAAATATCTGCATAATATTAGAAAGATTGAGAGATCAGGGGGCTCTCACCATTGCCCTGTGCTCTTTGTTCTAAAATTTTGACAATTTTTAGCTGAAAAGTGACAATCTCAGCCCTCCGTAGATATCGAAGATGACATTATTCTGTGAAATCCTTTTGATACAACCTTTACATATACAGAGTCTATGATTAAGTTGAATTTTATGTACATTGAAAGACCAGGGGGGTCTCACCCTCATTTAAGCGGTCTCAGGTAGGTTTTCACTATATATTTTGAATATCCAACTGGCACTTTGGGCGCTCCGTAAACATAGAAGACAGAAAGTGTACCCAAATTCCTTTTAGTCACGTTTGTATCTACCTATTAACTAAATATCTGCATAATATTAGAAAGATTGAGAGATCAGGGGGCTCTCACCATTGCCCTGTGCCCTTTGTTCTAAAATTTTGACAATTTTTAGCTGAAAAGTGACAATCTCAGCCCTCCGTAGATATCGAAGATGACATTATTCTGGGAAATCCTTCTAATACAACCTTTACATATACAGAGTCTATGATTAAGTTGAATTTTCTGGACATTGAAAGACCAGGGGGGTCTCACCCTCATTTAAGCGGTCTCAGGTAGGTTTTCACTATATATTTTGAATATCCAACTGGCACTTTGGGCGCTCCGTAAACATAGAAGACAGGAAGTGTACCCAAATTCCTTTTAGTCACGTTTGTATCTACCTATTAACTAAATATCTGCATAATATTAGAAAGATTGAGAGATCAGGGGGCTCTCACCATTGCCCTGTGCTCTTTGTTCTAAAATTTTGACAATTTTTAGCTGAAAAGTGACAATCTCAGCCCTCCGTAGATATCGAAGATGACATTATTCTGTGAAATCCTTTTGATACAACCTTTACATATACAGAGTCTATGATTAAGTTGAATTTTATGTACATTGAAAGACCAGGGGGGTCTCACCCTCATTTAAGCGGTCTCAGGTAGGTTTTCACTATATATTTTGAATATCCAACTGGCACTTTGGGCGCTCCGTAAACATAGAAGACAGAAAGTGTACCCAAATTCCTTTTAGTCACGTTTGTATCTACCTATTAACTAAATATCTGCATAATATTAGAAAGATTGAGAGATCAGGGGGCTCTCACCATTGCCCTGTGCCCTTTGTTCTAAAATTTTGACAATTTTTAGCTGAAAAGTGACAATCTCAGCCCTCCGTAGATATCGAAGATGACATTATTCTGGGAAATCCTTCTAATACAATCTTTACATATACAGAGTCTATGATTAAGTTGAATTTTATGGACATTGAAAGACCAGGGTGGTCTCACCCTCATTTAAGCGGTCTCAGGTAGGTTTTCACTATATATTTTGAATATCCAACTGGCACTTTGGGCGCTCCGTAAACATAGAAGACAGGAAGTGTACCCAAATTCCCTTAAGTCACGTTTGTATCTACCTATTAACTAAATATCTGCATAATATTAGAAAGATTGAGAGATCAGGGGGCTCTCACCATTGCCCTGTGCCCTTTGTTCTAAAATTTTGACAATTTTTAGCTGAAAAGTGACAATCTCAGCCCTCCGTAGATATCGAAGATGACATTATTCTGGGAAATCCTTCTAATACAACCTTTACATATACAGAGTCTATGATTAAGTTGAATTTTATGGACATTGAAAGACCAGGGGGGTCTCACCCTCATTTAAGCGGTCTCAGGTAGGTTTTCACTATATATTTTGAATATCCAACTGGCACTTTGGGCGCTCCGTAAACATAGAAGACAGGAAGTGTACCCAAATTCCTTTTAGTCACGTTTGTATCTACCTATTAACTAAATATCTGCATAATATTAGAAAGATTGAGAGATCAGGGGGCTCTCACCATTGCCCTGTGCCCTTTGTTCTAAAATTTTGACAATTTTTAGCTGAAAAGTGACAATCTCAGCCCTCCGTAGATATCGAAGATGACATTATTCTGTGAAATCCTTTTGATACAACCTTTACATATACAGAGTCTATGATTAAGTTGAATTTTATGTACATTGAAAGACCAGGGGGGTCTCACCCTCATTTAAGCGGTCTCAGGTAGGTTTTCACTATATATTTTGAATATCCAACTGGCACTTTGGGCGCTCCGTAAACATAGAAGACAGAAAGTGTACCCAAATTCCTTTTAGTCACGTTTGTATCTACCTATTAACTAAATATCTGCATAATATTAGAAAGATTGAGAGATCAGGGGGCTCTCACCATTGCCCTGTGCCCTTTGTTCTAAAATTTTGACAATTTTTAGCTGAAAAGTGACAATCTCAGCCCTCCGTAGATATCGAAGATGACATTATTCTGGGAAATCCTTCTAATACAACCTTTACATATACAGAGTCTATGATTAAGTTGAATTTTATGGACATTGAAAGACCAGGGGGGTCTCACCCTCATTTAAGCGGTCTCAGGTAGGTTTTCACTATATATTTTGAATATCCAACTGGCACTTTGGGCGCTCCGTAAACATAGAAGACAGGAAGTGTACCCAAATTCCCTTAAGTCACGTTTGTATCTACCTATTAACTAAATATCTGCATAATATTAGAAAGATTGAGAGATCAGGGGGCTCTCACCATTGCCCTGTGCCCTTTGTTCTAAAATTTTGACAATTTTTAGCTGAAAAGTGACAATCTCAGCCCTCCGTAGATATCGAAGATGACATTATTCTGGGAAATCCTTCTAATACAACCTTTACATATACAGAGTCTATGATTAAGTTGAATTTTATGGACATTGAAAGACCAGGGGGGTCTCACCCTCATTTAAGCGGTCTCAGGTAGGTTTTCACTATATATTTTGAATATCCAACTGGCACTTTGGGCGCTCCGTAAACATAGAAGACAGGAAGTGTACCCAAATTCCTTTTAGTCACGTTTGTATCTACCTATTAACTAAATATCTGCATAATATTAGAAAGATTGAGAGATCAGGGGGCTCTCACCATTGCCCTGTGCCCTTTGTTCTAAAATTTTGACAATTTTTAGCTGAAAAGTGACAATCTCAGCTCTCCGTAGATATCGAAGATGACATTATTCTGTGAAATCCTTTTGATACAACCTTTACATATACAGAGTCTATGATTAAGTTGAATTTTATGTACATTGAAAGACCAGGGGGGTCTCACCCTCATTTAAGCGGTCTCAGGTAGGTTTTCACTATATATTTTGAATATCCAACTGGCACTTTGGGCGCTCCGTAAACATAGAAGACAGAAAGTGTACCCAAATTCCTTTTAGTCACGTTTGTATCTACCTATTAACTAAATATCTGCATAATATTAGAAAGATTGAGAGATCAGGGGGCTCTCACCATTGCCCTGTGCCCTTTGTTCTAAAATTTTGACAATTTTTAGCTGAAAAGTGACAATCTCAGCCCTCCGTAGATATCGAAGATGACATTATTCTGGGAAATCCTTCTAATACAACCTTTACATATACAGAGTCTATGATTAAGTTGAATTTTATGGACATTGAAAGACCAGGGGGGTCTCACCCTCATTTAAGCGGTCTCAGGTAGGTTTTCACTATATATTTTGAATATCCAACTGGCACTTTGGGCGCTCCGTAAACATAGAAGACAGGAAGTGTACCCAAATTCCCTTAAGTCACGTTTGTATCTACCTATTAACTAAATATCTGCATAATATTAGAAAGATTGAGAGATCAGGGGGCTCTCACCATTGCCCTGTGCCCTTTGTTCTAACATTTTGACAATTTTTAGCTGAAAAGTGACAATCTCAGCCCTCCGTAGATATCGAAGATGACATTATTCTGGGAAATCCTTCTAATACAACCTTTACATATACAGAGTCTATGATTAAGTTGAATTTTATGGACATTGAAAGACCAGGGGGGTCTCACCCTCATTTAAGCGGTCTCAGGTAGGTTTTCACTATATATTTTGAATATCCAACTGGCACTTTGGGCGCTCCGTAAACATAGAAGACAGGAAGTGTACCCAAATTCCTTTTAGTCACGTTTGTATCTACCTATTAACTAAATATCTGCATAATATTAGAAAGATTGAGAGATCAGGGGGCTCTCACCATTGCCCTGTGCCCTTTGTTCTAAAATTTTGACAATTTTTAGCTGAAAAGTGACAATCTCAGCCCTCCGTAGATATCGAAGATGACATTATTCTGTAAAATCCTTTTGATACAACCTTTACATATACAGAGTCTATGATTAAGTTGAATTTTATGTACATTGAAAGACCAGGGGGGTCTCACCCTCATTTAAGCGGTCTCAGGTAGGTTTTCACTATATATTTTGAATATCCAACTGGCACTTTGGGCGCTCCGTAAACATAGAAGACAGAAAGTGTACCCAAATTCCTTTTAGTCACGTTTGTATCTACCTATTAACTAAATATCTGCATAATATTAGAAAGATTGAGAGATCAGGGGGCTCTCACCATTGCCCTGTGCCCTTTGTTCTAAAATTTTGACAATTTTTAGCTGAAAAGTGACAATCTCAGCCCTCCGTAGATATCGAAGATGACATTATTCTGGGAAATCCTTCTAATACAACCTTTACATATACAGAGTCTATGATTAAGTTGAATTTTATGGACATTGAAAGACCAGGGGGGTCTCACCCTCATTTAAGCGGTCTCAGGTAGGTTTTCACTATATATTTTGAATATCCAACTGGCACTTTGGGCGCTCCGTAAACATAGAAGACAGGAAGTGTACCCAAATTCCTTTTAGTCACGTTTGTATCTACCTATTAACTAAATATCTGCATAATATTAGAAAGATTGAGAGATCAGGGGGCTCTCACCATTGCCCTGTGCCCTTTGTTCTAAAATTTTGACAATTTTTAGCTGAAAAGTGACAATCTCAGCCCTCCGTAGATATCGAAGATGACATTATTCTGTAAAATCCTTTTGATACAACCTTTACATATACAGAGTCTATGATTAAGTTGAATTTTATGTACATTGAAAGACCAGGGGGGTCTCACCCTCATTTAAGCGGTCTCAGGTAGGTTTTCACTATATATTTTGAATATCCAACTGGCACTTTGGGCGCTCCGTAAACATAGAAGACAGAAAGTGTACCCAAATTCCTTTTAGTCACGTTTGTATCTACCTATTAACTAAATATCTGCATAATATTAGAAAGATTGAGAGATCAGGGGGCTCTCACCATTGCCCTGTGCCCTTTGTTCTAAAATTTTGACAATTTTTAGCTGAAAAGTGACAATCTCAGCCCTCCGTAGATATCGAAGATGACATTATTCTGGGAAATCCTTCTAATACAACCTTTACATATACAGAGTCTATGATTAAGTTGAATTTTATGTACATTGAAAGACCAGGGGGGTCTCACCCTCATTTAAGCGGTCTCAGGTAGGTTTTCACTATATATTTTGAATATCCAACTGGCACTTTGGGCGCTCCGTAAACATAGAAGACAGGAAGTGTACCCAAATTCCCTTAAGTCACGTTTGTATCTACCTATTAACTAAATATCTGCATAATATTAGAAAGATTGAGAGATCAGGGGGCTCTCACCATTGCCCTGTGCCCTTTGTTCTAAAATTTTGACAATTTTTAGCTGAAAAGTGACAATCTCAGCCCTCCGTAGATATCGAAGATGACATTATTCTGGGAAATCCTTCTAATACAACCTTTACATATACAGAGTCTATGATTAAGTTGAATTTTATGGACATTGAAAGACCAGGGGGGTCTCACCCTCATTTAAGCGGTCTCAGGTAGGTTTTCACTATATATTTTGAATATCCAACTGGCACTTTGGGCGCTCCGTAAACATAGAAGACAGGAAGTGTACCCAAATTCCTTTTAGTCACGTTTGTATCTACCTATTAACTAAATATCTGCATAATATTAGAAAGATTGAGAGATCAGGGGGCTCTCACCATTGCCCTGTGCCCTTTGTTCTAAAATTTTGATAATTTTTAGCTGAAAAGTGACAATCTCAGCCCTCCGTAGATATCGAAGATGACATTATTCTGTGAAATCCTTTTGATACAACCTTTACATATACAGAGTCTATGATTAAGTTGAATTTTATGTACATTGAAAGACCAGGGGGGTCTCACCCTCATTTAAGCGGTCTCAGGTAGGTTTTCACTATATATTTTGAATATCCAACTGGCACTTTGGGCGCTCCGTAAACATAGAAGACAGAAAGTGTACCCAAATTCCTTTTAGTCACGTTTGTATCTACCTATTAACTAAATATCTGCATAATATTAAAAAAGATTGAGAGATCAGGGGGCTCTCACCATTGCCCTGTGCCCTTTGTTCTAAAATTTTGACAATTTTTAGCTGAAAAGTGACAATCTCAGCCCTCCGTAGATATCGAAGATGACATTATTCTGGGAAATCCTTCTAATACAACCTTTACATATACAGAGTCTATGATTAAGTTGAATTTTATGGACATTGAAAGACCAGGGGGGTCTCACCCTCATTTAAGCGGTCTCAGGTAGGTTTTCACTATATATTTTGAATATCCAACTGACACTTTGGGCGCTCCGTAAACATAGAAGACAGGAAGTGTACCCAAATTCCCTTAAGTCACGTTTGTATCTACCTATTAACTAAATATCTGCATAATATTAGAAAGATTGAGAGATCAGGGGGCTCTCACCATTGCCCTGTGCCCTTTGTTCTAAAATTTTGACAATTTTTAGCTGAAAAGTGACAATCTCAGCCCTCCGTAGATATCGAAGATGACATTATTCTGGGAAATCCTTCTAATACAACCTTTACATATACAGAGTCTATGATTAAGTTGAATTTTATGGACATTGAAAGACCAGGGGGGTCTCACCCTCATTTAAGCGGTCTCAGGTAGGTTTTCACTATATATTTTGAATATCCAACTGGCACTTTGGGCGCTCCGTAAACATAGAAGACAGGAAGTGTACCCAAATTCCTTTTAGTCACGTTTGTATCTACCTATTAACTAAATATCTGCATAATATTAGAAAGATTGAGAGATCAGGGGGCTCTCACCATTGCCCTGTGCCCTTTGTTCTAAAATTTTGACAATTTTTAGCTGAAAAGTGACAATCTCAGCCCTCCGTAGATATCGAAGATGACATTATTCTGTGAAATCCTTTTGATACAACCTTTACATATACAGAGTCTATGATTAAGTTGAATTTTATGTACATTGAAAGACCAGGGGGGTCTCACCCTCATTTAAGCGGTCTCAGGTAGGTTTTCACTATATATTTTGAATATCCAACTGGCACTTTGGGCGCTCCGTAAACATAGAAGACAGAAAGTGTACCCAAATTCCTTTTAATCACGTTTGTATCTACCTATTAACTAAATATCTGCATAATATTAGAAAGATTGAGAGATCAGGGGGCTCTCACCATTGCCCTGTGCCCTTTGTTCTAAAATTTTGACAATTTTTAGCTGAAAAGTGACAATCTCAGCCCTCCGTAGATATCGAAGATGACATTATTCTGGGAAATCCTTCTAATACAACCTTTACATATACAGAGTCTATGATTAAGTTGAATTTTATGGACAATGAAAGACCAGGGGGGTCTCACCCTCATTTAAGCGGTCTCAGGTAGGTTTTCACTATATATTTTGAATATCCAACTGGCACTTTGGGCGCTCCGTAAACATAGAAGACAGGAAGTGTACCCAAATTCCCTTAAGTCACGTTTGTATCTACCTATTAACTAAATATCTGCATAATATTAGAAAGATTGAGAGATCAGGGGGCTCTCACCATTGCCCTGTGCCCTTTGTTCTAAAATTTTGACAATTTTTAGCTGAAAAGTGACAATCTCAGCCCTCCGTAGATATCGAAGATGACATTATTCTGGGAAATCCTTCTAATACAACCTTTACATATACAGAGTCTATGATTAAGTTGAATTTTATGGACATTGAAAGACCAGGGGGGTCTCACCCTCATTTAAGCGGTCTCAGGTAGGTTTTCACTATATATTTTGAATATCCAACTGGCACTTTGGGCGCTCCGTAAACATAGAAGACAGGAAGTGTACCCAAATTCCTTTTAGTCACGTTTGTATCTACCTATTAACTAAATATCTGCATAATATTAGAAAGATTGAGAGATCAGGGGGCTCTCACCATTGCCCTGTGCCCTTTGTTCTAAAATTTTGACAATTTTTAGCTGAAAAGTGACAATCTCAGCCCTCCGTAGATATCGAAGATGACATTATTCTGTGAAATCCTTTTGATACAACCTTTACATATACAGAGTCTATGATTAAGTTGAATTTTATGTACATTGAAAGACCAGGGGGGTCTCACCCTCATTTAAGCGGTCTCAGGTAGGTTTTCACTATATATTTTGAATATCCAACTGGCACTTTGGGCGCTCCGTAAACATAGAAGACAGAAAGTGTACCCAAATTCCTTTTAGTCACGTTTGTATCTACCTATTAACTAAATATCTGCATAATATTAGAAAGATTGAGAGATCAGGGGGCTCTCACCATTGCCCTGTGCCCTTTGTTCTAAAATTTTGACAATTTTTAGCTGAAAAGTGACAATCTCAGCCCTCCGTAGATATCGAAGATGACATTATTCTGGGAAATCCTTCTAATACAACCTTTACATATACAGAGTCTATGATTAAGTTGAATTTTATGGACATTGAAAGACCAGGGGGGTCTCACCCTCATTTAAGCGGTCTCAGGTAGGTTTTCACTATATATTTTTAATATCCAACTGGCACTTTGGGCGCTCCGTAAACATAGAAGACAGGAAGTGTACCCAAATTCCTTTTAGTCACGTTTGTATCTACCTATTAACTAAATATCTGCATAATATTAGAAAGATTGAGAGATCAGGGGGCTCTCACCATTGCCCTGTGCCCTTTGTTCTAAAATTTTGACAATTTTTAGCTGAAAAGTGACAATCTCAGCCCTCCGTAGATATCGAAGATGACATTATTCTGGGAAATCCTTCTAATACAACCTTTACATATACAGAGTCTATGATTAAGTTGAATTTTATGGACATTGAAAGACCAGGGGGGTCTCACCCTCATTTAAGCGGTCTCAGGTAGGTTTTCACTATATATTTTGAATATCCAACTGGCACTTTGGGCGCTCCGTAAACATAGAAGACAGGAAGTGTACCCAAATTCCTTTTAGTCACGTTTGTATCTACCTATTAACTAAATATCTGCATAATATTAGAAAGATTGAGAGATCAGGGGGCTCTCACCATTGCCCTGTGCCCTTTGTTCTAAAATTTTGACAATTTTTAGCTGAAAAGTGACAATCTCAGCCCTCCGTAGATATCGAAGATGACATTATTCTGTGAAATCCTTTTGATACAACCTTTACATATACAGAGTCTATGATTAAGTTGAATTTTATGTACATTGAAAGACCAGGGGGGTCTCACCCTCATTTAAGCGGTCTCAGGTAGGTTTTCACTATATATTTTGAATATCCAACTGGCACTTTGGGCGCTCCGTAAACATAGAAGACAGAAAGTGTACCCAAATTCCTTTTAGTCACGTTTGTATCTACCTATTAACTAAATATCTGCATAATATTAGAAAGATTGAGAGATCAGGGGGCTCTCACCATTGCCCTGTGCCCTTTGTTCTAAAATTTTGACAATTTTTAGCTGAAAAGTGACAATCTCAGCCCTCCGTAGATATCGAAGATGACATTATTCTGGGAAATCCTTCTAATACAACCTTTACATATACAGAGTCTATGATTAAGTTGAATTTTATGGACATTGAAAGACCAGGGGGGTCTCACCCTCATTTAAGCGGTCTCAGGTAGGTTTTCACTATATATTTTGAATATCCAACTGGCACTTTGGGCGCTCCGTAAACATAGAAGACAGGAAGTGTACCCAAATTCCCTTAAGTCACGTTTGTATCTACCTATTAACTAAATATCTGCATAATATTAGAAAGATTGAGAGATCAGGGGGCTCTCACCATTGCCCTGTGCCCTTTGTTCTAAAATTTTGACAATTTTTAGCTGAAAAGTGACAATCTCAGCCCTCCGTAGATATCGAAGATGACATTATTCTGGGAAATCCTTCTAATACAACCTTTACATATACAGAGTCTATGATTAAGTTGAATTTTATGGACATTGAAAGACCAGGGGGGTCTCACCCTCATTTAAGCGGTCTCAGGTAGGTTTTCACTATATATTTTGAATATCCAACTGGCACTTTGGGCGCTCCGTAAACATAGAAGACAGGAAGTGTACCCAAATTCCTTTTAGTCACGTTTGTATCTACCTATTAACTAAATATCTGCATAATATTAGAAAGATTGAGAGATCAGGGGGCTCTCACCATTGCCCTGTGCCCTTTGTTCTAAAATTTTGACAATTTTTAGCTGAAAAGTGACAATCTCAGCCCTCCGTAGATATCGAAGATGACATTATTCTGTGAAATCCTTTTGATACAACCTTTACATATACAGAGTCTATGATTAAGTTGAATTTTATGTACATTGAAAGACCAGGGGGGTCTCACCCTCATTTAAGCGGTCTCAGGTAGGTTTTCACTATATATTTTGAATATCCAACTGGCACTTTGGGCGCTCCGTAAACATAGAAGACAGAAAGTGTACCCAAATTCCTTTTAGTCACGTTTGTATCTACCTATTAACTAAATATCTGCATAATATTAGAAAGATTGAGAGATCAGGGGGCTCTCACCATTGCCCTGTGCCCTTTGTTCTAAAATTTTGACAATTTTTAGCTGAAAAGTGACAATCTCAGCCCTCCGTAGATATCGAAGATGACATTATTCTGGGAAATCCTTCTAATACAACCTTTACATATACAGAGTCTATGATTAAGTTGAATTTTATGGACAATGAAAGACCAGGGGGGTCTCACCCTCATTTAAGCGGTCTCAGGTAGGTTTTCACTATATATTTTGAATATCCAACTGGCACTTTGGGCGCTCCGTAAACATAGAAGACAGGAAGTGTACCCAAATTCCCTTAAGTCACGTTTGTATCTACCTATTAACTAAATATCTGCATAATATTAGAAAGATTGAGAGATCAGGGGGCTCTCACCATTGCCCTGTGCCCTTTGTTCTAAAATTTTGACAATTTTTAGCTGAAAAGTGACAATCTCAGCCCTCCGTAGATATCGAAGATGACATTATTCTGGGAAATCCTTCTAATACAACCTTTACATATACAGAGTCTATGATTAAGTTGAATTTTATGGACATTGAAAGACCAGGGGGGTCTCACCCTCATTTAAGCGGTCTCAGGTAGGTTTTCACTATATATTTTGAATATCCAACTGGCACTTTGGGCGCTCCGTAAACATAGAAGACAGGAAGTGTACCCAAATTCCTTTTAGTCACGTTTGTATCTACCTATTAACTAAATATCTGCATAATATTAGAAAGATTGAGAGATCAGGGGGCTCTCACCATTGCCCTGTGCCCTTTGTTCTAAAATTTTGACAATTTTTAGCTGAAAAGTGACAATCTCAGCCCTCCGTAGATATCGAAGATGACATTATTCTGTGAAATCCTTTTGATACAACCTTTACATATACAGAGTCTATGATTAAGTTGAATTTTATGTACATTGAAAGACCAGGGGGGTCTCACCCTCATTTAAGCGGTCTCAGGTAGGTTTTCACTATATATTTTGAATATCCAACTGGCACTTTGGGCGCTCCGTAAACATAGAAGACAGAAAGTGTACCCAAATTCCTTTTAGTCACGTTTGTATCTACCTATTAACTAAATATCTGCATAATATTAGAAAGATTGAGAGATCAGGGGGCTCTCACCATTGCCCTGTGCCCTTTGTTCTAAAATTTTGACAATTTTTAGCTGAAAAGTGACAATCTCAGCCCTCCGTAGATATCGAAGATGACATTATTCTGGGAAATCCTTCTAATACAACCTTTACATATACAGAGTCTATGATTAAGTTGAATTTTATGGACATTGAAAGACCAGGGGGGTCTCACCCTCATTTAAGCGGTCTCAGGTAGGTTTTCACTATATATTTTGAATATCCAACTGGCACTTTGGGCGCTCCGTAAACATAGAAGACAGGAAGTGTACCCAAATTCCCTTAAGTCACGTTTGTATCTACCTATTAACTAAATATCTGCATAATATTAGAAAGATTGAGAGATCAGGGGGCTCTCACCATTGCCCTGTGCCCTTTGTTCTAAAATTTTGACAATTTTTAGCTGAAAAGTGACAATCTCAGCCCTCCGTAGATATCGAAGATGACATTATTCTGGGAAATCCTTCTAATACAACCTTTACATATACAGAGTCTATGATTAAGTTGAATTTTATGGACATTGAAAGACCAGGGGGGTCTCACCCTCATTTAAGCGGTCTCAGGTAGGTTTTCACTATATATTTTGAATATCCAACTGGCACTTTGGGCGCTCCGTAAACATAGAAGACAGGAAGTGTACCCAAATTCCTTTTCGTCACGTTTGTAGTAACCTATTAACTAAATATCTGCATAATATTAGAAAGATTGAGAGATCAGGGGGCTCTCACCATTGCCCTGTGCCCTTTGTTCTAAAATTTTGACAATTTTTAGCTGAAAAGTGACAATCTCAGCCCTCCGTAGATATCGAAGATGACATTATTCTGTGAAATCCTTTTGATACAACCTTTACATATACAGAGTCTATGATTAAGTTGAATTTTATGTACATTGAAAGACCAGGGGGGTCTCACCCTCATTTAAGCGGTCTCAGGTAGGTTTTCACTATATATTTTGAATATCCAACTGGCACTTTGGGCGCTCCGTAAACATAGAAGACAGAAAGTGTACCCAAATTCCTTTTAGTCACGTTTGTATCTACCTATTAACTAAATATCTGCATAATATTAGAAAGATTGAGAGATCAGGGGGCTCTCACCATTGCCCTGTGTCCTTTGTTCTAAAATTTTGACAATTTTTAGCTGAAAAGTGACAATCTCAGCCCTCCGTAGATATCGAAGATGACATTATTCTGGGAAATCCTTCTAATACAACCTTTACATATACAGAGTCTATGATTAAGTTGAATTTTATGGACAATGAAAGACCAGGGGGGTCTCACCCTCATTTAAGCGGTCTCAGGTAGGTTTTCACTATATATTTTGAATATCCAACTGGCACTTTGGGCGCTCCGTAAACATAGAAGACAGGAAGTGTACCCAAATTCCCTTAAGTCACGTTTGTATCTACCTATTAACTAAATATCTGCATAATATTAGAAAGATTGAGAGATCAGGGGGCTCTCACCATTGCCCTGTGCCCTTTGTTCTAAAATTTTGACAATTTTTAGCTGAAAAGTGACAATCTCAGCCCTCCGTAGATATCGAAGATGACATTATTCTGGGAAATCCTTCTAATACAACCTTTACATATACAGAGTCTATGATTAAGTTGAATTTTATGGACATTGAAAGACCAGGGGGGTCTCACCCTCATTTAAGCGGTCTCAGGTAGGTTTTCACTATATATTTTGAATATCCAACTGGCACTTTGGGCGCTCCGTAAACATAGAAGACAGGAAGTGTACCCAAATTCCCTTAAGTCACGTTTGTATCTACCTATTAACTAAATATCTGCATAATATTAGAAAGATTGAGAGATCAGGGGGCTCTCACCATTGCCCTGTGCCCTTTGTTCTAAAATTTTGACAATTTTTAGCTGAAAAGTGACAATCTCAGCCCTCCGTAGATATCGAAGATGACATTATTCTGGGAAATCCTTCTAATACAACCTTTACATATACAGAGTCTATGATTAAGTTGAATTTTATGGACATTGAAAGACCAGGGGGGTCTCACCCTCATTTAAGCGGTCTCAGGTAGGTTTTCACTATATATTTTGAATATCCAACTGGCACTTTGGGCGCTCCGTAAACATAGAAGACAGGAAGTGTACCCAAATTCCTTTTAGTCACGTTTGTATCTACCTATTAACTAAATATCTGCATAATATTAGAAAGATTGAGAGATCAGGGGGCTCTCACCATTGCCCTGTGCCCTTTGTTCTAAAATTTTGACAATTTTTAGCTGAAAAGTGACAATCTCAGCCCTCCGTAGATATCGAAGATGACATTATTCTGTGAAATCCTTTTGATACAACCTTTACATATACAGAGTCTATGATTAAGTTGAATTTTATGTACATTGAAAGACCAGGGGGGTCTCACCCTCATTTAAGCGGTCTCAGGTAGGTTTTCACTATATATTTTGAATATCCAACTGGCACTTTGGGCGCTCCGTAAACATAGAAGACAGAAAGTGTACCCAAATTCCTTTTAGTCACGTTTGTATCTACCTATTAACTAAATATCTGCATAATATTAGAAAGATTGAGAGATCAGGGGGCTCTCACCATTGCCCTGTGCCCTTTGTTCTAAAATTTTGACAATTTTTAGCTGAAAAGTGACAATCTCAGCCCTCCGTAGATATCGAAGATGACATTATTCTGGGAAATCCTTCTAATACAACCTTTACATATACAGAGTCTATGATTAAGTTGAATTTTATGGACATTGAAAGACCAGGGGGGTCTCACCCTCATTTAAGCGGTCTCAGGTAGGTTTTCACTATATATTTTGAATATCCAACTGGCACTTTGGGCGCTCCGTAAACATAGAAGACAGGAAGTGTACCCAAATTCCCTTAAGTCACGTTTGTATCTACCTATTAACTAAATATCTGCATAATATTAGAAAGATTGAGAGATCAGGGGGCTCTCACCATTGCCCTGTGCCCTTTGTTCTAAAATTTTGACAATTTTTAGCTGAAAAGTGACAATCTCAGCCCTCCGTAGATATCGAAGATGACATTATTCTGGGAAATCCTTCTAATACAACCTTTACATATACAGAGTCTATGATTAAGTTGAATTTTATGGACATTGAAAGACCAGGGGGGTCTCACCCTCATTTAAGCGGTCTCAGGTAGGTTTTCACTATATATTTTGAATATCCAACTGGCACTTTGGGCGCTCCGTAAACATAGAAGACAGGAAGTGTACCCAAATTCCTTTTAGTCACGTTTGTATCTACCTATTAACTAAATATCTGCATAATATTAGAAAGATTGAGAGATCAGGGGGCTCTCACCATTGCCCTGTGCCCTTTGTTCTAAAATTTTGACAATTTTTAGCTGAAAAGTGACAATCTCAGCCCTCCGTAGATATCGAAGATGACATTATTCTGTGAAATCCTTTTGATACAACCTTTACATATACAGAGTCTATGATTAAGTTGAATTTTATGTACATTGAAAGACCAGGGGGGTCTCACCCTCATTTAAGCGGTCTCAGGTAGGTTTTCACTATATATTTTGAATATCCAACTGGCACTTTGGGCGCTCCGTAAACATAGAAGACAGGAAGTGTACCCAAATTCCCTTAAGTCACGTTTGTATCTACCTATTAACTAAATATCTGCATAATATTAGAAAGATTGAGAGATCAGGGGGCTCTCACCATTGCCCTGTGCCCTTTGTTCTAAAATTTTGACAATTTTTAGCTGAAAAGTGACAATCTCAGCCCTCCGTAGATATCGAAGATGACATTATTCTGGGAAATCCTTCTAATACAACCTTTACATATACAGAGTCTATGATTAAGTTGAATTTTATGGACATTGAAAGACCAGGGGGGTCTCACCCTCATTTAAGCGGTCTCAGGTAGGTTTTCACTATATATTTTGAATATCCAACTGGCACTTTGGGCGCTCCGTAAACATAGAAGACAGGAAGTGTACCCAAATTCCTTTTAGTCACGTTTGTATCTACCTATTAACTAAATATCTGCATAATATTAGAAAGATTGAGAGATCAGGGGGCTCTCACCATTGCCCTGTGCCCTTTGTTCTAAAATTTTGACAATTTTTAGCTGAAAAGTGACAATCTCAGCCCTCCGTAGATATCGAAGATGACATTATTCTGTGAAATCCTTTTGATACAACCTTTACATATACAGAGTCTATGATTAAGTTGAATTTTATGTACATTGAAAGACCAGGGGGGTCTCACCCTCATTTAAGCGGTCTCAGGTAGGTTTTCACTATATATTTTGAATATCCAACTGGCACTTTGGGCGCTCCGTAAACATAGAAGACAGAAAGTGTACCCAAATTCCTTTTAGTCACGTTTGTATCTACCTATTAACTAAATATCTGCATAATATTAGAAAGATTGAGAGATCAGGGGGCTCTCACCATTGCCCTGTGCCCTTTGTTCTAAAATTTTGACAATTTTTAGCTGAAAAGTGACAATCTCAGCCCTCCGTAGATATCGAAGATGACATTATTCTGGGAAATCCTTCTAATACAACCTTTACATATACAGAGTCTATGATTAAGTTGAATTTTATGGACATTGAAAGACCAGGGGGGTCTCACCCTCATTTAAGCGGTCTCAGGTAGGTTTTCACTATATATTTTGAATATCCAACTGGCACTTTGGGCGCTCCGTAAACATAGAAGACAGGAAGTGTACCCAAATTCCCTTAAGTCACGTTTGTATCTACCTATTAACTAAATATCTGCATAATATTAGAAAGATTGAGAGATCAGGGGGCTCTCACCATTGCCCTGTGCCCTTTGTTCTAAAATTTTGACAATTTTTAGCTGAAAAGTGACAATCTCAGCCCTCCGTAGATATCGAAGATGACATTATTCTGGGAAATCCTTCTAATACAACCTTTACATATACAGAGTCTATGATTAAGTTGAATTTTATGGACATTGAAAGACCAGGGGGGGTCTCACCCTTATTTAAGCGGTCTCAGGTAGGTTTTCACTATATATTTCTTTTTTTGGCTTTCTATAAATATTTCTATTTATATTTCTAAATGTTTCTAGACTGATAGGGTTTGCCTTTTGTGTTAAGAAATATCATATATAAAAGTACATATTTGAAGTTGTTTTATTGATAAAAATCCATATTACATAAAGACAAATATGCAACTTAGAAAAGGGTTTATATTCGAGGACAACGAGAATTTACGACAGCCTGAAGAGGTCATTTAACGATTTCCTACGTATCTTATCAGTCCTCCTAACTATGAAAATCGTGCTTTTAATGTAATCAAGTATTTATTTTTTTTATGATTTTCAACTAAATTTTGAACATCCAACCGACTGCTAGCAGCCGGTTTGATATTGAATATCGAATATCGAATAACGAACCAGCTGCTAACTTCACATACATAACGGTTATAGCCAACCTATGCATTTTGAAAATGTTAACTAACGAATAACGCTACTTCTATTCACGTTCATGCAAGAATATCATGTTTACGCTATATTTTTTTTACAGTTAGAAATGAAAAACCCAATTGTTAGGGATTAATATATTAATAAATGTTCGGTAATGTCAATCTGACAGATAAAAAAAACCTACAAAAGCACAAAGAGGTAATCAACAATACATGGTTTTATGCCGAATATATATACATGTATCTGACGGTTTCGAAATATTTGGAATAAATTTAAGAGATCACAATTCAGAAGTTTTCTCTATTTATCTTTAAGAAGATTTTGTGTTTAATTCTGCTTTACATTACTATGAAATTAAAATGCCCATTAGAACAAGAAATATTCATTGAAACACGAATTTCTTGTTAAAACTTGATAAATATGTTGTCGTTTATGATTTCAAATATGTTAAGTATTTGTTCTTTTATTTATATTTGTAAATTATTAACCTTTACTGTGTAGTCCATTTTTTGCAATATCCTTTTGGCGTGGCTCGGTTCTTATGAATTCCGCCATTGTGTTATTGTGCTATGGTCATTTTGTTGTAAAAGTGTCTTTCATAGAACGCTTGTGTGCTCTGTCTTTATGCTATTTCCTTTTTCTTTGTTTACATATTTGTTTGTTTTAGAGTGATTGACATTTAATCCCAATGTTGACTGTTGTACCCCTATTTTGACGTTTTTACCTATTATGTCTGTTTTTCTTGTTTACCCATTATTGTAAATATAAAATAATTTTGTGCGACAAGTGAGAGGTTTAGCCAGCTATAAAACCAGGGTTAATACACAATTTTCTACATTAGAAAATGCTTGTATCAAGCCAGGAATATGACAGTTTTATTTTCTATTCATTTGATGTTATGTGTTTTAACTTATAATTATTGCAATTAGTCTATACTGAAATGGTATCACTATTTGCAGTTTTCGACAATTGACATTGTGAATTGAGATTTGTTTTTCTGTCAATAGATATTGTTTAATTACTTAATACAATTACATGTACATGATACGTCTTTATCAGTTCGTGCGAAGCTGTGTTATTTGCCTTAATCCAACCTTCTAGGGTTATTCGGTATATTGTTGATATGACATATCATCATTTATTAAATATGTTAAAATGGAATGATTGACAATTCTTTCAAATAGTAAGTTAATAATATGGCCATTAAATATCAATTCGAGTGCATAAAATAGTAGAAAATGATTGTTTAATGGATGAAACATTTGTTCTCATATTTATGCATATTGTTCATATTTGTTAGAAATCTGCTAATTTGTGAGTTGAAGAAACATCAAGTACGGTTAATTTATTCTTGCTTTGTTCACATTGGTAAATAGTATCTATTCTCATTTGTTAGAAATATACATGAACATTCAATATTAAATACTTAACAAAAATTATATACCATGGTTAAATTATGATATTTTTGTTTTTTCAAACATTTATCTGAGGGGAATATTGAAACAATAGTTCGCTATTAGTTGTAAAGTGAATTTAATTTTCATGTCAGAATTTAGAAAAAAAAACTTCGCAAATATATTAATTGCCTACATTTCAATATTTCAATTCATTTGAATCCGTATTCACGTAACCTTAAATGAACATGTTGTAATTAAATAAACCATTAAGTATACAAAAAAAAAATTGGAAAATTTAAGTGAAATCGCTGAACATGAATTGATAGCTAATGCTCCTTTAAAAAGTTTTTTTTTAAACCAAATGTGCTTAGAACGACACCGCCAAAGCCTTCAATCATATTAATATTAACGAACTATATCGATGAAATCATCAATGACAAATGGTACAATAGCAACTTAATTAATAGTCAACCCCAATAAATCAAATCTACACATAAAACAAGTAATTATGTAAACGAGTCAAATACTTTCTTATGTCTACCCCCGAATTCAATTAACAATGCAGACAGGCATAAATGTTGGTATAGGAAAAGTTTGGAAGAACAATATAAAAGTACATTTTTTTATCATGTTTACGTGAAATTATTATTTATTTCAATACACGACGTAGATTGTATCGTATCTTGTCCTGGTCCTTGATAAAGATAAAGATAGATTATGTTAAATATATAACTTCCGTATATGAACCAATCGTATTAATATCAGTACAAAGAAATATATACACACAAGACAACAGTCTGACATCATCGTTGGTCACGTGGTAGTATGCTCGCCTCGAGTGCGAGAGGTTGTGAGTTAAAACGTTGGAAGGGTCAAACAGGAAGTCCATAAAACCTGATAAAACACTCGACTATATCAACCAAAGGAACAAAAGGAAAACAACTATTATCATCAAACCGAGGCTTTCCTATCAGCTTTATTTTTTGTTTCTACGTCCTTATATGCACTAAATGCTTTGAGGGATATACGTCAAATATGTAACCAAGGTGTGAGTACTAAGTGTAGAGTTTTGTTATTATTGCTTTGTCTTTAACATACTTTATATTATCCATCTCTGATTTCCAAACAAAAGGAATATGACCAAGATATAATGTATGGATTTGTTTCCGTTACACATTTCAATGACATAACCATACTTGTGAGCCCGTGATTATTTATAAGTGCATACCGCAAATACAAAGATTCCCCGCTAGATAAATAATAATAAAATATTATAACCGTCGCAGTTTTATTTAAGATCGATGTTAAATTTACGAAAATGACTTACAAATTAAAACAAAATCTGCTCCATACAATACAAGATGACAAAATTTAGCGAGAATATATTTGATTTTATACAACCTAAGGGAATATCAAAAATTGCCATGCGGACAACAATTTATGACACGTGACTACCAAAAGTCTCATGACATAGATAACTGATTAAAACGGTATACGTTATTATGGAAATTTAAGTACAATGAACATGATGAATGCATTATCAATAAATATAAGATAAAAAGAATGTTCTTTGATCATTCTAATACAGAAAGAGCGTTAATGTTTTAGAAAATTTACAATTTACATTTTAATATCGGTGGATTAATGTCGGGAGGTTTTATACCGCAAAGTTAATTAAGACATATAGTGTTCATTAAATAATACAAAAGTTATTTATATGTTGTAACTGTCGGTCCGTATATGGAAATATAATGTGAATTTTGTTGTCTTCGAAAATAATCTTCTATTTTACTCTCAGATAAAAGACAGCAATGAAATCGTATATAGTGAATAATAATAATTTAATATATAATTTGATGCTACAGGGCAGGTTTACCTCTAAAAAGTGACTAAATAAGAGAAGATGAGAAGGTAACGCAACACCCAAGATAACTTCAACTATAGATAAGTGTAAAATGATATATGAACTTTTAAACATTTCAAATATTTAAAAGTATGCAAAAACAAATTGAGAATGGAAATGGGGAATGTGTCAAAGAGACAACAACCCGACCATAGAGCAGACAACAGCCGAAGGCCACCAATGGGTCTTCAATGCAGCGAGAAACTCCCGCACCCGGAGGCGTCCTTCAGCTGGCCCCTAAACAAATATGTATACTAGTTCAGTGATAATGGATGTCATACTAAACTCCAAATTATACACAAGAAACTAAAATTAAAAATGATACAAGACTAACAAAGGCCAGAGGCTCCTGACTTGGGACAGGCGCAAAAATGCGGCGGGGTTAAACATGTTTTTTGAGATCTCAACCCTCACCTATACCTCTAGCCAATGTAGAAAAAACAAACGTACAACAGTACGCACAGTAAAAATTAGTTTAAGAGAAGTCCGAGTCCGATGTCAGAATAGGAAACAAAAGAAAATAAACAAAATGACAATAATACATAAATAACAACAGACTACTAGCAGTTACTGACATGCCAGCTCCAGACCTCAATTAAACTGATTGAAAGATTATGTCTTCATCATATGAATATCAGGCACAATACCTCCTGTTAGGGGTTTAGTATTATACCATCATAAAATATATGAGAAGAACATAACCCGTGTCATGCCAACAACTGGTTTTAGAATAAATATGTTTAATTCCGATGCAAAGACCCTATAAGTGAATCAATATTAAAGCCAAAACATGCAATCTTTAATGACCTGACAACAGTATCGTAACTATATCCCTTCTTAATAAGTCTGTTTAAAGGTTTTGTTAGCTTTTGAAGTGAATACTGACATTTTTGTGCTTTGTAAAGAATATTACCATAAAAGATTGGATGTGAAATACCCGAACGTATAAGATGTCTGCATGTTGAGTTATATTTACGAATGATGTCGATATACCTTAAAAGTCTATTTTTGCACGTATCCTTTTCTTCTTATTACAGGTATGCAATTCCTGATCATGAAATAGTATATCAACAGAGACTTAAAAGCAATCAGAAATAACAAAAAGACTATTTGTTTGTTTTCGATGTTATCCTGTCCTTTATAATCTTGACCAGGATTGAACAAAAGTAAAGCCTTTTTCAAATGAGTTTTATAGTTTGGTCTTATGTTGTGCTGTTACACCACTGTCTTAGCTAAAGGGGAGGATTGAGCACTCACAAACATATTGAATCCCGCCACATTCATCGTGTAGATATAAGAAAATGTGGTATGCGTGCCAATGAGACAACTCTCCATCCAAGTCACAATTTGTAAAAGTAAACAATAATATGTTAAAGTACGGTCTTCAACACGGAGCCTTGGCTCACACCGAACAGCAAGCTATAAAGGGCCCCAAAAATTATAACGAAAAGCAACAAATAAGTTCAACACTAAATTATACAAAGTTGCTGCAAAATCATGAGTTGAATCACAAAAATAACACTATACTATAAAAGAATGCTATGACTACCTGCAATTTAGCTTCAAATTCTTGACCTGTAATTTTGCATCCATAGATGAGCAATTTAATCTAGTAAATATCTTTTGTTGGTTCATTGATTGATAGATTACTGATTTATTTCTCCAAACGGTTAAAACTGATAATAGAAAATTTACTTTAATGAAAAGTTTTCCAGGAAGGGTAAGCTGCATCCGAGTTTAACATTGGGATGATACTAGATATTTATCAATAGTACAAATACATAACAGCATAACAACTTGTCCTTATTTAAACAGGATTCAAATTTGACAAGGACAACACTTTATTGCCAAACAGATTCTAAAATGGCTATGACAGAATCACCTAAACAGTTGTGTGGGTCTTGTCCTAGTGCAGAAAACAAGAATACAATAGAATTTTGGTGCTTTGACTGTTCAGAATCAATTTGTATCGAATGTAAAGAAAAACATTTCGGAAAATTTCATGTCATCATTCCTATGTCAGAAGCAGGAAAAGTGGATAAATCTGTCATTACAGGACCTTGCACGTGTACTGACAAATGCCCTAAGAATTCTTTCTTGCACTGCAAATCCCACAATAAAATCTACTGCAAGTTGTGCGCGCCATCGATTCATAAAAGTTGCTCCGATGTCCAGAGTATTGCCAACGCTGCGACAGGATGCCAGCATAGGACATCAGTTTTAATTACTGATTTGGAATTAAGACTTGGTAATTTGAAGACAAATTATCTGCAATTAATAGAAGAACAAGAACTGAATTTAACTGATTTAAATTTTCAGAAATATCAAATCAAAGCTCAAGTTTCCGATTTCTGTAAGGATACGAATGAGTATTTAAATGAATTAGAAGATAAGATTGGAAATCAGCTAGACCGTTATTACCAGCAATGTAGGGCTCAAATTTCTAAAAACATACAGGCTGTCCTAGAAAGATGCAATGTGCTATCATCATTGGAAAACACTCTCTATTTACTTATCACAAATTCTTCCGAATGTCGTACTTTCATTGCAGCAAAGAACATCGATCGCAAACAATGTGAAGAAGAATCTGTCTTTGAAACGTTTGAAGACTTTCTCAAGCTTTTCAAATTGTCGTTTCTCAAAGAAGAAACAAATGACATAACTACCGTTTTTACGACATTGGGAACGTTAAGCTTGCAGTAGAAGAGCGAAGAAATATGATAGACTCACGAAGGTTTTCAGGGTTACAAATTTCAGTCCGATTACGAACGACTGCGTCTCGTCTGTATGGTTACAATTCCATAGAGTTTGATTTGGGAAAGGATGGTAAAATATATAAGAGCTGCCTGACTCCACAGAAAGTGGTTATTATGATCGGAAATGAACGCGCAGTATGGACTTACAATATAATTAGAAAAAGCAGAGAGCGCATTGATTTAAGTGTTTTTCCTGTAGATGTATCTGCTATTGATGATAAAACGTTTCTAGTGGCAATGGGTAAAAAGGGTGTTAGTCTTGTCAACTTGGCAACAAAAACGGTACAACATATTCTAAATTATAATTCAAAATGTGTTGCATATCACAATGAAGTTATATATACAGTTCATAAGAAAAAACTTGTTCTTTCAAATCTGAATGGATGTATTATAAAAGAAGAAGGTTTGGGCTTTCACGCAAATAGTATTTGTGTTGATAGTAAAGGCGAAGTGTATGTGTCTGACAATAAGCAAATTTCTAAGTTAGATTCAGTAAATTATCGAAAGGAAGTTGTTTTAGCACAGAAGGGGAATGGAACTTGTGATATTCGAGGAATTGCTATTGACAAGGATGATCGAATATACTACAGTGACACAACTAATGGTGCAATCATGAGATTAAAACTCAATTCGAAAACAGCGAATGTAATCATTGAAAATTTAAAGAATCCGTTAAGCATTGCATGCGACAAAACATCTAACCAGATACTTGTCATAACCGACAGGGGAAGTAACATAGAAATATGGCAACTTTGAAATGTAAGTACTTTCATATTGCATTATTATTGGCAAGCTAACATACATAGGTTGATATTTTAAATGCAGATGATCAACACATAGGTCAATTCTATAGTATTTATATAAATACAAATAGAGAAGCAGCCATACTTTCAGTCCACAAATAGTTGGACAGGCAATCAAAAGGTGTTATTCTCGATATCTCAACATATTGAACTCTGAGTAAAATTTTCAAAAGCGTACACCAACATACAATGAAAACTTTAAATAATATGCGGCCAATGATATGACGTCACCGCCTCAGTTGTCTTGTGATAGCGTGTTTACATTGAGTGCGGAACTTCATTGGTTAAACCGAAGACTTTGAAAGGAGTGAAATGAGTGAGAACAAAGACTGGTTAAATAGGAGTCGGAATAATGTGTTTGGGTAGGGTTGCATTGTATTATGTGGACTATTGACCCAATGTTGGCCTAGTTCAAAGCAAGATGCATATCTTCAGGAATGAAACCCTCAAAAAATCTTATCGTAAGGTGGTTAAGTCATCCATTTTACATATCCAAGGTAAAATCGAAACGAAAAACAAACAATAAAAGAAGGGCGAAAGAAACCAGAGGGACAGTCAAACTCACAGATCGAAAATAAACTGACAACGCCATGGCTAAAAAAGAAAAAAAGACAAACAGACAAATAATAGAACACAATACACAACATAGAAAACTAAAGACTAAGCAACACAAACCCCACCAAAAACTGGGGGTGATCTCAGGTGCTCCGGAAGGGTAAGCAGATCCTGCTCCACATGTGGCACCCGTAGTGGTGCCATATTATTACAAATCCGGTAAATAGTCTAATTCGGTAGGTCATATGCGTGAAAAGGGAAGGGGATTGTAGTTACGACATAAGGAACATATCCGATATCATCTGTGAAACGGTTATTCAATAACGGTCAATCAACTCGCGATGGCGTCCGTAAAATTTACGAAGGGATGATTTCAAATTCACCATTTGGAACTCTTGGTTTAATAGCTCCCTTGTGAGCAGCAACCCTCTATCAAGGAAATTATGATAGGACATACAAATCCTGGAATATCGTATCAATTGGGAGATATATACTCCGTATGCAGGCGCTGCTGGAATGTTGCTACATAGAAATGGAAAGTTCACAATTGGGAAGCTGAAATCATCTCTTTTGTCGTAAAGTTTTGTTTTCAACCGACCTCATTGTCAATTTATAGGTGTAAGTCAAGAAATGAGGCCGACTCAACTGTATCTTTTGTATCATTTATCTCTAGTCGATGTGATAGATGCCTTCAACATAGACACCAGATTTTGAATTATTTAGTGATAGAACATCATCTATATAGCGGAAAATGAATAACGATCGATTGTGGATTTTACAATGGTTCAGATAGATAAGATATACCTCTTTTACAGACGAACATCTTTTAGAATAAATGAGGGAAATATGAATAGCTTTTACATAAAAAGTGCATCTCAATCCGATTAATTGTGTGTAATTATCAAATTACTAAAGAATTAAAACAAATTATGGTAAGTTAATGCCAACAAAATACTGAGACATTAGACAAACGCATATATGACGACATCAATGATTAAGGAGCGCACTTGTTTTTTCCTCTTCTTTTTATGAGTATTTGATTTGTTACTCTTAATAAGTTGAATATACCCAATGTAATGAATACTGATAACTGTCTATTCCCTGCCATGGTTGTCTGTTCATAAATAACGTTTCTTGTCATTTGATTGAGGTCTCTAATTCAATATTGTCCAGAAGTGCAGAGCCATTTATTGATTTGAATATAGGTTCTTCATTATTTTGTTTCGTTTCAGGTTTTATTGAACCAAGAGACGTACCACTTTTGAGATACAAATACAGTTGTGATATTTGGCGGATTTGGTAAAACCGAAACATCTTCATATGCTTATTGTGGTTTATGTGTTCTGGTAAAAACTCTGACAAAGAAATAACATGATTTATGTAAAACATAATTTTGCAGCATCAATTAAATGTTTTTCATTAAATCTATGTTACCGCTGCAGGTGTTATTCTGTGTTGTAAATTATTAAGTAGCGTTATCATTATTGAAATAACTTGACAGTTGATAAAAAAAGTCATCGCATTCAAGCTAAGGTTTAGAAATCTCTCGGTAGAGTGACTCGTAAACAGGTTACTGTAATGTTTAAGCTTATTCGTACATGTCAAAGATAAAGTTAACAATAGAAGACATATATTTAAGAACGGGTTAATGACAACGGGTAAATTTAGAATATAACAGATCATAGTCTCTATGCCTTTTTAGTCAACTAATGATTCCATTATGCTTCTTAGCTGTCTTTAAATACATGTTATTGTAGAACTGACTTACGAAAATTGGGAATTTCAACTGATGTTAAGAGAATGAGAGTTTTATTAAAATTATTCACTTTTACATGTAGTGCTTCGGGTATACAAATAATTGTTCCAATAACATTGTATATCTTTTTCAGTGAATTTCATTTACTACTATTCAAATATGTTTTGTATACATCTGAATCATCTTAATGAAATCGATTTGGTTTTGCCCAAATGGCATTTAATGAGAATGCAAACATTTCCTTCCCCGGTGGCCTAAACACCACTTGTCCTTATTTATTTCTAATTAGGAGGTGCATATACCGTATTATTACAGATAAAGACGTGGATAATTATTCAATTACAAATTTAACGAAAATACTTTTCAGATGCTTCTTTATTGATATGTATAAATGTCAAACTTCAAAAGTATTCCAGTGTTATTTTCATTCATCTTTAAAATGAGATGAAAACATAACATTTCGTTAGAAATTATAAAAAAAAAGTAAAATCATAAAAATACTGAACTCCGATTAATTCAAAAAGGTAACTCCCTAATCAAACGGCAAAATTAAAGCTCAAACACAACAAACGAATGGATAACAACTGTCATATTCCTGACTTGGTACAGGCATTTTCTTATGTATAAATGTTGTTGTCTTTTCATTGCTAAAATTGATATGAAGTTTTGGATCATGGACCTAAGTTACAAATACGTTGGGAGGAAAGGTCAAAACAGTGGCCTATTTCCGAAGATATTAAAGCCAAAACTAAGAGTGTTTGCAGAATCCGTCATTCATTATACGCATTCAAATTATACTTTCCAAAGAAAAGGTCTCTCTTGTAAAAGTTAATGCCTAAATGATTTTATTCTGTCTTTTTTCCGCAGACCTCAGGAAATACTAAGTGGTTTTTATGTATAAATACGTTGACGTTTCTTGTCCCCATACTGTATTGAACTATAAGTTCCCAACAATGTTCGGTCAGGGAAATGATTTCTAACCGTCTCTCTTTTATTAAAACATTCCCTTTCTGGAGAATCGTCAATTTATCAATCTTATTAAACCGAACATTACGTAAACAACGTAGTCAATTTTTGAAGTGTCTTAGTTTCGTCACATAACACATCAAGCTTATTTCTATATAAGTTTTGAAATATACACGCTTTACAAATATTTCTGCAGCACTTACACCCATTGAATAATTCATAATTTTCATTGACAGCAAATATAAACTTCAAGTAGGTTACTGATTTAAAACTGACATGCTCGGTTGGTGTATATGATGTATATCCATCATCTTTTTAAATAACATGAACGCCTCTAATAATGCCACAATCAAGGAATCTTGTTTTCGATGGTCTGTTATAAAGGTCAACAAGGCAAACGACATATCTAATGAAATTGAAATAATTGGCTTCCACACTATAAGTTTAATTTTCAGCTAAAATTTGGTTCACACATTTATGTTATTATGCTCCTTTTACCACCATCAACTCATTAAATAAAAATACCAGGAGATATATTAAGTTGGTATGATTCTCAATGAGACGAGTACAAGAGACCAACAAACATGGACGTATACAACTATAGATCATCGTACAACTTTCAAGAATAAGCAACCCATACCATTTAGTAAGCTTTTAATGGCTGCCACATTACAAAAACAGTAACAATTCATATAAGGAAACAAAAGGCGTGATATATATCACAACAATGAACAAAATGAAAATAAGAAGGAGAACAACACATGACAGCAACTGAACTATAAGCCTTTGTCTTTGGGCTGTTGCACACAGAATGTAATACGATTTAGCATTTTTGTGAGGCTTCTAATTTTTCCTTTAAACTAGAGCAGTTGTGAACCAGCACCGCATCAAAAATGAAAATAAGAATATACTGACATTATAATCAAAAGACTTAAGACAATGTTAGAAAACATCAATGTTAAATATCCATGATAAATCACAAAACGGATACATCCATATACATTTTCCCTAATTGTGTGAAATGGAAAAATATTTCAAAATGTGCCTCTCAGAATCGCTAATGTCAAAACCAATCCCGATGATATTAACTTGGAATAAGATCTGGTACGCGAAATAGCTTCAGTGGTAGTTGTGGCAAACAGCAAAATATCAAATACAAATATATTATATACGGCGCAGCGCCAAGACGTAGTGTTTCCTTTCTGTGATATTACAACAATGACATAACTGTACAGGTTTTTTTATGCTATTGATGAGTAATAAAACTGATCTGATATATGATATAATAAATACTATTAAACGAAATATAAAATGTAATGTATCAAAAAATAAAATTGCAATTATATATCAATTTTTGTATCTTCTTTTCTATCGACACGTGTTTATAGTTATAAATAGAAAAGTTATTCCTCTCTCACAAAACCCGGCGTTATTTCAACAGCGCAACGATATAATCTTCAATGTTTTTGTTATAATTAGAGAAATATATAATTTTCTTAAGAGTGAAAAATCCTCTGGAGAATTGATTGACAACATCATCATATGTAAGCAAACCATAATTTATGATGATTAATTCTCGACTAAAGTCACATTTGTAATAATTCCATGCATATTTCCATTCACTCTTGATCAATTCTTGATTTCCTTTTGTATCATCACTAAGCAGTATAAAAAATTGCGACTTTTTGAAATGACGTCAATCGTCTCTTGTTCTCTAGGTTCTCCGATTGTTCCAGCCCTGAAAAATAGAAACACATCAAAACCCTTTTTCTCTAGGCAAGGAACTAAAGAAGTTAACAACCATTTAGGAATTAGTTCATCATCTTCATTGGAAATAATATATATATCGTGAATAACAGATTTTATAAACAGATTATTTCCAGTTAACACAATACCATACAAACAATGAAACGATTATATGATAATTCAGCACTAGATAAATATAAATAGAAAGTTATACCGCCACCATCAATAAACAAAACACAAAAACAAAAAACAAGTACAAATTATAAATCACAGTCAGTTTAGTTCAATAAAAAAAATCAATTCATATTACATTGCGGATAAGATAACAGTATCATAGGGTATAAATGATTCTGCCAAAAGGTTCTCATTGTTATAAAACAGAATATTATCTGCCGTTTCTGCATTCAAAGTTTGAAATTAACTTATATCAATGACATCAAAATGTTACAAAAAGCAGTAACATCATGGTAGGAAATTCAAAACATTTAAATCACATGTAAATTCAGAATAATAAGACATATAATAAGAAAGAAACCTTATTCCCTTCTCTTCCAAACTTAGAATATTGTAAAGTGATCAAGGCTCAAATGATGGTTTTATTCAAGAATTTGTTCCATTGTCAGTGCAATGTTTATAAGTAATCGATTAGTCCTTTCTTAGGTATTTTAACTATATATTATTCTAGGTGATGTAAAGTCGTACTTTTAATTTGCGAAATTGTAATAAATTGTGTTTTAGACTTTAGTTGACGCAACAGTACAATGAAATGGTAGAAATTGTATAAGTTTCTCAATTGTGGGTATGAGTGTAAATTATCTTTTTGTTAATTTACTGTTCAAATTATCAATAAAAATTTCTAAGTTAGATTCAGTAAATTATCGAAAAGAAGTTGTTTTAGCACAGAAGGGGAATGGAACTTGTGATATTTGAGGAATTACTATTTTGAAAAAAGGATGATCGATTATACTACAGTGACACAACTAATGGTGCAATCATGAGATTAAAACTCAATTCGAAAACAGCGAATTTAATCATTGAAAATTTAAAGAATCCGTTAAGCATTGCATGCGACAAAACATCTAACCAGATACTTGTCATAACCAACAGGGGAAGTAACATAGAAATATGGCAACTTTGAAATGTAAGTACTTTCATATTGCATTATTATTGGCAAACTAACATACATATGTTGATATTTTAAATGCAGATGTTCAACACATAGGTCAATTCTATAGTATTTCTATAAATACAAATAGAGAAGCAGCCACACTTTCAGTCCACAAGTAGTTGGACAGGAAATACGAAGGTGTTATTCTCGATATCTCAACATATTGAACTATGAGTAAAATTTTCAAAAGCGTACACCAACATACAATGAAAATTTTAAATAATATGCGACCAATGATATGACGTCACCGCCTCAGTTGTCTAGTGATAGCGTGTTTGCATTGAGTGCGGAACTTCATTGGTTAAACCGAAGACTTTGAAAGGAGTGAAATGAGTGAGAACAAAGACTGGTTAAATAGGAGTCGGAATATTGTGTTTGGGTAGGGTTGCATTGTACTATGTGGACTATTGACCCAATGTTGGCCTAGTTCAAAGCAGGATGCATATCTTCAGGATTGAAAACATCAAAAAATCTTATCGTAAGGTGGGTAAGTCATCCATTTTACATATCCAAGGTAAAATAGAAACAAAAAACAAACAATAAAAGAAAGGCGAGAGATACCAGAGGAACAGTCAAACTCACAGATCGAAAATAGACTGACAACGCCATGGCTAAAAAAGAAAAAAGACAAACAGACAAATAATAGAACACAATACACAACATAGAAAACTAAACACTTAGCAACATGAACCCCACCAAAACCTGGGGGTGATCTCAGGTGCTCCGGAAGGGTAAGCATATCCTGCTCCACATGTGGCACCCGTAGTGTTGCCATATTATTACAAACCCGGTAAATAGTCTAATTCGGTAGGTCATATTCGTTAAAAGGGAAGGGGATTGTAGGAACAGATCTGATATCATCTGTGATTTCATAAAGGTCAACCAACTCGTGATGGCGTCCGTAAAATTTACGAAGGGATGATTTCAGATTCACCATTTGGAACTCTTTGTTTAATAGCTCCCTAGTGAGCAGCAACCCTCAATCAAGGAAATCATGATAGGAAATATCGTATCAATTGGGAGATATATACTCCGTATGCAGGCGCTGCTGGAATGTTGCTACATTGAAATGGAAAGTTCACAATTGGGAAGCTGAAATCATCTCTTTTGTAGTAAAGTTTTGTTTTCAACCGACCCTCATTGTCAATTAATAGATGTAAGTCAAGAAATGAGGCCGACGTAACTGTATCTTTTGTATCCTTTATCTCTAGTCGATGGGATAGATGCCTTCAACATAGTCACCAAATTTTGAATTATTTAGTGATAAAACATCATCTATATAGCGGAAAGTGAATAACGTTTGTGGATTTTACAATGGTTCAGATAGATAAGATATACCTCTTTTGCAGACGAACATCTTTTAGAATAAATGAGGGAAATATGAATAGCTTTTACATAAAAAGTGCATCTCAATCCGATTAATTGTGTGTAATTATCAAATTACTAAAGAATTAAAACAAATTATGGTTAGTTAATGCCGACAAAATATTGAGACATTAGACAAACGCATATATGACGACATCAATGATTAATGTGCCCACTTGTTTTTTCCTCATCTTTTTATGAGTATTTCATTTGTTACTCTTAATAAGTTGAATATACCCAATGTAATGAATACTGATAACTGTCTATTCCTTGCCATGGTTGTCTGTTCATAAATAACGTTTCTTGTCATTTGAATGAGGTTTCTAATTCAATATTGTCCAGAAGTGCAGAGCCATTTATTGATTTAAAGATAGGTTCTTCATTATTTTGTTTCGTTTCAGGTTTTATTGAACCAAGAGACGTACCACTTTTGAGATACAAATACAGTTGTGATATTTGGCGGATTTGGTAAAACCGAAACATCTTAATATGCTTATTGTGGTTTATGTGTTCTGGTAAAAACTCTGACAAAGAAATAACATGATTTATGTAAAACATAATTTTGCAGCATCAATTAAATGTTTTTCATTAAATCTATGTAACCTCTGCAGGTGTTATTCTGTGTTGTAAATTATTAAGTAGCCGTTATCATTATTGAAATAACTTGACAGTTGATAAAAAAAGTCATCGCATTCAAGCTAAGGTTTAGAAATCTCTCGATAGAGTGACTCGTTAACAGGTTACTGTAATGTTTAAGCTAATTCGTACATGTCAAAGATAAAGTTAACAATATAAGACATATATTTAAAAACGGGTTAAGGACAACGGGTAAATTTAGAATATAACAGATACATTTTATACAGATAACCATTAAGAGTCATTTCTAGAAGATTGAAAATTCAATTTCATTCCCTTTTCCATTAATTCTATGTAGGCAGAATACAAGATTTGCACATTTTAGGATACCTTGTTAATTATGTTAATTTCTAAGCATTGTTTCAATAATCCAAACTTTATAAAAAAGGCATTTTATTGCAGTGTTGAAGTGAATTGTTACATTGCTAAATAAACACCCAACAGGGTCATGTCATTAACTCTTATAGAAATGAAAAGGCTGCTTATTGTTATATATATATATATAAATACATATCTGTGTTCTAATCTTAATAATTATTAATTAATGATGTACACATATATATATATCATTTAAAAGTAATTTTTCTTACATATTATTGTATATTCTAAATATTAGTTATATATATTTGAAAAAAATGATTTATTTGAGTTTATTTTAACAGTTTGACCAATCTAGACAGAATGGTGATTTAATAGATATAAAGGAGAATTATTGTGAAAGGCTTTTTCCATTAATATTTGTCTACTGTGTTTTCATGTACACTTGTCTCAAAGTTAAATGCTAGAATAATACTCTCTCAAATGTATATATGTATTATTAAACTCGTATTAAAAGACTCTCAAACTTATTTTTAAATCATAATTTGTTTATATCTTAAATGTATTGCATTTGTGTTTGATCACTAAATCCTTTTCAAAATTCAGGCCAGTATTTTATATTACCCAGTATTGCCCAGTATTACCCAGTAAAACCCAGTAAAACACGGGTTTTCCCAGTATTTCCAACTGGGCTAGGAAATACTCATAAAACCAGGGGTTTTGCCAACCCTGGCCATGACCATGATGACCGCACCACGATTGTTTTGAACATGTTCAAAGTTGGCCACGCTCATCACGATCATGCAGACCTCACCACGACCGTACCACGACCTTACTGCGATCTACTCGATCGCACTACGATCGTCAAAATTTGCATTTTTTTCAGAAATCGTAGTGCGATCGTGGCCTAGTGTCACTGCGGTATAACTATATTATGCTAAGTATCAAGAATTCCATTGAGATATTATCAATTTGAGTCACAGATAACACATGTTTGTTTTTCCCTTTTCTATTATTTGATAAATCATATAAAATGCAACTAAAATGACAACAAGCGTATTCTTTCATGTGTTTTATCGTTATAAAATCTCACACACACCATTGCAATTGACATTTTTCAAACAACAATAAAATTGAGAATGGAAATGGGGAATGTATCAAAGAGACAACAACCCGACCATAGAACAGACAACAGCAGAAGGTCACCAACAGGTCTTCAACGCAGCGAGAAATTCCCGCACCCGGAGGCGTCCTTCAGCTGGCCCCTAAACAAATATATATACTAGTTCAGTGATAATGAACGCCATACTAAACTCCAAATTGTACACAAGAAACTAAAATTAAAAATAATACAAGACTAACAAAGTTCATGTATTACCAAGCTCACATTTGTTTCGTTTAAGGACAGCCGAAATAGATTTAAGAGGAAACAATACTTATTCATTACACAGATCTATCGGGCAACTTAATCCTTGCAACATTTATCTGGACACTTTAATAATGGAATGCACATGTAAAGATATTTGGTTGCAAAAATAGCTTCCAAAGAATGATTCTAAATGTAACAAAAATGTACAAGTGTGGTGCCGGATTCTAGGACAATTAATTTCCTTTTCAATAATCACAAAGTTAGACCTTACATGTAGTTGTAGAATAACAGATTCAAATTTCATATGGATAAGTACAATAATCGTTGCTGCGTTCCTTATAGTCGTTTTACTGTAACATGTTTAATTTCGGTAATAATATTTTTCATACTTGGTCGAAAATTCATAAAATATTATAGGGAGACTTTATATCCTTTGTCATTTTAAATTTGTTACGACGTATATATAGCGTGCAGTGCAATGAAAAAAAATGAAAAGATTCGTCTGTAATTGACATCGAATTATCTTCCAAATCTAGAAGAGCATAAAATGCTTAAGGTGTGTTGGCCCTGCAGAGACAGTAAAAAGGGAATAGCCCAGGAACAGGGAATAGCCCGGGAACAGGAAATGACACACGTGATGTCAAGTACTCGAATCTGTATCGTCATTTTGAATAAAGAATACCAGGGACAAATTCGTTGGAATTAAAAGGAATGAAAACATGCATGCCCGGCATACCTGACCTGAAAGGGAACAGGAAAATAATCAGTTTTAGTTATGACCTTCTGGGGGATAATGCAATTGCAAGGCGATATTTGGGAGCCTTTCTACAAATAGGACAATTAGAAGTCGATAGAGGACAGACTAACCATTCTTCTAGCAAAACAAGATAAAATGTTAAAAAAAGACAAAGGAAAAAAATCTATACTCTTTCTGAATTGATGAGGAACACTCACCATGTCTGACGCAGTATCCGTTATATTAAGTTACAAACTAAGTTAGGTAAGGAATACCAGCTATGAATATTATTTTGAATAATTAGTTACTTACGTATTATTTTCTATATATGAATAAATATAATCAGTCTCCTTAAAGTTGTCTCTCTCATTCCTTTTCAAGTTATTTGTCATTAGGGATATGTTTTGATTACAGAGGGGGGTTGATTAAACAAAAGAAATATATCAAGCTAACTAAGAAGACTTTCTGTACTTTTTCTAAATTTATTATGATACACAAAAATTTGAATTGCTTAAAGTATTATACTTCATACCATCTTGATTGTAAACACTTCAGATAATGACATTTATTGAAGTTGTTCGAGTAGTTGCAAAATGCGCAAGAACCTTACAAAACTAGAGGCGACAACCATTTATCATAAAGTCGAATGTTTTTGCAGTGTAAATCACATATGGAACACTGTTATAGTTTTATTGGTGTTGAAATAAAACTATTTTTCTTTTTTTTGCCATTGATATCGTTTTGGCAATTTATTCTCGTCGTGTTTTACCATAAACAAATAATTAAAAAAATAACAATCACAATAAAATTTAATAATATGATTCTCTAAAAATCGTATAAACTGCTTCTTTATATTCCAAGAATAATCAAATAATATTGGTTGCAATCAGCAAATGTCAAAAGGAGGAAACGATATCAATACCCATGAAAAACGCAAGTCGATAAGTATTTGTGCTGTTACATTAATAATGGTTCTATAGAAAGGAAGATATTTCGTGACATAGAACAAGAATATTTGTATCTATGATTTTCAGCTGTCTAGAAAAAAGCACTGTTTATCACAAATACTAAATACAAGACTATAGACTAAGCAACACGAGTTCCAACAAAAAGTGAAGTTGATTGCATGTGCTTCATATTATTCGGCAGATCTTTGCTCAACATTTAACACCCTTCATGGTAAGTATTGATTCGTTAATCGGTCTAATTTTATTATATCACAAACGAGGAACGATGACGTAAATACGATAATAAGTGCATATCGTGGTCATGTGACACATATATAGGTATAAGAAAAGACTGTTATAGTTTTATAATTGAAGTACCTTGTAATCAAATAGTATTTTGTTTTAATTCATTTTTTTTTTAAAACATATTTTACTAATAATCACCTGTAACAGCAACCCTAAGTTGCCCAGGGAAGCAACTAAGGGGACCCCGATTTTCACAGGCCCATTTGTCGGGGAAAAAGTATTCATTCTATCGGTATTTTGTTCTCTCAGAGCTACCTGTATTTATTCAGCAGTTTATTTTATAATACATCAACCCGTTCTTTTGTTATGTTAAATTCTATTACAATAAATTTCTGGTCGAGTGATCTTTTGCCACGTGCTATTCGTTGAAAATTATCTTAAAGGTAATGTGTAGTTCTTTCATAAAAGTTTGATTTAAGATTTTGTTTCCCAAAAAGGATTTATTTCAAAGATATGGTGAGTAAATATTTGCTTATAATATGTACCTGTTGATACAACATGTTCTTGTTACAAGTATAAAATATACATAATTTACAAACACAATAGAAAATACATAGTACATAAAGGGAGTTAAGAGCAATGTATATGATAATTTATTCAGTATTGAAGAGGTCATTACACTGGCCTGACCACGCAAAAATATATATTTATATACAAAAAGTGTCGCACATAGAAGAAAAGGCTTCAATGATCGTATTTGGTTTAAGAGATTTGAACAAAAAGTGCATTTCATGTTTTATCATATTGAAAATCATCGATTTACTTATCCCTTTCTTTTGATATTTTGCGATGTTTCTAGTTTTCCAAATAACCAATTTCGTGATAAGAAGCACCGTATCTAAAATTTGAGAATAAGATGTATCTGCATTTATGACACCAAAATGATACTCGTTTCCGATTTTTGTAATTTTTCGATACTCAATTTTTAACAAAATTCCCATATTATCTCAAAAATTTCCCGCCAAACGTCTTCCACCAGTTTACAATAGATAAAAAGATGAAACAGTGATTCTTTTTCATTACAAAAGTGACACTTTCCGTTTGACCGATTCATTTTTTTTGTATTTTTTCTTCCGTGTAAATTATATTATGAAGTAACTTCCATTGAAGTTGTATAGCTTCCCTATTTGCTAAATTCTTATTCAAAGTATCCCAAATATCTCCCGAGGGTAGTTCCTTCCCAAAATGTAAATTCCATTTGAACTGACTATTTGGAGTAATATTATTCTCATAAAAGTATCTAATATCTTTAAGGCACAATTTTTTGGCATCAACGACAACTCCATTTTTTGAATATTGACAAGAATTTATTATTTTCATAGGTGTATCAGAATGACTTTGCAGTATGGGGTCTGTTTTTAATTCATTCAATTTTAATAGAAAACATTGCTTATAGTGATTCCTTACTCTAAGAAAGGGAAAATATATCCACACAACCGATAAATGACTTCGTTTGGTTTATCATGAGTTCAAGTATGACTGTGCTGTGTTCTCAAAGAAATTAACAGGTGAACGAGACAATAAAGTTTGTGGCATATCACAAAGGTGTGACGCCAGCATGTATGTGAACCAGTTTAAATGGGTTTATATTTAGAAGAAATTGCGAGCAATAACAATATATTATAAATATTTCTAATTTATAGCATCAAAAATGGTGAGGTGCAGAAGATGCTTCAATAAAAAACTGAATATGCGATCCTTATATTTTAACAGGTTAAATATGTAGGTTAATGTTTCTGTCAATGCTGTGGTAACCGGGACAAAATCAAACTTTATCAGTATAAGTAATTTTTTTACTTTCTTTGCAGATTTTTCAAGCAAATCTTTGGAGCACTGGAGGGAAAAAGTGGGCAGAGTAAATATAACAGGACCCGCTGTTGAGTCCACATGGTACCTCCCCTTAATATTATAAATCCCCTATTTCTAATAAACATCATTTATTTGTACCATATGTTTACTAATTTGCCATAGGTTTACTCTAAACATAATGTTTTCTATCAATGTGGCACTCGACTATTAGCTCTATAATCGAAAGGTACATGGATAGTAAACATGTATATGTAGAGTAAAAATAAGGTAAAATGTGCTTTGTCTATATACCTTTGTGTTTCTTAGATACATATGACGTGGCTCTGTTCTTTTACATCACGTCATTGTGCTATTGTGCTATTGTTGTATTCTTGTCGTTCATTTGTGCTAATGTGCTGTGTCTATATCCTTTCTTAAGCTTCTTTGTTACATAATTGTTTGTTTTTATACTGATTAAAATTATAACACAATGTTGACGGCTTTCCCCTAATTTTTTTTGCCTATCATTTCTATTTGTTTTGTTCCCACATCGTTGTAAATATAATGGAATTTTATGCGACTATCATACAAGTGATAGGTTTAGCTAGCTATAAAACCAGGTTTAATCCACAATTGTCTACATAAAAAAAAATCCTGTACCAAGTCAGGAATATGATTCGTTTGATGTGTTTGCGCTTTTGATTTGGGACTTGCCGTTTTGAATTTTCCTCCGAATTCAGTATTATAGTGATTTTACTTTTTGGTATACATATTGTTAAAAACAAGGATTTAGATATTCGAATAATAAGGTCTCAGTGACGTATATCCAACATAACTCTTTTCCTATTTAAGCTACGAATTTGATGCTGTGTTGAGTTAGATGAGAGCCAATTAACAAATCAGGTCATATAACTTATTAACACATCTAATATGAGCAACAAGGCGGGTGTCGCATATGCAACTGGATATGATTACACTCTGGGACAGCACCCGTAATAACCACCGGAGAGGTTCTTCTTGTTCAGTCTTTGGATTTTGATATCGTGTTTTGTAAAATGGTGATTGTCGTTTGTTCGTAAGTTGTTTTTTTTTGCCAAGAAATTGCCATTTCGTTTTTGACAAATATACCTTTGGTATCTTTTACCTCACTTGTTTCATAGAGACTATACATGAAATACAAGAAAGTTTTAAGAAAGCGTTTTAATTTATTTTATTCCATCAATTCTTTTGGCAGGAAAAGAACGGTAATTCGTCAGTAACAAAGACTTATCTTATTTCAGTAATGTTAAAATATCTTCTTCAATTTTATTATCAAAATTCGAGAAGTTAATGACATTTCTTAGAGTAAAAAAACCCCGAAAGAACTTTTTTACAGTATCATCGCATTTTACGAAATCGTAATTGATGACAATAAGGTTCCGACTAAAGTCACACTTGTAATAATTCCAAGCATATTTCCATTCTTTCTTATTCCATTCTTGAGTTCCATTGGTAATGTCACTAAGCAGTATTATAAAATTACGACTTTTGGACATGACGTCAATCGTCTCTTGTTCCCGAGGAGCTCCGAATGCAATGTCCCTTAAAAAATAAAAACGCATCAAACCCTTTTATCTCAAGATAAGGAACCAAGGAAGTTAACAACCATTTTCGAACTAGTGGATCATCCTCATTTGCAGAAATATATATGTCGTGTTTTATACAATTTGGCACTACTGGCTTCTTTAAAAAGTTGTAAAAAGATCTTGTTAGTATAAACAATTCAAATCGAAACTTGAATACAATCGATGCAATCATGATCACTGCAGCAAATGCTGAGCATATCGAAATGTTTAACAACGAAGCATTGTTATTTGTCTCAGAACATCCAAGATCTACTTCTTCCATGTCAGTAATAGGACGTAGTAGTCTATTATGTTCGCATACAATCTGTGTGTTTTTGACACAGCTTTGGTATTGTAACGGTAACTATATTTTCAGCCAAAGATCCTCGCATTTACATTTCATAATGATTTTTCCTAAAGCAATATGGCATGGCTTCAGCATCTGTAATGACCTTGGAATCCGTTGAACTGCATTGCTTGTCATATTGACCAGATGTATTTTTCTAAAAAGATCTAGAACTAGATCTGAAATGGTTATAATTTGGTTATTTGAAAGATCAAGTTTCTTTATCCTTTTAAAAAAATTCAACCCAAACTGTTCTATCCTTTCTAAATTTCTTATGCTATTGTTTGTGAAATCTATATGAAGATGGTCGTACAAGGGCAGGACTGAAGGAAATTTTCTTAATCCAGTTCCAGAACAATCAACAACTGTTCTGTTGTCTATAGCAGGCTGATAAAAACAATGGCATTGTCGCGGACAACAATCAACTAATGACAAGTTACAAATTAATTGATCAAGTTCAGAATTTTTGATGATGTCGAACAATTTCCTCTTCTTCATGTGTCCAGGAGAATCACAAGTCATATAAAAATTCATTCTGTGAAAGCTTTTTACCTGCATTTTAGATATCTTAGCAAAAGGGTAAACTTTACAATCGCAAATCCACTGATTTCCCGTCACAAATATCCACCAGCCAAGTAATTTTCCTGCATGTTTAACGTTAAGTCCATTGTCATTAAAAATTGAAAAGTATGATAAATTGTTATACAACCCATCCAGTAATCCAAAATAAGAAAACTCGGAATTATCTTGACTTTTCCAATTTATTTCGTTTGTTATAGAGCTTATGAAGTTATGTGAAAAATTTGCCTTACAAAAGATTATTTGTTTCCATAATATATTTGTTAAATCAAGCGTAGTAAGATAATTGTATGAAACATCAAATACAAACAAACTTCCATTCACGTTAATTAAAAATCCAGGTTCGATAAATTTCAGTCTGTTATGAGATAAGTCAATTACTCGAATGAATCTCAAGTGCATAAATGTTGTATTGCTCAGGTATTCAACTAGGTTACGTTGCAGTATAAATGTATCTAAGAATGTAATACATGGCACAAGATTAACGTACGTAATTTTGTTGTAGGACAAATCCAAATGTGCAATTTCCGGAAATTCACAGATATTACTTGGAAAACTTTGCAAATTGTTATGACGACTTACTATGTAATAAAGTGAATGACGCAACGTCGGTCTTACAACAGCTACACTTTCATAACTTTGTTCACCAGTCTTTTTTTCAATAGATAGCTTGCCGATGTCGTCAAACATCTGATAGGTGGTGCAAATACAATTTGTTACCTTACGAGATAATGAGCTACACGTTAAATCATTTCTTTGAAATTGTGTTTGTAACGCTTCCTGTAAAATGTTTGCCATTGGTTTTGAGTCTTGATCAGGATAATTCTTTAATGAAAATAGATAGTGAGGCAAATAATCTATTTTCGGATATTGATCCGTTTGTACAAAAAAAAATCCGAAAATGAGTTCAAAAAGCATATTTATCCAAATGCTCATATAAAACAAGACACCAACTTAATTGTTTTACGGCAGTTATGATATATGATTCATTTATATCTTTAATACTATCTCCTGTACACTTGTGAGAGGATGAAGATAGGCTGAAGTGATCTTCATTTATAAGCTGATATTCATACAGGTCTCTCAAGTATTTTCTAAAGTGCTTATAAGAATGTTTTTCCTCAAATGATAAATTTATTTAAGATGTAAGTTACCAAACATCCTTTTGATCCTTGCATCTTCCTTATTTACGTTGATGGAAGGGAAGGTTATGTATAAGATGGATACTATGTCCATCAACATCAAGTATGAAGAAAAGAAAATCTATAATATTATCGAATACAGATTTCTTATCTTGTTATAGATAAGATCCATCACAACATATAAGGATTTCGACAGTTGTTATCCATTCGTTTGATGTCTTCAAGCTTATGACTTTGTCATTTGCTAGGAACTTTCCGCTTAGAATTTTCCTCGGAGTTCGGTATTTTTGTTATTTTATTTTTCAGATACTCAGAAATGATTTCAGTGTCCATTTGTTTAAATGCTTAGTCTTTCTGTTGTATTATAACATGTAGTCTACGAATGCCAATTGATGAGATGTACCAAAGCATGTTTTTATTATTGGGATAATACTAGCAAAGTTTTAAAATGTTTACTCAAATTAATGTAGTCTGTATAGAGATGCTAACTTTATCATTTGTAACTTGCTTGATGTGGCTTTCATTGCATGCGAGTACTACTTTTTGTTAGACTTTATAAGTGCTACATGCCGAGATTATGCGTCAATGTGTGATGTGTCTGGTAGCTGTCTATCACTTGTTTTTGTTAATTTTGGCCGTTAGATTTATGTCTTTGAATAAATCCTCATTATTTCATGACCGGGCTTTTTATAGCTTACTACATGGGGTTTTAAAGTGATCTGTGATTTTCTTTCCATCACGGTTGTCGTTCAACCCTCTATTTCTGTTTTTTTATTACTGCATTGAAAAATCGCAAAGTCTTCAATATTCATAAATGTGAGAATGAAATTGGTATACTTCTACTTTATTTGGCTTTTGAACTTTTTTATTTGAGCTTCACTGATAAGTATTTTGTAGACAAACAGAGTGACTTGCGTGCACAATTTAAAATCCAGCATATACTGTATACGATGAATTTATTTACGATGGTATCAATTTGTATCATGTTCACATGTGCAGCGGACAAACAAATGTAACAGATGACATTATGTAAATGAATATTACCAGCATCATTAAACAATTCAATAATTCAATAATAAGATAAGTGATGGACATTCAAAGATGATTATCATCAGGAATCTTCATTGTTTTTACAAAACAGAAGTGGCATCATACAGCTATTGGTATGATATTTTAAGGCGTTTATCACTTGTATCTTTCATTTCACTGACTGACTCAAATGATTGTAAAAATAAAATAATAATAAAAAAAAGAACACGTAGGAAAAAGATGAATAATATAATTATCTTTTTCCATTTAAATATATATATATACTATCATTTTTAGCAGTCTTTTAAAAGGCGTGAGTAGCGACCATCCTTAAAAAAGACACCAAAAATACCAAAGTGATGTTCAAACACATGAGTCGAAAGAAACTGACAATGCCATTGCTTGCAAAAAAAAAAAAAAAAACACGTAAGAGACAAACACTATACATGGATAATGATACAGAGTTATATCTATTTACATATTGATACAAAAAAATATGGTCACTGCGTGTAGTGCCTCATCCTACAAACACAATTGATATTATAATGGTTAGATTTTCATAAATTATAAAACATTGTTAAAAGAAGAAAATGCATTTAATATTGTAAATGTGAGTTATACTTTAAACAAATTGCCCCTCTGAAATTTAATGATGTGTGAGAAAATATGAGTTTTCAATTATGGTTTTTAAAATAAACCAACTGAATTAGACAAATTCTTTGACGATAAAAGGCGTCAGAAATATAAACAAACATATATGTATCTAAGTTTCTTTAGTTCATGTAAAATTAAAATAAATAACGTATGTGCATCCCAATCTTATTGCGACATTTTGGTGCCTTGAACTATTTGGTACGAGCAAATCAAAATGAAAAGAAGAGAAAAAAAATGAACCAAAAGTTGATCAAACAAAATTTAGGTAAATTCAAAGGGTATAGCTGTCAAAATCATATTCACGGATTTGACTCAAATTCTCATATTTGATTTATAACATACTAAAACACATATCCAAATTACAAAAAGTCTGAAATAAACAGTAAACAATGCATATACTAGATAACATATGTCACAATTTCGTGTGTATTGTAGTCCAGACGCCATCTAATTTAATATAGAGGTGACCTTCGAAAACTGCCGACGGTCAAATGAACATAACTATATAAATAAATAGTGACCTCGTGCAATTGGATTTTTCTATGTCAGTTTGGTTTCATATTATAGGTGAAAAATATAAGTTATTTATCGTTTTTACCTGTATAAGAATGAGTCTTTGTGGATCGAGTCAGCCAATCAAAAGATTTACCTTTGTTTCACTTTAAATGTTGACATTCTTTTCCTTTTAAAAACCATCACGCACAATTCATGCGTAATCCATCTCTAGTTAAAAGGCTAAATTGAAGGTCACATGAATACGGTTTCAATGAGGTCGAATTATTCAGTTCCAGATTTTATGTACAGATTATTTATCATAATACCATACAGACAATGAGAACGATTATGTAATAATTCAACACTAAATAAATAGTATGCATAGATTAAAAAGTTATACCACCACCATCAATAAGCAAAATACAAATAAAAACAAAACAAAACAAAACAAAATCAAATACAAATTATAAATCACAGTCAGTTTAGTTCAATCAAATAAATCATATCATATTACATTAATGATACGATAACATTATCATAAAATACAAATGATTCTGCCAAAAGGTTTTCATTGTCATAAAACGGAATATTATCTGCCTTTTCTGCATTCAAAGTGTTAATCAACTGATATCAATGACATCAAAATGTTACAAAAAGCAGTAACGTCATGATCAGAAATTCAAAACATTTAAATTATATATAAATTCAGAATAAACAACCACTGGGTCGATGCCACTGCTGGTGGAGTTTTAGTTCCCCGATAGTATCACCAGCCCAGTAGTCAGCACTTCTGTGTTGACTTGAGTTATCATTGATATGTTCATAATTATAAATTAACTGCTAACAAAACTTTGAATTTTTGAAACACTAAAGCTTTTCTATCTCAGGAATAGATTACCTTAGCTGTATTTTGCAAAACTTTAAGGAATTGTTGGTCCTCAATGCGCTTCAACTTCGTACTTTATTTGGCCTTTTTATCATTTTTTGATTCGAGCGTCACTGATGAGTCTTTTATAGACGAAACGCGCGTCTGGCGTAAATATAAAATTTCAATCCTGGTATCTATGATGAGTTTATTTACAACCACTGGGTCGATGCCACTGCTGGTGGAGTTTTAATTCCCCGAGGGTATCACCAGCCCAGTAGTCAGCACTTCTGTGTTGACTTGAGTTATCATTGATATGTTCATAATTATAAATTAACTGCTAACAAAACTTTGAATTTTTGAAACACTAAAGCTTTTCTATCTCAGGAATAGATTACCTTAGCTGTATTTTGCAAAACTTTAAGGAATTGTTGGTCCTCAATGCTCTTCAACTTCGTACTTTATTTGGCCTTTTTATCATTTTTTGATTCGAGCGTCACTGATGAGTCTTTTATAGACGAAACGCGCGTCTGGCGTAAATATAAAATTTCAATCCTGGTATCTATGATGAGTTTATTTACAACCACTGGGTCGATGCCACTGCTGGTGGAGTTTTAATTCCCCGAGGGTATCACCAGCCCAGTAGTCAGCACTTCTGTGTTGACTTGAGTTATCATTGATATGTTCATAATTATAAATTAACTGTAAACAAAACTTTGAATTTTAGAAATACTAAGGCTTTTCTACCTCAGGAATAGATTACCTTAGCTGTATTTGGCAAAACTTTTAGGTTCTCAATACTCTTCAACTGTGTACTTTATTTGGCCTTTTTAACATTTTTTTATTTGAGCGTCACTGATGAGTCTTTTGTAGACGAAACGCGCTTCTGGCGTAAATATAAAATTTTAATCCTGGTATCTATGATGAGTTTAATTATAAGACATATAACAAGAACGAAACCTTATTTCCCAGGCAAAAAAAATTGAATCATTACAAATTATAAACTCAAAAATTTATCGTACAGAGATGGTACATAAAAGGATTTGAACTTCGAAAAACGGATATAGACAAACAACTAATATGAAGAAGTTACAAAAGCTATCTTTTTCTAAAAATGTTTATTAATGCCAATGAAAGTCACCACATAAAATACATTATACCGAGTTCTATGCCCCTTTTAAGTTTTGTGACAATGTTTGTTCAAACTTAACTGCATATTTGTATCTTTGTTTAAAAATTCAAAAGATCATTGAAGCAATATTAGGTGGCTCTGTCTCTGGACATTATTGTATCGCTTAACGTTGATATCTAAAATATGATTAATAGATATGACAAAGACCTTGATAAAACGAAAATAAATATTGGGAATATAATAGTGTTTCCAGCAATTTTTAGTATTTAAAAGAGTCACAATGACACCTCTTAAATATAAGAAAGGTCACTGATTAAAATGATCACTAAATCAATAAAAAGATGTATTTGGAAGCGACAACCTTGACCGCTTGTCTCAAAAGTTGTAGGTTTTTGAACTTGTCCTTTTTTTCATTTAAAGTCCATATTAATATCCGTATATTTACAAAAAATCACATGTACCTTTGTAATATTGTTACCGGTAAAACAAAAAGGCTCACATTCGAATAAGTGTTCTATCTCATATTTCTTTACAAACACATTACTTTACTTTTTTTTATATATATATCTTACACATATTAGTTTATCAATTTTTAACAATCATTAATTTAACCTGGAGACTAATCAAAATATCAGAGTAATTCATACTTTGGTGTTTTTGCTTACACGAGAAACGATTTAATCTTTAATTGAATTAAAATGAAAGAAGACAACAAAATGAGTATGATATAAATATTTTAGTTGATAATGCCGAAGGGTAAAATGATAAGAACTCACAAAGTTCATAATGTTCATTGTGTGTAGAAAATGAATTAGGAATAGAAACAGGCTTTTACGTACAATGTTAAATGCCGGAATTAATTTGTTCAAGCATTTTATATATTCCGAGTAAAATGGATATGTAACAAAAGTTGAGAACCATCTGTCAACTACTATGGACTGAATTGAGTTTCTGTACTCATGGTGTTAAACAATTAAATATGTTGTTCATGTAAAAATTGTATTTATAACACCAATCAGAGGCAAAGAAAATCAAACTTTGTATGCAACCCTTATCATTTAATCAGCTAACCTAACCAATGATATACCACATGATGGTTAGATTTGTTAATCAGTTAGCAAAACCGTACAAATTGAAACGTCGCATTTTTAAGATTTAATCCGCAAAATAAACGTAGAAAGTCGATAAAATTGTATCTAAAAATTAAAATGGGTAGTTTCAACCTAGTACCATAATACACGCGGATTTAATTACTCTTCTTAGTTCAAAACCACAGATTGATTGTTATCTGACTTATAAATGACCCTATGTATATTTAAGAGAATGATGATCTCTCTCGGGATGAGAAAGTACTAGCGTCAACGAGTACTTATCATCAAGAAACGCATAATCTTTTTCTTACAAACTTAAAATATCGTAAATTACTCAAGGCTCAAATGGTGGTTTTATTCAAGAATTTGTTCCATTGTCAGTGCAATGTTTTTAATTAATGGATTGCTCCTTTCTTAGGTATCTTAATTATATATTAGTCTAAATGAAGTGAAAACGTTCTTGTAGTTTTGGAAATTGTGATAAATTGTGTTTTAGACTTTAGTTGACACAATGGTACAATGAAATGGTAGAATTTGTATAAGTTTCTCAATTGTGAGTATGAGTGTAACTTATCTTTTTGTTTATTTACAGTTCAAATTATAAATAAAAAAAAAAAGATTTACAACTGTAGTGCATTCCAAAACCAACTTTATTTCAGCATTTACATCAAATACTACTTAATTAACTTAAATTTAACAACAAAAAGATACTGCGGATACAATAATTGGATTTTTGGTAAGCGTATTATCTAAAAATTAAAGTTAAATTTAATATAAGAAGTTCTAAATAAATTCACCTAATTATCTAAATGATCACAATTATATTTCACACGTAAACATCGAACATATTTCTTTTCTGTTTTCTTTTCTTCTAAATTGAACTTTCAATAATAATCCTGTCAATTTGATAAATGTGCTTCTGGCAGTTGTGACTCATTTGTATAAGTTCTTTATTAAACCTGTGAATAGGCCAAAATAATATTCTTATACCTTAGAGAACATGTTTACATTCATTCTTCACAATTGATGAACACCAAATTTTACAGTTTGATTGGTCAAAAGCACTTTGCTATATTCGATTTTATATATACACATAATAATACTCGATCATCCTGTTCTTCATAGAAAAAACTGATTATCTTTAATTTTCCATGTACAAAAACTGTTAAAAGAACTGTAAAAAAATTAATATTTGAAAATCAATTGATACCGACATCAAGTTTGTAAATAAATCGTAGCTGTATCCCGACTGTTCTGAAACCGATGATATCTAAACTCATAACTCGGAGAAGAAAGTCCTAGCACAGAATTTAAAGTCGATCCCATATCCTTCCTATATTTAGAAAAATCAATGCAAATACTAGCTTTCATAAAAGCTTGTATATACCTATTAGAAACATCACGAAATGTAAATATCATATTTCAAGGAGTTTCTAGAAACTGGTCTGCTTATTTGTCTCCAAAAGCGTCGCCAGAGAATATAGATTTCAATATAAAAATTATTGTCCGTAAATGTGAAAATCACGACAAGGCTTACTATGATTCCAATACATAAGCTTAACCAATTAAGATGATAATCTTCTGTACATGCTAGCTCGCTTTTTGTAACCTGAGTAATAGATTTGTAACCGGTTTCGGTCTTACAGAATATCCGTGTGTTATTATAGCAAGGCATTGTTGATGACGGTAGCCAACTCTTGAACAAAAGATCGTTACATGTACAAACAAGATCAAGTCTTCCTAACTGAACATTGCAAGGCCGTAAGTTTCTTAGGGACATATCAATACTTGTTATCGGGTTATGCTTCATATTAATCATCGTAATACTTTTTAGCTGAGACACAACAAATTCCGAAATACTACCGAAATTGTTTCCTTCAAAATTGATTTCTTTTATTCGGAAGTTGTAATTCTTTGTTCTTTCAAACTGGTTATCTAGATCAGAAATTAAATTCTTAGAAAAGTCTAATGCCAAGTTCTTGTATTCTGGTAATAACAAAGGAAATTTTTTCGACGATAATTTGGTATGACAATTGACAACAGTTTTGTTCTGACTTGGGTGATAAAAGCAATGACATTTGTGTGAGGACATCTTGCAGACATTGAAATATTGCAGATAAGTAAATCTGGATAGTGCAAGAAGTTTTTAATAATTTTATTCTTAAACTGTGGTGGGCTGTTTCATTTGAAATTGACATGACCTGCATGTAAAATATCAACGCAATAGTAGCCTGCGAGACAAACGGATAAAACTTGCAATCGCATAACCAGTTATTATGCCTAATGTCGAAACTGTATTTTTGAAAGTTTTCCAAATAATTTTATGTCATTAAAACCTATTTTTTTTTTAATTGAAAAAATTACTAAAGTTCTTATATGTGAAGTCAAGATATCTCCCATGTCCAAATGTGATATCCTGTTGAAATGAAAAGTTTGAGAGATTTGTAACGTCGTTCAGAGCATTATGAGAGAAGTTAACATTGCAGAAGTATCTTTGTCTCGTCCAAACTATGTTTGTGACATCGATTTTTGTCATATTGTTAAACGATATATCAAAATGAAACATACTTCCTGCCATATGTAAGAAAAACTTCGGTTCCAATTTGATGATTTGGTTGAAGGAAACATCAATTCTACGCGGATGTTTCATTGTATTTTGTTTCCTGCCAATAGTAATGTATCTAGCATAGACAAGCATAATATATATCGGATATCAGTTATTTGATTGAATGACAAGTCGATGTAAACAATTGTACTAAAATTGCAGACCGAAGTCGAAATGTCAGTAAGATTTCCGTAAATTAAGTAATAGAAATGAACATCATGGTCTGTAACTTTTAATTCATATCATTTTCAACAAACAAGACATCAAAATGTCCAACTTTAGTAACATTTAGTTTTCCATTCAAATTCCCTTCAACTATCCATAATAGTTGAGCCCTACATGTTTAGCATTCCATACTATCTTCAAATCTCATTGTGGTAAGAAAATTTTGGGATTCGCATTCCTTAGGACAACGTAAATCTGATCTATTGAATAACACTCCAAGTTGTTCGTCCAAAGATTCACTTGAATAACCATTATGACATAATACCACCATCAAAAGCGCAAGGCTCAATTCTGACATTTTTCAATGAATGAACGCTAACTTTATTCGTGATGTGATTTATGTATGCTGTTAGCTGTCAGAAATTCAAAATTATTTTTTCATCCTTGTTCAAATCAAACATATGTCTTATTTTAACACAAAGAAAAAATAACATAGTTCAAACAAACGTTTATTTTCTGAATGTCAAGGTCTTTTCGAGTCTCCAATTCGATACGATGTTGGTTATTCAGGTTTCAAGATAGGAGCATACATTAAACATATGTTTTAAAATATAAATTACACTGTAAAATAAAACGATCACCTCAAGCGTTATGCTTGACCAAGTGTAACACAGAGGAATAAAAGAATAAATTAATTAACTTTAAATCTACATTTAATTTTGTACATTTGTACTCCATTTGAATATTTGATTACCGAAGTAAAATATAGGTTTACATACACAGTCAAATTGCATCATCGTGTTTAAATATGATAAACTCTAATACATCATTAACAGTCTTTAAACAAAAAAAAAAACATGTATAAACCACAGCAGTCATATATTTGTATTGTTTATCACTGCATTTGCTCGAAATCAAATTAGGACATCACACATAAATGAGTTCTCCAAACAGAATGAAACTATGTGTTACTACAGAATATGTGTCTCCAAATAGATTGAAACTAGTAAAACAAAAAAAACAAAAAAACAAAAAATAATTGTCTCCAAACAGAATGCGACTAGACACATAAAAAAATAAGTATCTCTAAACAGAATGAGACTAGGTGTTTCAATTGAATACCTATCTCCTAACAGATTAAGACTGGTGGTATCGATTTGTAAAGTATCTCCAAACGGAAAGAATCAATTAGGTGTACATACGTTAATATAATGATTATTTAAAAACAGAATGAGAATAGGTATATCAATAGAATGAGTATCTCCAAACAGAAAGAGACAATTAATTAGCTGTATCAATAGAATAAGTATCTAAAAACAGAATGATATTTGTTGTATCAATAGAATGTGTATCTCCAAACAGAGTGAAACTAGGTGTATCAATAGAATGAGTGGCTCCAACGAATGAGACAATGTATATATAGAATAAGTATCTCAAAACAGAATGATATTTGGTGTATCAATAGAATGAGTAACTCCGAACAAAATGAAACTAGGGACATCAACAGAATACGTATCTACAAACAGAATGATACAAGGGACATCAACAGAATTAGTATCTCTAAACAGAATGATACAAGGGACATCAACAGAATAAGTATCTTCAAACAGAATGAGACTGGATGAATCAGAAGAATAAGTTTGTTTAGTGATACACAGAATGAGAGCGAGGTGAATCAAGATTGTCAGTTTCTTTCTGCATCAGAATACAAAGAATTTCCAAACAGAATGAGACTTAGTCGGTATGAGAAACGTAGAATAGGTTCAGCAACAGAGTAAACATATCCGAAGTGAGAAAGAAAAGATGAGTAAAATATCTCCGAACGGATCAGAGTAAGACTTGCTGGATCAACTTAGAGAGCTTCATAAAACTGAGATTCTTTAACAGAGCAATTTTACTTTTCTGCTGAACAGATTGAAACTACGGGCCTCAAACGTGTCAGTTTCTCAATAAGGAGTGTGTTGATATTTTGAGAGACCTTATTAAATTATAAAACTATATAGGTCAAGGTCCGTAATCAATATTAGTGTATTGATTTTTCGATGAACTTATTGATAACATTATTTTAATAACAAAACTTTATATTTAAATTACTCCATAAACTAATTTAGAATGTGAAAAGAATCACATCGTTTAACATCTGTTTGTGATTTGGCAAAAACGATGAACTTTACTCAAAGTTATGAACCAATATTTTTAATATATCCTTCATATTTATGATAACATAATATTAAATTATTACCGAAATTATTTAAAGTTTATGTGAAAATCAGACGTTCCATTGCCATAGTAACGATGCAATAAATCCGACATGCAAAAACATCACATTTTCAGCACAAATGTTAATGTTAATATGTATAATTTATTAAATAGGTACTTTGAAAGATTCCACTTCTTATTGTATATTAAGTCAATTAAATACTATTTTAATATAACATTATCTACAATGTAGCATACTCAGAGTACCAGAAATATGACATTTTAATGGATATAAATCCCGATGCGTAGCCAAGGGTTTTAAATGTTCATAAAACAAGACCAAGTATTGTCTGACCAATTAAGAACATATTCAAATCTTCGAGTGATATTACAAACTTCTCATTTGCCATTGTTATTAATCAAACTGTTGTATGAGTTTAATTTGAAGTTTAATACTGTTAATAAAAGAGATGTAAACCAGATATAATGAGCATTTCAACAGACCGAATGAAAAAGCTCCGAGATAGTTTTGTGAGAAAAAAAAGGGATAAGTTTTTTAAAACTGGATTTTTTTATGCTTCAGGTAAAATGTATCCTTATATATCTCAAATTTCTTCATTTTAAAAAGCACACAATGATAAATATGCTTTTCAAAACATTCAATTGTGGTAAAACTTAATCAATTTATACTAACATTATGATCGTGTCAACCTCGAATGCTTACTTTTTGTTATGGATCAATGCATTTGTTTTCTTTTAAGACACATAGAACCAGGATTTCTAATACAAATTGATGGAAGTTTTCTTAAATTTGATGCATCTCAAAAAAATTTAACAACTATAGAAGTTACTTTTTTTTTTGAGGCAATAGAACCAGCTTTCTGTCATTCTTGACTCGGTTTTTGTGTGTGTCTGCCTTATATTTGTTTTTGTTTATTCTTTTGTCATCAATCCTCGTTATTATTTTTTTTTGGGGGGGGGGTTCAATCTTTTTAAATTTGTCTTGTCGAAACCTGTTTTAGTTGACTTAAACGGATAGTAGCTACGATTTTTATTAAAATTATTGTTCTAATCTATATGCCGGATTTTGTACAAAAGGTTTATTTAGAATGAATAAAACCATCACTGTTTACTTTCCAATTAGCATTTAGAAGCTTTTTAACGTTTTACACCTGAATTTATTTTTTGTCTATAGACAAAAATTCGATGTTAAGCCAACCCTTATTCATATGACCTATGTTGACCTTAACTCAGCAGTTCCCAATGCGCAATCGCAAGTTGTCCCTCGAAGGGAAAATGTCTAACAGAGGAACGTTATCGCCGAAATGGAACGTGTGTTTACAGTTTCTGCGAGAAAAAGAAACAGTAAAGAGGTGCAGACAAGTTATTGTAAATTGAAAATAAATAACGGCGATGAGATCGGTCATTAGAATCATTTACAAACACCCGTCACGCAGATAAAGTCATTATATAAGCAGTCGACATTACGACGGTTTGCGAAGTATATTTTGTTGTTTACATAATTTGATAAAAGGTTTCAAATGTGTACGTTTAATCTAAAGAAATTGTCAAATACGTAAGAAAACAAAAGCACATGTTCATATTTATTTATATCTTTAGTCATCTCACTCGCTGTGTCGGCAAAGTTCGGGAAGTAAACCCGATGCATAATTAATGAGATGAAAAGGCACGCTACACGATATTAATTATCAATTATTAACACTTCTGTACATTATATAAACATTCCACCGATCTTATTGTTAATTTAAAGTACATATCTTTGATTTCAGCAGCTTTAAAACTTGGTCATAATTTTGTCAAAATCGTAGCTACTATCCCTTTAACAGTATTGGTTTTGTTCGTTTTGCTTATTATGAATAGTGAACGCCGTATTGTTACCTACTGTTGTTTACATTCGTGTTTTTTGGACTCAGATGGATAGTTGTCTCATTGACAATTATATACAACATCTCCCTATTGGTACATAGGTGGACGTCTTCAAATAAGTACTTTTGAAAGACATACTGATTTCAGTTTAAATTCCCATATCTGTATAGAACATATCTTATGTCTCATCATATGGCATTTCCATTTCTTAATTTTAATGGTTTTGCGAGTCCATTTGCACATTTTTAGGACCGTATTAAAGGATAGTGTTCCTATCTCCAGAAGTGTTATGATGAACTTTGACTAAATTTTACACTTAACCATAAAAAAAACGTTCCCAAATACATAGCGTCTATGTTTTGTTTCGCGTGACATATTGTCTTGGTCTAATAACTAAAGATATTATAGTCATCTTTCATTTTGTTTCAATAGCCATGATGATAATTCACCACCTGAATCTGGTATTTTTGGGTAAACATTGACATAAATGTACGAAAATATACATACATTTTTTTGCAAATTTCTATGAATGATACACTGGAAAAAAAAACTATTACGCGTTCACTCACTACCAACACATTGCAAAATTTCTAATAGTTTGCATCCATATCGATAATTAGTGAAAAAACATCTACTATTCACATGTAGCTCACATAAAGTATGATTAAAAAATGAAAATAGTGAAAAACGAATATATTCAATGAATCGGGCCAAGAATGATTCACAATAATCGTTATTTATGTTTTTTTGTACTTTTGTGATGTATTTATTTCTAAATGTGAAGCGCTTAGAGTAATTGTTGTTATTATATAATGCATTCTATAAATATTGTATTTATTTATAATTATTTGCTCTTATGATATCATAATAATCGTCAAAATAGTGAAATTGCCTATTAATTGGGATTCAATATGTTATAATTTGTCAGAATCTTTAATCATATGGCAATGTATTTTGCATGCAAAGAAGAATATAGTTTTGACGTCAAAGAAACTACAATTTAAGTAAAAGAGAGGCGAAAGATAACAAAGGAAGATTCACAAGACAAAAACAAACTGACAGTGCCATTGAAAATACTGCGTTGTGTTTATTAACGACCTTGACTATCCTTATATGTCTTGTACGGTCTGTAAAAAAAAAGAAAAAGGATGAACGACAAAACAAAACAACATAAAAAACTAAACTTGTAGCAACACAAACCCCACCAAACACTGAGGGTGATTTCAGGTGCTCCGAAATGGTAAGCAGATCTACTTCAAATGTGGCACCCGTCGTGTTTATTTTTAATCTTCAGTTTTTTAATTTTTCGTAACTTGCATTCAACTACCTAATTTCAGACTTGTGACTACAGAAGCTTCTAATTCTTGATATATTCTGCCTTTTTTATTTAAAAATTTACTGATTAAATCTCAAAATATTAACCGAATGTTATAGTGCCTCCTAATGTTGAAGTCGAACTTCCATGAGCAACACGATATGTTTCACATGTGGCGCCGAATCTGCTTATCTTTAAGGACCAACTGAGACCACCCTCGTTTTTTTTTGTCGTTCGTGGTGCGCAGTCTTTATATTGTCTTTGGTTTTTTTACTGTTTACCCTTTTTTGTCATTACTTCGTGTTTGCTATGGCGTTGTCAGATTGTTTTTAATTTATTTGAGTTTGAATCCCCTTTTTATCCTTTGGCTTTTTTTAAAAGATTAATCACACAATAATGGAATAAAATGGCATTTTCTATTTTATTATGTTTATGGCAAAAAGTATTTTCTTTGTGGTTGGACATCCTCATTGCTCTTCAATTCCGTACCTTATTTGATCTTTTGATCTTTTTTCATGTAAGCGTCACTGATCAGACTTTTGTTGACGAAACGCACTTCTGGCGTAATAATTTTCAATCGTGGTATCCATGATGAGTTTATCTATTTCACACACTACACTACAAAAATGTATAAAACTATGATAAACAGGTACATCAATTCATAATAATTTTGCGTACTTCTTTATAATAAAACTACAAATAAAATTGCAATTAATGAAATTATTTCAAATGTTTACATTAAAGCTGCTTTGCAATGTAAGACCTCACTAGAAACGAAAGTTTTGTGCATTAATTAACATCTTAAAAAAAAACAGGAAGTCTTCCTGGTACCCTGATATATGACTGAACGTATTTATTATTTGAAACTAAAGCTTAGTGCAAGCATATCACCAAATAAGAAGCTATAATTCTGCTCAAGCAGAATTGGAGGAAAAACTTTAAAAAAAGATTTATAACTATGTATTTATAGCCATTAATAACAAATAAAACAATATCACCTTCATATCTGCTATTTCTTACATCGAAACTTTTAATAAATAGAATACTGTTTCAGAAATGTGAAGTTTGCCACACCTATTTGAGAATCAGAAAAGTTTTGTTGATCGTACTTTTTTAACATTTCATCTTTGTTTGTAAATAAGGATGCTATTTCGTCCTCTATCGACTTCTTCGAAAAATCAATAAATTGTCCAATTCGTACATAGGCTCAGAGATATTGCTTTGCAATTTCATTTCGACCCAAGAGATCGCAATTAAGATTGATAATTTCCCTGTTCAGAATATCGTAGCCTTTTCAATAGTCGTCTGGCGCGAAAAGGCCGATAAATCAATTTTAGAATTTAATATTTTTGGAGACGGTCAATTTCCGGAATTGCATGCTTTATCATCACCATTTTTTCTTTGGCCATCGATGAAGACACTAGTGCTGCATTCTTTGACAATAAGGTATATTTAAAAAGACAGTATTATCAATGTATTATCGTGGTATCAACATATGTTAGCAATGTTAGAATACCTGAATAAATAGTTATTTTGGCAAGGACAATTCATCACTTCCCATGAAAACATGATTTTGAACAAGTTCACTTATCGGCAATTCCGGGCGCCAAAGCAGATCAAATTCCTGATGATTTTTACTACGACATTCAGATTTTTATTAATTACTGCATATTACCGCTTTTTTAAAATCAATTTTTGTTTATATTTTCAACAAATAAAAGTAAAATACTAGTTCGAGTTGTCGTTCGTAGTGATATAGTTTGTTCAAAAAACAGTGTCTGTTTCTGGTACAGTTTGGCAGTTGTTAATAAACAATTAAGTTGTTTCAACTAAAAAACATGTTAGCTTCTGTGTGTGTGGGTTATTTTTTTTATAGTAATATTTTACAAAAACAAATTGTTTCTTACATATGTACATGTGGCAGACAGGATTATTATGTTATTTCCCTTGTGTAATGGCCTGACCATTAAGTATAACCACGATTGGGCTCAAGCAATAAGACTATCAGGTGCTGACAATTTATTCTCAAACCAATCTAAACAAATGGTAAAAAGCTGAAAATATAAAATAAAATACAATTTTACAATGTGTTCATTTAATGTTATAAAGTATGAATGTCAAGTGTAGACAATAGCAAAGTCCATAGAACGCGAAATAAAGCTGCAGTTATTAAAGGTGAAGTTTCCAGTATATCACGGATAAAGAGTTCAATTATGTGAAGAACGATTTGAAGGCATCAAATACAAAGTTATAAATGTAACTCACTCTGTGGTTAGCCACGAATTGTGTCCTAGATGACGTTTGTACTTCTCCAGTTCTGGAATGACCTTGCAATATTCAGTTCGAGATACGTGTAAGAAAGGGAAAGGTAACGATGATACGATGTTTAAAGTTCTAACAAGCTCTTATAAGGTTAAAGATGAATAATCCTCCTAAACTGGAACACATAAACAGATTAAGAATATAATCAAACGAACTATATAAATTGAGGAAAGGCGTAACAGAATACTCCCCGTCTGATGTCTATCTGATATCACTATTCCATAATTAAAACAAATAAAATGTTAAATATATAACAACAGTCCAAAGTTCCACTTATAGGAACTTGGAAGTAATGCAACGGGAGGCTGGGTATTTCACAGCCTCTATCCTAGACAAGGCGGTGTTTCCGACGAGATCACGGCAATCTAAGATCCAATTCCATGGCTGTAGTTCTGATGGAAGAATCTTCTTTCGACACAGATATGCGATCCAACGAGGACGTCTTGCGAAACGGACGCTTTCCTTTACGTTCACGGCATACAGTAGACCAGCGGTTGCCATGTTCCTTTTCTCTGTGACTTAAGTCCGAATTGTCTATTCTACTTTCCTCTTGTCCTTGCGTATACAAAGGCAAATTGAAGCTTTCCTTGGGAATTGAATGTTTTCGGATGTACTTTTCTTTGTCGGCATTCACTTTTGGTGATGTTGCTTCCGAAATGAACTTTTCGGCTTCTGCAAATTTGACGATCGAAGTCGCTGATTTCGTTTTTGGTTGCCCATGTAAACGGGGATATTGTTTAAACGAATCAGTTCGAATTCCATTTGACTGGGTGTTGGTTTTATTACACTCGGGTAATTTCTTTGTATGTGGTTTCACAATACTGCAAGTTGGATTTGTTTCCTTTGTAGTGAGTTCAAGGTGAACATGTTGCTTATCGGAGCGTATTTCACCAACGATAATCCAACCCAGGTTTAACTTTTGCGCAAATGGAACCTTTGGTGGTCCTAGACGTTGATCAAGGACGTGATGTGCCTCTATTAGGTCTCTTCCAATGAGCAATAGGATTTTGCATTTTCCATCAATCGGGAGAATATTTTTTTGTAGTTCTTGCAAGTGTTGATATTGCAACATATCCTCAGTTGTAGCAATTTCGTTCCGATTATTGGGAATGGTATCGCATTCAATCAGTTCAGGCAGATTGAATCTAGTATTGTCTTGTACAGACTTTACGACAAAGCCGTTTCCTCGTTTTCCGGAAGTAACCTTGCTGCCGGAGCATGTGGATAACATATAGTCTTTTGTTTCTTCCTGTACGTTGAATAGGCTGAAGAATTCAGGAGCGGCGAGAGACCGGTTGCTTTGGTCGTCAATAATTGCATACATGCGAATTACTTTGTCCTGATTATTTTTGTGAAAGACATTCACAGGGAGTATCTTGGCACAAGATTTACTACTGTTGCCATCTTTGCAGATATCTGTGCAAGTTGAACTTACAGAGGTTAGCTTGGTTTCAGCTAACTCAAGTTGCTCCCCGCCGTAGGCTGTATCAATTAGCTCCCCGCCGTCGACTGATCTATGCGGTGAAGGCGGTGCACCTTTGGGTTGGTACACTCGATTTGTATGTAATGTGGTGGTGTGTTGTTTACTTCCGCATTCATTGCAACTGATACTTGCGTTGCAATCACGACTTCTGTGCATAGTCGAATCACAGCATTTGTAACAAAGATTGTTTTGCCTCAACAGTTTCTTGCGTTCCTCGATTGATTTGGCACGGAACGCGCGGCATTCGTTTAAGGTATGCTTTGTATTATGCAAAATGCAAAGACTTTGTTGTTCACTGCTGTCTCCAGGTTGCTGTTCAACTGCTGTCTTATGAACATTGACTTTAGAATATGTTTGAGGTGTGAAATTTGGCGCAGCACCTTTTGTACTTGGTGTGACTCTTGACCCAAAAATGAACCCAGGATCGTTCTTAATTTTGCTAATTTCTCTGATGAAGGCAGAGAATTCTGTGAAAGGTGAAAAGGCAACTTCATATTTAGTCTTGTATCTTGAAGCCCTTGTTATCCACTTTTCTTGGAGTCCGTATGGCAGTTTTTCCACAATAGGATTTATCCCGGACGAAGAGTCGAAATAAGCAAGCAAACATCCCAGCTTGGGATTTTCCTTGTGATATTCTATTTCTGATAGAATATCAGACAAGTCATAAAGACGTGCGCTATCTTTGTTCGTCAAGGTAGGAAAATTGACAAGTTTGCTTGTGAGAGAGGCCTCCAACATTTCTGGAGCACCATATCGCTCATCCAGTCTCTGCGATAACCTCTGTAGGCCTCTTGTTGGGTTGTTGGCATTTGATGTCCTTATACTCAAGGCATGTTTGGCAGACTCTGGCCCTAGCCACTTAATCAGTAAGTCTATCTGTTCCGAGTCCGAAACTTGTAATTCGTCTACGACGTTTTTAAAGCTGGCTTTCCATGTATGGAAGGATTCTGCCAGCACGTTGAAGCTTGTTAGCCGAGAGAACAACAGGTCCTTGCGTAGGAGAAATCTGGTTATCTCCGACGTAGGATTGATTTGTTGCTGGTATGCAACAGGGTTCTATTCTATTACGCCTTGTTTTTGTTGTAAGACAGGGATCTCTTCTATAACGCCTTGTTTTTGTTGTAAGACAGGGATCTTTTCTGAAACGCCCTGTTTTCCTATGCCAGTTATTGTTCCCAGATCTGGGAATACATTAACTTCTGGTGACTTAGCATGTGTAGGCAAGACCTCAGGTGTTTGTGATGGCAAGTTCAGTGCCACGAATGGCACGAACGCTGGTGCTTCATGACTCAGCTCAATCTTAACAAGACTTTGTCTTATCTTTTGAGGTCCTGTTACTTCCTTTACAGTAGTTGGTACAGGATGTTTATTGACGAAATCTTGCACACGCTGGAGAGGGTCTTCCGTTTCGTCAGGGAGATCGCTAACTGCTTGTGTGCCGTTGTATTCCAGGATACAAGCCTCGGCTTCTGCGGCTGCAGCTTCTCTTTTTGCTTCGAGAATGTTCATAGCAGCCTTAAGTTCGGATTTTTCTGGGACCGCACGTGCTGCTTCCTGTTCCATTTGAGTTTTCCTGCAAACGGCCTCCTGTTCTTTTTCAGCTTTGATGTGCTCCTCCTCCTGTTCAATTCGAGCTTTCAGGTGAGCAGCCTCAGCAATTCTACGTGTGGCCTCTTGTTCCGCTTCGGCTTTTCTACGTGCGGCCTCTTGTTCCGCTTCGACTTTTCTACGTGCGGCCTCTTGTTCCGCTTCGGCTTTTCTACGTGTGGCCTCTTGCTTTGCACGGATGGCTTCTTGTTCTATTTTGGCCTTGATTTCTGTTTGTCTGTATAGGATCTGTTCCTCTAATACGGCCTCCTGCTTTAGGAGGGCAGCTTGTTGCTCGGCAAAGGCTATCCTTGATCTAGCGGACTCTGCCTTGGCACGCTTTCTCCGTGCTAGGCTTGACATGTCAGAGACGTTTGAGCTCCCACTATGCGAGGTGTTCTTACTCTTTGAGGTCTTTGTTTTAGAAGATTTAGCCTTGGTCAGGGCGATGCGATGTTCGTGCAATGTTTCTATTGCCAGGTCCACTTTGGACAGTCGAATATCCAACGTGAGATTACATGCGTCTATGTCCTTTAGACTGTCCAATGTTCTGGTCCTTTTCAGAAATTTCAGGTATTCATCTGTGAGCCTACGATAGTTAGTACAGGCTTTTACAAGTTTGTCCTGTGCTGTTAAGAGTTGCTGGAGCTCGTTAGGTGGCATGGTGACTTCCAATAACTGGGATTCTATATCAGACCAGAGAGCCTCTAGTTCCTGACTGAACTTGTCACGTTTTTCTGTGTATGCTCCCTGGCCTTTTTCCGTGAGGTCACGTACTCGCCTAGTCTCGGGATTTTCCTCTACATTCGACAGATTGTACACAGGCTGTCCAGCATCTATTTTCAGCTCCGCTTCTGTTTGGAGTTTTGTTTCTTGACGCTCGGGGTCATCTTGGCGTTCTGCGTGATCAGAATCCATGTTTCCTAATCAACTAACGGATAGTAAGATTAACGTTGGCGGTTTGCTGCCTGGTACACACAAGCTGTGTTGCGTAATGTTGTTGTAACAGTTGTAACAATACTACGTTGCAGTTCCTTGTCTGGATATGTGTAGACAGGTTGTCGTCAATTTACTGTACGTCAAGGGATGACGCGTTCTTGCAGGCAGGTTGTAGCTGTAGAACTGACGTTGAGTGGCGGTATCTGTGAGACACAACAGGCAAGTTGTAGACTTTTTACTGTAATGGCCTGACCATTAAGTATAACCACGATTGGGCTCAAGCAATAAGACTATCAGGTGCTGACAATTTTTTCGCAAACCAATCTAAACAAATGGTGAAAAGCTGAAAATATAAAATAAAATACAATTTTACAATGTGTTCATTTAATGTTATAAAGTATGAATGTCAAGTGTAGACAATAGCAAAGTCCATAGAACGCGAAATAAAGCTGCAGTTATTAAAGGTGAAGTTTCCAGTATATCACGGATAAAGAGTTCAATTATGTGAAGAACCATTTGAAGGCATCAAATACAAAGTTATAAATGTAACTCACTCTGTGGTTAGCCACGAATTGTGTCCTAGATGACGTTTGTACTTCTCCAGTTCTGGAATGACCTTGCAATATTCAGTTCGAGATACGTGTAAGAAAGGGAAAGGTAACGATGATACGATGTTTAAAGTTCTAACAAGCTCTTATAAGGTTAAAGATGAATAATCCTCCTAAACTGGAACACATAAACAGATTAGGAATATAATCAAACGAACTATATAAATTGTGGAAAGGCGTAACAGAATACCTTGTTTAAAAATATAAATTTCTTGTTTCTTTATTTAACGATTACATGATGCTTATTCAGTACATATTTGTTAAATTAAATAGATATTGCTATTTTAAATTCATTTGTTAAAGACATTTATTTATGTTCTAAAGTTTAGTATTTTCATCTATGCAAATCATTTATAAGACTTAATAATTTTATATAATTGGTTTGGATTTAACATATGGAATTGTCATTGAATTGATACAAAGTTAGACTAAAGTGCAGTCCAAACATGAAATGTTGACATTGAGCTTAATGCTTCTTAAACAAAATAATAGTTGGAATCATTCAATGCTCTATTTCATTACTTCTGGTCTACACGATAAAAGTTGTACACATTGAATAAGTTATTTATTGTTTTCACTGTTTTTTTTTTGTTTTTTTTTTTAATAAGATAGCGCTTTTACATTAGGCATCCATCGTCTCATTAAATGTCAGTTCACACAAACTAGAACAAGCTGTGGTCCCCAAATCTGCAAAATTGCTCCTGCTACATACATGACCCCGTCCCCTTTTCTTTTATTGCTATCAAAGAGGGGTGGAAAGGGTGCATTGATTCCCAGTTTCCTCCCCAAACTCTTACTTCACTCCGTATTCTGTTCCTCTGCACTCCTATTTCGTCAAGCATGAATTATCCCTGTTTTAACAACCCTTTCCTCACGGTTAACACCACCCTGACTCCAGCTTCCATCCACCCAATTCCCACTTCCAGCCCTCTCATTCCAGAGTTCCAATTATTCTGTCCACCCCTTTATCAGTGTCACAATGACTCGCACCCATTAACAACCCATCATTTGGTCACAAATCATATTATACTACCATGGGCTGATTTGTTTCCTATATGCAAAATTTACGAGTCAGAACTTTTGCTTTGATAATGGCCATTTTTTTTAACACAACTCGTTTTAAACTCGCATGCGTATTTTTTACTGTCAACTATATATATGTCCTCAACGCACACAAGAACAATACAAACTATCTCGTCACAAAATTTAATGTCAAGATAATAAAAATATACTCTTTGAATAATATTCTTGCAATAAATTCATAGTCACTTTTAAAATCTTCTATAGCATAAATTGAAAAAGAATCAGACTTTCATTCACTCAATTGAATTTTGAATGTTTCAATGTCACTAATTGTCATTCTTACCTATTTATTTGATGGCCCCCTTATTACTCTATAATGAATCTTTAAAAAACATCCACAAAGTTAACATAGCAAATCAAAATTAAGGATTTTTATAAAGTTTACTTTGCGGTCCCAAAGTGAGGAACTTATTATAAAACAAGGGTACGCAAGAAAAATAACTAGAAGATGTTTTAAAAAATAGAATATAGTTAATGAGATACCTCCTCATATAAAAAGATTTATCTTTCCTGTGATTGAAACACATTGAGATTGAGATTGAATTGTCTCCCTTTGATTACAGACAGTATCAAAGCACAATTATTTCTTTGGTGATTTTTATTGGTTAGCAATAATTAAATGAGGGAAACCGGATAATTCTCTCAAGTTCGAGGTCTCACAAAAGCATTTTTACCGGTTATTGTAATTTGACATCAAAAACCCAAATTTAGATAAAAAGGCAAGAATATGTGTATAAATGTGCCAGGCATGTTTCCGATTTTTTCATTTAAACGAATAGGTCCAATGTACATGTTGTTTTTTTTCACTGAAAATGATGATAAAGGTTTGGGTATTGGACATGACATATATCATTTCCTCTTCGACCATCTAACGAGACAGCTTGGATGTCTAACATACCATGCCAGCTGGATCATTATTCGATTGATTTGAAGACATAGGTTGAAACTCAATCAACCGTTACTAGAAAGAACATTTAACATTCCGAAAACCCCTTATCGGTCGTCTCTATTTCTATATCACTCTGCTCAGCTTTTAATAAAATTGCATATGACGCATTTGGATTTCAAATACGTTAATCTGGCCTTTGTAACTTCGACCCGGACATATCAGCGATGTAATAATTATGAACCGATGTTGACCCGAACTTTTCAAAACATTTTCCGTTGTGCTAGTGAAACAAACAAAACAATGGTTTCTATCATGCAAACTAAGGAAATAAAGCCTGATACTGGTAAATTAATTATCTAGTTTTGTGCATATTTATATTGTAAATATCAGCTGCTCGACACAATCTAAAGCTTTTTTAAATTCGTTCGCTGTGCTCACTCGACAATACCCTTTATATTGGTTCGTATACTCGCCGCTGATATTTGGCGATATAAGTATTCAAACAACCTAGCTGATAATCGGTACATACAGTTCCGTATCATGCGTATAGAAGATATTTCCAATTAAATGACATACGTACGTTACTCGAGGTACGTACATAATGTGAACGGTTATAGCCAACCTATGCATTTTAAAAATGTTAACCGACGAATAACGCTACTTCTATTCACGTTCATGCAAGAATATCATGTTTACGCTATATTGTTTACAGTTAAAAATGAAAAACCCAATTGTTAGGGGTTAATATATTAATAAATGTTCGGTAATGTCAATCTGACAGATAAAAAAAAAACCTACAAAATCATAAAGAGGTCATCAACAATACATGGTTTTATGCCGAATATATATACATGTAGCTGACGGTTTCGAAGTATTCGGAATAAATTTAAGAAATCACAATTCAGAAGTTTTCTCTATTTATCTTTAAGAAGATTTTGTGTTTAATTCTGCTTTACATTAATATGAAATTACAATGCCCATTAGAACAAGAAGTATTCATTGAAACACGAATTTCTTGTTAAAACTGGATAAATATGTTGTCGTTTATGATTTCAAATATGTTAAGTATTTGTTCTTTTATTTATATTTGTAAATTATTAACCTTTACTGTGTAGTCTATTTTTTGTAATATCCTTTTGGCGTGGCTCGGTTCTTATGAATCCCGCTATTGTGTTATTGTGCTATGGTCATTTTGTTGAAGTCTTTCATAGAACGCTTGTGTGCTCTGTCTTTTTGCTATTTCCTTTTTCTTTGTTTACATATTTGTTTGTTTTAGAGTGATTGACATTAAATCCCAATGTTGACTGTTGTACCCCTATTTTGACGTTTTTACCTATTATGTCTGTTTTTCTTGTTTACACATTATTGTAAATATAAAATAATTTTGTGCGACAAGTGAGAGGTTTAGCCAGCTATAAAACCAGGGTTAATACACAATTTTCTACATAAGAAAATGCTTGTATCAAGCCAGGAATATGACAGTTTTATTTTCTATTCATTTGATGTTATTTGTTTTAACTTATAATTATTGCAATTAGTCTATGCTTAGCAGAAATGGTATCACTATTTGCAGTTTTCGACAATTGACATTGTGAATTGAGATTTGTTTTTCTGTCAATAGATACTGTTTAATTACTCAATACAATTACATGTACATGATACGTCTTTATCAGTTCGTGCGAAGCTGTGTTATTTGCCCTAATCTAACCTTCTAGGGTTATTCGGTATATTGTTGATATGACATATCATCATTTATTAAATATGTTAAAATGGAGTGATTGACAATTCTTTCAAATAGTAAGTTAATAATATGGCCATTAAATATCAATTCGAGTGCATAAAATAGTAGAAAATGATTGTTTAATTGATGAAACATTTGTTCTCATATTTATGCATATTGTTCATATTTGTTAGAAATCTGCTAATTTGTGAGTTGAAGAAACATCAAGTACGGTTAATTTATTCCTGTCTTGTTCACATTGGTAAATAGTATCTATTCACATTTGTTAATAATATACATGAACATTCAATATTAAATACTTAACAAAAATTATATAACATGGTGAAATTATGATATTTTTGTTTTTTTCAAACATTTATCTGAGGGGAATATTGAAACAATAGTTCGCTATTAGTTGTAAAATGATTTCAATTTTCATGTCAGAATTTAGAAAAAAAACTTCGCAAATATATTAATTGCCTACATTTCAATATTTCAATTCATTTGAATCCGTATTCACGCAACCTTAAATGAACATCTTGTATTAAAATAAATCATTAAGTATACAAAAAAAAATTGGAAAATTTAAGTGAAATCGCTGAACATGAATTCATAGCTAATGCTCCTTTAAAAAAGTTTTTTTAACCAAATGTGCTTAGAACGACACCGCCAAAGCCTTCAATCATATCAATATTAAAGAACTATATCGATGAAATCATCAGTGACAAATGGTACAATAGCAACTTAATTTATAATCAACCCCAATAAATCAAATCTACACATAAAACAAGTAATTATGTAAACGAGTCAAATGCTTTCTTATGTCTACCCCCAAATTCAATTAACAATGCAGACAGGCATAAATGTTGGTATAGGAAAAGTTTGGAAGAATAATATAAAAATACATTTTTTTTATCATGTTTACGTGAAATTATTACTTATTTCAATACACGACGTAGATTGTATCGTATCTTGTCCTGGTCCTTGATAAAGATAAAGATGGATTATGTTAAATATATAACTTCCGTATATGAACCAATCGTATTAATATCAGTACAAAGACATATATACACACAAGATAACAGTCTGACATCATCGTTGGTCACGTGGTAGTATGCTCGCCTCGAGTGCGAGAGGTTGTGAGTTAAAACGTTGTTAGGGTCAAACAGGAAGTCCATAAAACCTGATAAAACACTCGACTATATCAACCAAAGGAACAAAAGAAAAACAACTATCATCATCAAACCGAGGCTTTCCTATCAGCTTTATTTTTTGTTTCCAATATAGTCCTTATATGCACTAAATGCTTTGAGGGATATACGTCAAATATTTAACCAAGGTGTAAGTACTAAGTGTAGAGTTTTGTTATTATTGCTTTGTCTTGAACTTACTTTATATTATCCATCTTTGATTTCCAAACAAAAGGAATATGACAAAGATATAATGTCTGGATTTGTTTCCGTTACACATTTGAATGAGATAACCATACTTGTGAGCCCGTGATTATTTATAAGTGGATAATGCAAATACAAAGATTCCCCGCTAGATAAATAATAATAAAATATTATAACCGTCGCAATTTTATTTAAAATCGATGTTAAGTTTACGAAAATGACTTGCAAATTAAAACAAAATCTGCTCCATACAATACAAGATGACAAAATTTAGCGAGAATATATTTGATTTTATACAACCTAAGGGAATATCAAAAATTGCCATGCCGACAACAATATATGACATGTGACTACAAAAAGTCTCATGACATAGAAAACGGATTAAAACGGTATACGTTATTATGGAAATTGAAGTACAAAGAACATGATGAATGCATTATGAATAAATATAAGATAAAAAGAATGTTCTTTGATCATTCTAATACAGAAAGAGCGTTAATGTTTTAGAAAATTTACAATTTACATTTTAATATCGGTGGACTAATGTCGGGAGGTTTTATACCGCAAAGTTAATTAAGACATATAGTGTTCATTAAATAATACAAGAGTTATTTATATGTTGTAACTGTCGGTCCGTATATGGAAATATAATGTGAATTTTGTTGTCTTCGAAAATAATCTTCTATTTTACTCTCAGATAAAAGACAGCAATGAAATCGTATATAGTGAATAATAATATAATATATAATTTGATGCTACAGGGCAGGTTTACCTCTAAAAAGTGACTAAATAAGAGAAGATGAGAAGGTAACACAACACCCAAGATAACTTCAACTATAGATAAGTCTAAAATGATATATGAACTTTTAAACATTTCAAATATTTAAAGGTATGCAAAAAAAAATTGTGAATGGAAATGGGGAATGTGTCAAAGAGACAACAACCCGACCATAGAGCAGACAACAGCCGAAGGCCACCAATGGGTCTTCAATGCAGCGAGAAACTCCCGCACCCGGAGGCGTCCTTCAGCTGGTCCCTAAACAAATATGTATACTAGTTCAGTGATAATGGATGTCATACTAAACTCCAAATTATACACAAGAAACTAAAATTAAAATTAATACAAGACTAACAAAGGCCAGAGGCTCCTGACTTGGGACAGGCGCAAAAATGCGGCGGGGTTAAACATGTTTTTTGAGATCTCAACCCTCCCCCTATACCTCTAGCCAATGTAGAAAAAAACAAACGTACAACAGTACGCACAGTAAAACTCAGTTTAAGAGAAGTCCGATGTCAGAATAGGAAACAAAAAAAAAATAAACAAAATGACAATAATACATAAATAACAACAGACTACTAGCAGTTACTGACATGCCAGTTCCAGACCTCAATTAAACTGATTGAAAGATTTTTGTCTTCATCATATGAATATTAGGCACAATACCTCCTGTTAGGGGTTTAGTATTATACCATCATAAAATATATGAGAAGAACATAACCCGTGTCATGCCAACAACTGGTTTTAGAATAAATATGTTTAATTCCGATGCAAAGACCCTATAAGTGAATCAATATTAAAGCCAAAATATGCAATCTTTAATGACCTGACAACAGTATCGTAACTATATCCCTTCTTAATAAGTCTGTTTAAAGGTTTTGTTAGCTTTTGAGGTGAATACTGACATTTTTGTGCTTTGTTAAGAATCTTACCATAAAAGATTGGATGTGAAATACCCGAACGTATAAGATGTCTGCATGTTGAGTTATATTTACGAATGATGTCCTTATACCCTAAAAGTCTATTTTTGCACGTATCCTTTTCTTCTTATTACAGGTATGCAATTCCTGATCCTGATATAGTATATCAACAGAGACTTAAAAGTAATCAGAAATAACAAAAAGACTATTTGTTTGTTTTCGATGTTATCCTGTCCTTTATAATCTTGACCAGGCTGAACAAAAGTAAAGCCTTTTTCAAATGAGTTTTATAGTTTGGTCTTATGTTGTGCTGTTACACCACTGTCTTAGCTAAAGGGGAGGATTGAGCACTCACAAACATGTTGAATCCCGCCATATTCATCATGTAGATATAAGAAAATGTGGTATGCGTGCCAATGAGACAACTCTCCATCCAAGTCACAATTTGTAAAAGTAAACAATAATATGTTAAAGTACGGTCTTCAACACGGAGCCTTGGCTCACAACGAACAGCAAGCTATAAAGGGCCCCAAAAATTATAACGAAAAGCAACAAATAAGTTCAACACTAAATTATACAAAGTTCCTGCAAAATCATGAGTTGAATAACAAAAATAACACTATACTATAAAAGAATGCTATGACTACCTGCAATTTAGCTTCAAATTTTTGACCTGCAATTTTGCATCCATAGATGAGCAATTTAATCTAGTGAATATCTTTTGTTGGTTCATTGATTGATAAATTACTGATTTATTTCTCCAAACGGTTAAAACTGATAATAGAAAATTTACTTTAATGAAAAGTTTTCCAGGAAGAGTAAGCTGCATCCCAGTTTAACATCGGGATGATACTAGATATTTATGAATAGTACAAATACATAGCAGCATAACAAATTTTCCTTATTTGAACAGGATTTAAATTTGACAAGGACAACACTTTATTGCCAAACAGATTCTAAAATGGCTATGACAGAATCACCTAAACAGTTGTGTGGGTCTTGTCCTAGTGCAGAAAACAAGAATACAATAGAATTTTGGTGCTTTGACTGTTCAGAATTAATTTGTATCGAATGTAAAGAAAAACATTTCGGAAAATTTCATGTCATCATTCCAATGTCAGAAGCAGGAAAAGTGGATAAATCTGTCATTACAGGACCTTGCACATGTACTGACAAATGCCCTAAGAATTCTTTCTTGCACTGCAAATCCCACGATAAAATCTACTGCAAGTTGTGCGCGCCATCGATTCATAAAAGTTGCTCCGATGTCCAGAGTATTGCCAACGCTGCGACAGGATGCCAGCATAGGACATCAGTTTTAATTACTGATTTGGAATTAAGACTTGGTACTTTGAAGACGAATTATCTGCAATTAATAGAAGAACAAGAACTGAATTTAACTGATTTAAATTTTCAGAAATATCAAATCAAAGCTCAAGTTTACGATTTCTGTAAGGATATGAATGAGTATTTAAATGAATTAGAAGATAAGATTGGAAATCAGCTAGACCGTTATTACGAGCAATGTAGGGCTCAAATTTCTAAAAACATACAGGCTATCCTAGAAAGATGCAATATGCTATCATCATTGGAAAACACTCTCCATTTACTTATCACAAATTCTTCCGAATGTCGTACTTTCATTGCAGCAAAGAACATCGATCGCAAACAATGTGAAGAAGAATCTGTCTTTGAAACGTTTCAAGACTTTCTCAAGCTTTTCAAATTGTCGTTTCTCAAGGAGGAAAAAAATGACATAAATAAAGTTTTTACGACATTGGGAGAGGTTAAGCTTGAAGTAGAAGAGCAAAGAAATATGATAGACTCAAGCAGGTTTTCAGGGTTACAAATTTCAGTCCGATTACGAACGACTGCGTCTCGTCTGCATGGTTACAATTCCACAGAGTTTGATTTGGGAAAGGATGGTAAAATATATAAGAGCTGTCTGACTCCACAGAAAGTGGTTATTATGATCGGAAATAAACGCGCAGTATGGACTTACAATATAATTAGCAAAAGCAAAGAGCGCATTGATTTAAGTGATTTTCCGGTAGATGTATCTGCTATTGACGATACAACGTTTCTAGTGGCAATGGGTAAAAAGGGTGTTAGTCTTGTCAACTTGGCAACAAAAACGGTACAACATATTCTAAATTCTAATTCAAAATGTGTTGCATATCACAATGAAGTTATTTATACAGTTCATAAGAAAAAACTTGTTCTTTCAAATCTGAATGGATGGATTATAAAAGAAGAAGGTTTAGGCTTTCACGCAAATAGTATTTGTGTTGATAGTAAAGGCGAAGTGTATGTGTCTGACAATAAGCAAATTTCTAAGTTAGATTCAGTAAATTATCGAAAGGAAGTTGTTTTAGCACAGAAGGGAAATGGAACTTGTGATATTCGAGGAATTACTATTGACAAGGATGATCGAATATACTACAGTGACACAACTAATGGTGCAATCATGAGATTAAAACTCAATTCAAAAACAGCGAATGTAATCATTGAAAATTTAAAGAATCCGTTAAGCATTGCATGCGACAAAACATCTAACCAGATACTTGTCATAACCGACAGGGGAAGTAACATAGAAATATGGCAACTTTGAAAATGTAAGTACTTTCATATTGCATTATTATTGGCAAACTAACATACATAGGTTGATATTTTAAATGCAGATGTTCAACACATAGGTCAATTCTATAGTATTTCTATAAATACAAATAGAGAAGCAGCCATAATTTCAGTCCACAAGTAGTTGGACAGGAAATACGAAGGTGGTATTCTCGATATCTCAACATAATGAACTCTGAGTAAAATTTTCAAAAGCGTACACCAACATATAATGAAAATTTTAAATAATATGCGACCAATGATATGACGTCACCGCCTCAGTTGTCTTGTGATAGCGTGTTTGCATTATGTGCGGAACTTCATTGATTAAACCGAAGACTTTGAAAGGAGTGAAGTGAGTGAGAACAAAGACTGGTTAAATAGGAGTCGGAATAATGTGTTTGGGTAGGGTTCCATTGTATTATGTGGACTATTGACCCAATGTTGGCTTAGTTCAAAGCAAGATGCATATCTTCAGGAATGAAATCTTATCGTAAGGTGGGTAAGTCATCCGTTTTACATATCCAAGGTAAAATAGAAACGAAAAACAAACAATAAAAGAGGGGCGAAAGATACCAGAGGGACAGTCAAACTCACAGATCGAAAATAAACTGACAACGCCATGGCTAAAAATGAAAAAAGACAAACAGACAAATAATAGAACACAATACACAACATAGAAAACTAAAAATAAGCAACACGAACCCCACCAAAAGCTGGGGGTGTTATCAGGTGCTCTCGAAGGGTAAGCAGATCCTGCTCCACATGTGGCACCCGTAGTGTTGCCATATTATTACAAACCCGGTAAATAGTCTAATTCGGTAGGTCATATTCGTGAAAAGGGAAGGGGATTGTAGTTACGACATAAGGAACATATCCGATATCATCTGTGAAACGGTTATTCCATAACGGTCAACCAACTTGAGCCTTGAGCATTTCTGCTGAGTTTCTTTTAATGATTTAATACTACTATAATTACTATGACGTGTGTCATAACTTCAGATAGAGAGGAGTTAAAAGTATTTGAAACTGATAATTGTTTCATCTTCTCTGGTGTATCAGAAAATCTGTAGAGTGTATATATTTGAGATGATTAAGACTGTTACTCGTACCACCCAGTATACATCAATTTTTTTATTCACATGATTTGCATTTAACAAATTTTGAGTCGGCATTTCGTTTAAGTATGACAAAGATTTTGGAGACGGAGGTTACATATACACATGTTGGTCTACGCAATTTAAAATTCAGAAATAACGAAATGAATAATTAGGTAAGTCGTAAAATTCAATAAGCTTACAGTTGTTCAAAAGACATTTATACTAATTATGTTTACTGAAGATCTAGCCCATAGCTGATAGACAGATTAACTTTTTGATAATTAATTTTGTAGATTTGCAATGTTTTCAATTCTTTCAAGAGCAAACAATATATTGGACAATTGATCAGTCAAACTAGTAACCACGACGATCATTTCAGAATTCAGCAACATTTATTAAAAACTTCAATACACATTTATATCGAATCTATTAAAATTGATAACAGGTCCTGTTTATCGGTAAGGTTTTTTGGAACTCGATATTCGCTCCTTCCAACGGTTGAACAGTTAACAGTTGAAAACATTAATAATAACATATCAGCGGTAATCTGTGATATCCATATTTGATTACAGTCAACCAACTAGTGTGACGTCCGTAAAATCCTTGGAAGTAATGATCTAACCTGTATATTACTTAAAAGATTTTGAATCCTCTATTTCAATATTCGACTTTCAGAAGAAAGAATAGGTTTTCATAGTACTTGTAATGTGCAAAATAGGTTTTTCTCTAAAAATTACTTCTTAAATCTAATATACTTTTAGAATACACGAAAGAAATGGTGTGTGATCTCTGACTGCACACATTCAAATCAATACGCTTGCTTTGCCCAAATTTAGTTTTCTTAGTAGATGTCAACAGGGCTTGCTCTGCATTCTAGTAGTTAAGTTAGGTTGTAAGAATACCAGCAAATCACTCTTTTTTATGTGACTATGGATAGAGGTCAACAGAGCTTGCTCTATCACTTTATTAATTTGTTTTGAAAGTTACAAATTATTGTTTTGTTCTTTACATCTGTTTTGCTTATCTCATATCTGCATGTACAAACTATATGCATATGTATTTTGTCTTCAATTAATATTTTTGTTTTACATTCTGCATACCGTACAAAAAATATATGACATCAAGGTATATGGTTTGTTTTTATCTTAATATATTTTATAACCTTTTATAGGTTGAATACAATAAGAAGTTGTTTAAGTTGTAATTGTTATTTATTATGCTATGGAAATGTAGGAAGGGATCAAATGAGTTTGCCTAACATTGGCATGTGTCAAACATTTAAAGGTAGAGGTCATCATGGCTTGCTCTGCTGTGTTCTAATCTTATAACCTTAATATCGAGACATTGAGTAATGCTTTATATTATACACATATTATTTTTTCTCTTTGTCATTTTAAGGTCGTCCTTAAATTGAATGAAATGATTGCAATTGGACGTTAAGAAATCAAGCATTTATTTATATAAATCAATTAAGCGTTTATAAGATTTATCTTCAAGGTTTCTTGGGTGGAGAAAGAAAAATTTGGCTGACAAAAAAAAAACATTTTATGGTATATAAAAACATTTTTGTCAGATAATGATTCTTATCACGAGTAAAATGAAACTGTAAATTTGCATGGGGTTGTCTGTGAATTATGTACGTTTTTGATTACAGGCAGTTAAGGTCAGTATGGTCATCTCACAATCAGGGTCAAGATTAATTACTTGTATGATTGTTTAATGATATTTAATTGATAATTGAGGATTAGGTGCATGTCATTTCTTCAATTATGTTTAGATAAGCCAGCATTCTTGCAATTGTACTGAATGCTAGCGGACGCCATTTTTGTTTTTCTCAAGAAAAGTGAAGATTTTTTAATTTCCCACCCATCTACTCTCTTGATTCTTAAACAGATTTATAGTTATAGGTATTATTTTTTAAATTACAAATTTTGAATTTCATATGATGATGATTTCAATCTTTTATTGTACAATATTTGTTTGTTTATACATTTTGTAAATTGTTTATGGAGGGTGGCGGTATTATTCCCCACCTTTGCATATTATTATCATTTATTCAGTTTTGGTTTATTCCATAATTGTTCAAAACATTCAGTTATATTATGTTTTTATGTTTTCTGAATACACGACCTTTATCGCAAACCTTGTGTTAGAAATTTTGCAAATGAACTGGAATCCTTGGAGTATTTTCTTCTCATGTCATCAGTTTAAAAGAAAAATTTAGCTGACAAAAATACAACTTCATTATTTATTTTGCCTATTTAACTTTTTTAATCGAGCGTGGCTGAGTTGAAATAAAGTGCGTGTATCATTATAAGTTAAATATTTAAAGATTTATAATCTTTCACCATTTTAAGTGTACAAATGTCACGTGAATTATAATCTTTAACATCATTAAAACAGTGTAGCAATTCATTATTTGAAAAGGAAGCAATATTCAAAATATGTGGAAGTGACTCTGCAAGGATGACTATTAAAACTTTACGGACAATATTCATCTTTCTACATTACCTTATAATTCAAGGGTTGTCGTATAATTATGTTGAAGAAGACATGAATTCATTGTTTAACAGAACTGATCTGACATGTCCAATGACATGTAACAATCAAAGGTTTACATTTGATCAGATGTCTTGTTGTATTTGCAATTCCAACTCGGATATTGAAAACTTGACAAATTTATCAGTTGTATACAAAGAAGGTCAGTATAATTCTACAATTGTGAATCCTGGAAATAAACATGAACTTTATTCGCTGTACCATCGATATGGCAATCTAACATTTTTACCCATTAACATTTGTAACTTTAATGGATTGTTTATTATTGATTTTTCTTTCAACAAGATTAAGAGCATAGATGAAATTTTGTGTTTGACAAACTTGGATACTCTTTTGCTACGCGGGAACAATGTTCACTATTTAAAAAATAACACATTTTTGCAAATGAAGTTCATTCGTATAATTGATTTATCATTTAATAAAATCAATTCAATGGACCCTGGATTTCTCTTAAACATGAACGGAAGTTTATTTTATCTAAGCTTAGCCTTCAACAATATGTCAACTCTGGATGTCACAAATGCGTTGGCATCTAAACAACAGTATTTTTGTCTAGTAGATTACTCCCACAATGCAATAAAATCAATAACAAATGAACTATCATGGAAATTTAGAACCAATACATCCCTTGGAAATGGAGGAATGGTGGATGCGTCAAATAATTCACTTTCATCGTTTTTTAATGCCAAAGCATTGCGTTTCCTCGGCTTTGAAAACCCTCTATTTATTGGAAGATTGTTTTCTTATGGATTTGACGGTAGAGATAATAAATGGAATTGTGATTGTAATATTTATCCATTTGCAATTGCAGCAGAACGCCTTGCGCCTACAATGACGCGAGATTACTTCGACGTTAAATGTTTTACCCCATATAGTTTAAAGGATATGTCGATATTTACAATCATCAAAGAACGCCGATATGATGGTTTAATTTGTAATTTGTCTTTAGCAGAAAAATGTCCGCCTAGATGCCGCTGTATATATCAACCAGCTATCAGAAATAGGACTGTGATTGAGTGTTCTTCATCGAATCTTACACAGTTTCCAAGCGTACTCCCTCATTACAAAGTGTTAGAGGTTGATTTATCAAATAACTACTTACAAAATCTGCAAATTCAGTTCGGACATGAAGATTACTATGACCGTATAAGTTTATTAAACGTTTCAAACAACAAAATTCATGTATTACCACCCTTACATTTGTTTCGTTTAAGGACAGCGGACATAGATTTAAGAGGAAACAATATTTATTCATTACACAGATCTATTGGGGAACTTAACCCTTGCAACATTTATCTGGACACTATAATAATGCAATGCACATGTAAAGATATTTGGTTGCAACAATGGCTTCCGAAGAGTGACTCTAAATGTAACAAAAATGTACAAGTGTTGTGTCGTTTCAAAGGACAATTAATTCCCATACAGAATATGACAAAGAAATACCTTGGATGTAGAATACCGGATACTAATGTTATATGGATAAGTACAGTTATCGTTGTAGCGTTCATTACTGTCGTTTTAGTGTCAGCAAGTATATTTTCCTTTCGATTCGAGATATTTATAATTGGACGGAAATTCATAAAATATTTCAGGGGAACTTCTTATCCTTTGACATTGTTTTACGATGTATATATTGCGTGCGATGAAGAAGATGAAAAGATTCGTCTGTGGCTGAAAACGCATTTACTGCCTACTCTAGAGGTGACCAACATGCTAAGGGTGTTTTGGCCCTGCAGAGATAGTGAAATAGGAGTACCTCGCGAAGAGGAAATGATACATGTGATGTCCCATACTCAAACCTTTATCATCATTTTGAGTGAAGAGTATAAAGGACCTGTTCGTTGGAATGAAAGAGAATGGAAACATGCCTGGCACAATTATACACATGATCTGAACAGGGAAATTATTATTGTTAATTACGATCTACTGGAAGCAAATGAAATCGCAAAGCAATATTTGGGAGCCTTTCTCCGAATTGGACAATTTATTGATTTTTCTAATCACAAGAAGTCTATAGAGGACGAAATAGCCTCCTTATTTACAAAACAAGATAAAAAGTCAAAAAAACTCGCTAGAAAAAAATGTTCTCATTCCCAAATAGATGACGAAAAATTCCCATTTCTTAAACAATATCCTTTATATTCAGAGTTTCGATGTAAGACATAGCAGATATACATTTGATGTTGTATAAATTTATCCTTGATATATCATATGATATGTATCAATAATTATAAACCTTTTTCTAAAAGTTCTTTCTCCAATTCTGTTTCAGGAGACATGTTTTTTAATTTAATGTTTGCATTAAACTTGGGTTTTTTCCAAATGATAAATAGGTTCAGTGCAACAGGAAGACTTCCTGGTCTATTTTTAAATGGTTAAGTACTCCAAAAAAGTTTAAATTGCGTAAAGTGAGTTATTATATTGCATGTAAATATTTGAAATAATGAAATCCATAGCTGTTAAAATTAACAAGTACATAACAAAATTGTAAATAAGGCCCTTCTTGGCTGTACCTGTTTATCATCGTTCATAGATTTTTGCAATGTTAACATTTGTAAATAAACTCATTAAAATTTGGTACGCCATTAGTGCGTTTCATCGAAAGACTCATCAGTGACGCTCGAATCAAAAAAGTAAAATAGGTAAAAAAAAGTACGAAGTTGTGGAGCTTTGAGAACCTACAATTCCGCAAGGTTTTGCCAAATACATCTAAGGTAATCTATGTAGTTGTTTTAAAAAAAAACAAAACAAAAACACATAAAAGGTAAGACTGAGTTACACGAACCACACCAAAAACCGTAGTTATCTAGATTTCAATTTTTAAAGGGAAACTCCATACTAAAATTTACGTGTGTGTATTGATGTCATAGATTTTAACGATTGTAATCAATGCATTACTGGTAAATTATTAAGTCAGGGATTTCGTTACCATAAATTGATTAAAACTTTTACTAAATTCTTTCATAGATACACAGATTTGATTAGTAAATTTGGCTGTACCTGTAGAAAACTGATTAAATACGGTATTTCACATCCTAAATTTTACGGTAATATTGTACTAAAAGCACGGTAATCACTATGTGATCCATGATAACTCATCGAACCTTTAAACAAACTTATAAGTAAAGGTTATCTTACCATTGTTGTAATTAGACCTTTGAATATAGTTTACATTGGCACAAATATCGATTTTGTCATCAGCAAATTAAACCATAACTAAATTTGTATTCTTTTCAAACGGTTTTTTGGGATGTATAAATACACATCCACGTTTATTTTCTATATAGAGATTACTCTATCTATATATTACATTATACATATTTATTAACAGGTTAACTCCTTACTATTCTACTGCCTGTCGATACTTTCATTTTGGGATTGCACAAGTCATGTCTTCCTTGACTGTCCATGACGTGAAAACACTAAATCCCTGCGATGTGTTTTAGTTGATTTTAGTCTCTGATGCATGATTTTTTTTATTATTAATTGTTTTTTGCTTTTAACAAGCTTTCAGTAACCGCGAGTAGTCTCAAATCGTATTTTCGTGTTAATTTGACCTGTTGATACAATTTGTAAAGTATTTTTGTTATTTAATGTTTACTTATTCAGTGTTATATCTAGTCTCACTATTTTTTAATATAAACCACCTTTGATAAGTGTTTACTATGACGATAAATTTTCACTTTTGTTCTCGTACTAGGAACAACCAAATTTTTTATTTTGTAAAAAATTATTTCCGTGATCCATGTATACCTTACAACAAAATTATTTTTATTTACGTGTGTACGTTTTTTTATTTGGCGGCATTTTGTCCAAGGTTATGGTTATCTTTCTGATATTGTTTTAAATCTAACACCCTTGTTTTATTAATTTTGTATTTACATTATGTCATAGATCAAATTTATTCGTTCAGTGTATGTTCACAGTTAAGCCATTTCAATTGATATTTTATAGTGTGTCTTTCTATGTTGTGATGTTACACTATTGTTTCAGATAGGGTGAAGGTTAGCGCCTATTAAAACGTTTAAACCCGCTCCATTTGTTTGCACCTGTCCTAAGTCAGGAACCTGATGTTCAGTAGTTGTCGTTTGTTGATGTGGTTTATAAGTGTTTCTCGTTTCTCGTTTTTTATATAGACTAGACCGTTGGTTTTCCTGTTTGAATGGTTTTACACTAGTAATTTTTGGGGCCCCTTATAACTTGCTGTTCGGTGTGAGCCAAGGCTCCATGTTGAAGGCCGTACTTTGACCTATAATGGTTTACTTGTACAAATTGTGACTTGGATGGAGAGTTGTCTCATTGGCACTCATACCACATCTTCTTATATTTATATAAGATACTCATTTAAGTTCATTTTTTATTTATTTAAAACAAATGTAACAAGGATGATCGATTTTTATTTCATTTTTCTATATTTTTTTAAAATGTGTCATTTGTTAGTTGAAAAAATACATCAAGTACCGATACCTTATCCCGGGATGGTTAACACTAGTAAATAACACCCTTATGCACAGCTGGTACATACAATATCACATACTTACAAAATTTATATACGATGTCTAAAATGTGATATGTGTGATTTTAAACATTTAAAAAAGTGGAATATTAAAACAATAATTCGCTATTTGATTATTTCAATTATTATGTCCAAATTTGAAAAAAAGACCAATTGCAGATATATTATTGGCTTGCAAGTCAATAATTCAATCCACTTGAATCCGTATGAATGCTACCTTTACTTTGATTCCCGGTAATGTATGTGCTAAACATGTTCAGTTTAAAAAGAAAGGAATGTCAACATTGAAAGTGAAAGAAGGGAGCCACAAGGAGAAACCATTTCGGTGCCTGATTCGTCACACAAAAATCATTTAAATACAGGTAAAACGATAATTTACTTTAAAAATGCAAACAAATCTAAAACATGAGATCAAATAGACCTAGAATTATCGTCATTACACAATAGCAAATGCTTATCGGTCTATTTATATTCTTGTTTATATCAAGTCGTTAGACCGTCAGCAGTCCTCGCAGGTCATCTCGATGGCTAGTTAGATGGCCTCTAGTTTAAAATACGCACGAAATTATAATATTCTATATATATGTGTGAATAATGCAATGAAATAGAAAATAAAACAACGCATACCTCTCAACACAATTTTAATGCGATATTATACGAATTTGTAGCGTTCACGTAACGAAAAGACCTTCAGCTTGAGAGTAACTGTTTTCATTCGAATGACGTCTTGTTTTGACATGACGTTACTGCGCCAAGATCATTCATGGAATTCCGCGGAATTTTATTCTAGTTTGATTTTATACATTTTACCATGCTCCCATAAATTCATTTTTTTATGCATAATAATGTGAAAAACGGTTCTTTAGTTTTAATTTCAATTATTATACAGCAAAATCGATCTTGAGTTTGTACATAGGTTACAATACATGTGGATAAACGTGCGAAGTAAATTGAAACAGCCTTTAAGTTGATACTTAACACTACAGGGAGAAAACTCTGTGAAAATCAACCGAACGTTTTAATCACGTTCGATTGTTAAGGAAATACTAAGCTTCTCAATGATCAAAATTAGTGTCTGTCAAACTGCTATATATCGAATGAAATATTTACGACAAAGTGTGTGGTTCAAGTGTTTTTGAAACTTTTATATTTTTGTCAAAGGGTAAAAGTAAATATTTTGTCAAAATTTTATGAAAATTAAACGAGCCAAATTATTTTTAGTCAAGGTTTTTGGTATCACCTTAACATTTAAAGGAGTAGATCCGATAAGGGCCGATTTTGGCCTCAAAATTCAGGTCCAGCTGATGAAAGATTTTGGACACTTTTTAAACACTTAAGTGTCTACTTCAGTCGATTCAATTAGTTTATGTGAAAGATTTGAACTAATTTAGTCATTAAAGACGCTCAAATTCAAGCTTGCATATGAAAAATCTATCAAATATGCCATAATATGTCACTTTTCAGATGGTTTTTGTCAAAAATGAAAGTGGCCGCATCCGTGTTCATTCTCAACCTTTAAATATGTTATTTATTATCATCAAATACAACTTACATTTAAATATTAAGAATGAACACAAATGTGGCCACTTCCATTTCAGACAGAAACCGTCTAAAAAGTAACCAAAATGTGAAAATTTCGAAGATTTCAGTAATTTAGCATGACTTAATGATGCTAGTACCCGATACATGTGCATTGTATTGTCAAAAACAGCACATATTTATGTAACAGAAGTATTTCTCTTTCCAATAAATAGCTAAAAATTTACATTTTAACAATTTTGTAAAACTGCTATATTGTGGGGCCAAAAAGGGGTCTTACTGGGCCTACTCCTTTCTGAGTCTACGCCAAGTACAGATATATCGAGAATTTTATCACGCTGTTGTTTACAAAGCAAAAGAAGCACTTCGTATTAGAATAAGTTATAATCGTGGCAAACATCGTATAATTTAGTTGGCCTTTGGTGCCGCTTGTGTGTCTTTTGTGGACACGGCGCGCGTCTCGCGTACAAAAGTTTAATCCTGATATATATGACGAGTTTATATTTGATTAAGAGAAGATGTAAAGTATACGAATATGATAAATGAAAAATAAAAACTGCCCTAATTAATACAAGATGCAAAAATTTAGCAACAACATAATAGATTTGAAAATGACGACAACATATGAGAATAGAATGCGACAACCAAGAGCATCGTGATATAGATAATCTGATTTAAACGGTATAAAATATTATGGATACTAAAGTACAATAAATAATTATGAATTATAGATAAAAGAGAATGCTCGATGTTACAGAGAGGGTGTTAAAGTCCATACTTAACCTGTTGATAAGACTTCATATCATTTATATATTTTTTATAGCGGTGAATGAATATCAGTCGGTTTTATTAAGGCATATAGTGGTCATAACAGAATACAGAGTCATGTTTATGTTGTAACTATCGGTCTTCATTGCAATTGGGTTTACATTTTGTTGTCGTCGAATATAAATTTCTAATAACTCTCAGATGAAAGACAGCAACGAATGCATACATAGTTTGTAGTAATATAATTATATTATTTGAGGCGGGTTTACCTGTGAAAAAAAATAACTGAATAAGTAGAGAAGAGAAAGTATAACAGCAATTACATCAATCGCTAACAATAGTTGAGTGTAAAATGATGTCAACCTTTCACTTTAAATCTCGACCCATTGAAGAACAAAAGTACAGTAACATCATTCCAATGTCAGAAGCAGAAAATTTGGATAAATTTGTTTTAACAGTACCTTGCACATGTGACAACAAATGCTCTAAAAATTCTTTCTGGCACTGCAAATCCCACGATGAAATTTATTGCCCATTGTGCATGGCAAAAAATCAAATTAAGTCCAGCGTATTAAGATAGCTGCAAAAGGATGCCATCATGGTTCATCAGAACTAATTACTAATTTGGAATAAAAAATTACTGATTGGACGGAAAATTATCTGCAATTAATAGACGAGCAGGAACTAAATTTAACCGATTCAAATTTTCAGACTAAATCTAATAAAAACTCAGATAAGCGATTTCCGTAAGGATATAAATGAGTATTTAAATGAATTAGAAATTAAAATTGGAAATCAGCTAGACCGTTCTTACGAGCAATGTAGAACTCAAATGACTAAACACATAAATACTATCCAACAGAGATCCAACATGCTATCATCATTGGAGAACACTCTTCGTTTACTAATAGAACATGCTTCCGAATGTTGCACTTTCATTGCAGCGAAAAACATCAATCGCATACAAGGTGAAGATGACTCTTTTTTTGAAACGTTTCAAGAAGGACTTAAGAATTTCAATTTGTCGTTTTCCGGAGGAAAGACAATTGATGATCTGAAAAAAGTATTTAAGACATTAGAAGTTAAGCTTGAGGTAAAGGAGCGAAATAAGTTAGATTCAAGAAGATATACAGGGTTACAAAATTCAGTCCGATTACAAACGGCAGCATATCGTCTCTATGGTTTCGATTGCAAAGAATTTGATTTGGGGAGGATAGTAGAATATATAAGAGCTGTTGGACCCCGAAGAGATATATTATAATGGTAGGTAATGAACGCGCTGTATTGACTTACAATGTCAATAGAAAAAGTAAAGGGCGCATTGATTTGGGTGATTTCCCTGAAGATGTATATGGCGTTGATGATAAAACATTCCTAGTGGCAATGGGTAAAAATGGCCTTAGTCTTGTCAACATGACAACAACAAGGGAACAACATATCTTAAAGTCGTTTTCAGATTGTGTTTCATATCCCAATGACGTTATATATACAGTTGATAAGAAAAAACTTGTTCTTTCAAAGGTAAATGGATCGAGTAAGAAAATAAAAAGTATAGGCTTTCACGCAAATATCATTTGTGTTAATAGTAAAGGCGATGTGTATGTGTCTGATAATAAGCAAACTTGTAAGTTAGATTCAAAAAGTTATCAAAAGGAAGTTGTTTTAGCGGAGAAGGCGAATGGAAGCTGTGATATTAGAGGTATTACTATTGACAAGGATGATCAATTATACTACAGTGACAAAACAAATGGACTAATCATGAGATTAAAACATAATTCGAAAAAAAGCCAATGTAATAATTGGAAATTTACAGAATCCGTTAGGCATTGCTTGTGACAGTATAACTAACGAGATACTTGTCATTAACGACAGGGGTAGTATCATAGAAATATGGCAACTCTGAAAGTGTAAGTATTTTCATAGTGTATTATTATTGACATACTGAGGTGATATTTCAAATACATATGTCAAAGCAACCATTCTCCCTTGAATTCAAAAGAAGTGAGACAAGACAGTATGAACATACGACAATATTATTCACCGCATCTGAATATAACGGGGTAATATTTCGAATTCGTATACCAAAATGCTGTGAACTCATTACACAATTAAAATTCGCGACCAATGACACATCGTTAAAAGCCTCGGTGGTCTCGTGGTAGCGTGTTCGCCCTGAGTGCTGGAGGTAATGGGTTCGAACCCCGACCGGGTCAAAACAAAGACTGTAAAATAGGTATTTGCTTCTTTTCTGATAAGCGAGCGGCATTAGGAAGTGAATGCAAAGACCAGTCAGCTCGGAATATGAATAATTTGTGCAGGTTGGATTACATGTCATCCTGCGGACTGTTGTTTTTTGAACTAGCACGTAAAAAAATCGGTTTAGCGTGTCGGTATAGTGCATTAGAGCGTTGATATTCATATCGAACTAACATATTTACGTCCTGAATATGCATTTAATTTGACAGTGGACGTTTAACAGCCATCTGTCCATCCATCCAACATTACGTTATTTTCATTAGGGGACGATTAATGAATCACCCATAGTTCTTTATAGTCTTAAACGGCGAAATTGAAACACGGTGAAAACGAAACAAAGCCGATGTTGAACAATGTTCACCTCTACAATTGACAAAACACACTTTAATGATGGTTATCTTCAGTAATGAACAGCTGCTGATACCTCATGGTAAGGTCGTTTAGTCATCCATTTCTTATAACTAAGGTAAAAATAGGAACGACAAATAAAAATTAACGACAGTTAGCTTATTTCAAAATTTAATAGAAATCAACTGACTTATTCTGTCAAATTCTCTAAGATTAGAAAATTGGCAGATAATTATTTATAGAATAAAGTATCGAATAAATAATGACCTAGCTCTAGCATACATATGTTATACGAGAATTTTTGTCAGATAACAAAAAGTACAAGAAAGAATCAGTCTATAGAATATTTGCAGTTAATTAACGTTAGTTCAAAATTCAGAGTTAATAGTACGACCACGTCTTCTAACATAACGTCAACATCAATATAAACATGAAAGTTAAAAGGACTTCCTTTCTTTTAAACGAACATCATTTAGAATAACACAGTAAAATATGAAGTAAAAGAATAAAGTTAACATAAAAAGATGCATATTAATCTGCTTAATTGTGTGTATTTAATTATTTACCAAAAAAATAAAGAATTGAAACAAATTATGGTTAGTTATTGTCGACACGAACAATGAAGCCTTAGACAAAAGCATAGACGACGACTTCAATGATTAAGGTGCGCACTTGTTTTTTTTTTTTATCTTTTAAAGTATCAAAGGTTAAGGTGTATATTCGAATTCCATTTGTTAATTTTAATTTGTTACTGTTGAATTTACCCATTGTATTCTTTTCTTGTAAAAAATATTGAGAAATGTCTATTTCCTTCAATGTTTGCCTATTCATAAAGTACGTTTCTCTTCACTTAATTGAAGTTTTTAATTGAACAGTTCCATTTATACATTTAAATATATATTCTGCATAAATTTGTTTCATTTCAGGTTTTATTCAATCTGGACACGTACAACGTTTGATATACAAATACAGCAGTGATATTTTGTGGATTTAATCAAATCGAAACAACTCTGCTCTACGTAATAAACGCCAAGAAACTTTATCAGTTAAAGTTGTAAACTGAATCATATACTGACGCTTATTGTTGTTATCGTGTTCTTGTAAAGATTATGAGAAATAAATGACATCATTTATGTAAAAAACAATTTTGCAGGAGGGACTGAGCGGTTAATTATTCTAAAGAAAAATGTGACACTTGTACAACGAATGCAGTTGCTGCCAAATCAATTAAACTTTATTCATTAAACTAATATTTCCGCTGCAGATGAAATTATTCGTTTGAAATTACTACACAGTAGCCGTTATCATTATATAGATGACAAAGATAAAATAGCTTGATATTTGATAAAAAAAAAGTCATTGTATTAAAGCTGAGGTTCTAAAGCCTCTCTGGAAAGTTGCTCTTAAACAGGTTACTGTAATGTTTAAGCTCATTCGGTTTTATCCGTAACAAAGGATTGTATTGGCTTTGGGAACTTTTGATCTGATGCTTACATGTAAAAAGTAAAATAACAAAAATACCGAACTCCAAGGAAAATTCAAAACGAAAAGTCCCTTATCAGATGGCAAAATCAAAAGCTCAAACACATTAAACGAATGGAAAACAACTGTCATATTCCTGACTTGGTACAGGCATTTCCTTATGTAGAAAATGGTTGATTAAACCTGGTTTTATAGCTAGCTAAATCTCTCACTTGTAAGACAGTCGCATAAAATTCCATTATATTGACAACAATGTGTGAACAAAAACAAACAGACATAATAGGGGAAAATGTCAAAAATAGGGGTACAGCAGTCAACATTGTGTTATTATCTTAATCACCATAAAAACAAACAACTATGTCCTCACAAAGAAAAACAAAATGGCATATTGACAAAGCACATAAGCAAAAATGAAAGACAAGAATACAAAAAATGACCATAGCACAATAACACAATAGCGGGATGTATAAATACCGAGCCACGCCAAAAGGATATTACCAAAAAATGGACTAAACAGTAAATGTTATTAATATACAAAGACAACATACAAGAACACTATAACACGTAATTAAGATGATAAACAACGTCAATTCCTGGAATCTATACCTCAAGACCATCATGTATTAATTGTGAAGTTGATACAAACTATCAACAAGGTCTTGGTATCTTCCAATGAACTTTTTTTTCTTAGAAAAAGGACAAGACGTTCTTTGACATAACCCTGGTTCATGATGAAGATAATAATAGAATATATGTCGTTAACACTGAAACGGGTTTTTTACATTTGATTTATCCTATATTTGAGAATTTGTTTAAACAAAGGTAAAAATTTTATAAAGCAGATCATATTCTCTATGCCGTTTTTGTCAACTTAATATGATTCCATTATGTTATTCAGCTGTCTTTTAATCTCTATTATGGTAGAAATAACCTTAGGAGATTGGGAATTTCAATTGACGTTAGTCGATTGAAATTTTCTAAACCTGATTAGATTATGGAAATTCATTAAAAATCATTCATTTTTACATGTAATGTTAGTTCCTAAAATGTAGACAATTTTTTTTCCGATCAGGGATATTGTATATTTCTTCCAGTGAATTTCATTTACTAGTATCTATACCTGTTTTGTATACACATGAATCATCTTAATGAAATCGGTTTGTTTTTTCCTTTGTGACATTTAGTGAGAAAACAAACACCTCTTTCCCCGTTTGAAAAATATCCTGGTCTATCACACGTCCATAGTTTACATGTACAAAGCCATAGATGTTGTTTTCATCATTTTTATTTTTTTTTAGGAGGAATATATATATTGTATGATTGCAGATAAAGATGTGAACAGTTATTACATTACAACTTCCACGAGTATACTTTTCCGATGCCTCTTTATTGATATGTATAATTGCAAAACTTCCAAAGTAGTCTAGTGTAATTATCCTTCATCTATAAAGTGAAAAATATCTAACACATTCAAAATCGATGACAACATAACCTTCATTAGACTTCATAAATGTTGTTGTCTTTTCTTTGCTAAAATTGATATGAAGTTTCAGATCATCTACTTAAGTTACAGATACGTTGCTAGCAATTGTTCAAAACAGCTTATCTGAATCTAAAAAGCTATCTGGCGCCATATTTCCTTAAAACTCTGAGCCAAAACAAGAAGTGCAGAATCCTTCCCTCAATATACGCATTCAAATAATAATTTTATAAGAAAAGGTCTCGACTTTTAAAAGTTCCATGTATAAATGCTTTCATTTTATCTTATTCCACCGACCTCCAGGATTATCAGGTGATTAAATGTAGAGTTACCTGGGCGTTTTTTTTGTCTCGGATACAACCCGATGCTGAAGTGGAGGGTTCATTTGACTATCTATGATGTATAAATACGCAACAATTTTCGGCCAGAAAAATGATTTGGAACCCACTCTCTGTTGTTAAAACACTCTTTCAAGAACTTTCTTTCTATAGTATGTAGAGTGCCTGTTGTGAGGCATAACTGCAGCCCTTTTACCAAATGACAGTCCGAGTTTTCCGTCAATGACTCTTGTCTAACAACTTTGCAGAACTTAATTATTTGATGTATTGTTCAATTTGTTCTCGTCAGGAATAAACATGAAATATTTGCATCAACACGTCAATTTATCAATCTTATTAAACAGAACTTTACATAATAAACAACCTTAGTCATTTGTTGAGGTGTCTTAGTATCGTCACATTACACATCAAAACTAATTTCGATATATTTTTCGAAGTATACAGGCTTTTTAAACATTTCTGCAGCACTTACACCTATTGAAGAATTCATATTTTAGATTGACAGAAAATATAAACTTCAAGTAGGTAAGTGATTAACAACCATGTCCGATTAATGTATATCCATTATCTTTTTGAACGACATGGACGTTTGATGCCACAATCAATGTGATGTTTTTATTTTTATGGTTTGCTATAATAGTCAACAAGGCAAGCGACATATGTAATGAATCTGAAATGGATTGTTAACACATTATAAGTTTTTTATCAGCTAAACTTGGGTTAACACATTTATGTTAACATGCTCCTCCGACCACCATCAACTCATTATATAAAAATATAAGGAGTTACATTTAGCTAGTATGATTCTCAATGAGACAACTATCAACCAGAGACCAACTGACATGGACGTATGCAACTATAGATCACCGTACGGCTTTTACCAATGAGCAAAACTCACATCATGAAGTAAGCTATAAATGGCCTCGACATTACAAAAATCAAAAACAATCCAAACAAGAAAACAGAAGGCGTTCTAAACGAAAACAATATACGAAGGACAGCAACTAATGACAGTCACTGAACTACAAACATTTGACTTTGGACCGTTTCATACAGAATGTAATACGACTAAGCGTTTTTGTGAGGCTTTAGTTCTTCCTTTAACCTAGAGCAGTGATGAAACAGCACTGCAAAAGAAAATACCATGAAAATAAGAATATACTGACATGTCTACAAAAAGACTGAAGGCAATGTTAGAAAACATAAATGTTAAATATTCATAATACATCACAAAACATAAAAATTTTTCGTAATTTTGTAAGGGAAATATAATTCAAATCTTGCATCTCGGAATCGCTGTTGACAAATCGAGTTTCGATGGTGATAACTTGGAATAGGATCTGGTATGTGAAATAGCTTCATTGGTAGTTACTTCAAACAGCATAGTATCTCATACAAATTTATTCTATACAGTGCAGCGCCAGGACTTATTGTCTCCTTTATGAGATATCACAACAACGGCATAATGGGTTTTTATGCAATAAACAAATAATAAAATTGATCTGATATTATTATAAAATGAATGCCATAAAACGAAATATAACATGTAATGTATTAAACAATTTAAAATTTAAAATGTAATAACACATACAATATTTAATCTTTTTTATCGAGACGTGTGCTTATGGTTATAAATAAAACAGTTATTTGTCTGTCACAAAGCCTGTCGTTATTTCAACAGCGCAACTATATCTTCTTTAAAGTTTTTGTTAAAATTAGAGAAATCTTTGACTTTCCTCAGAGTGAAAAAATCCTCTGAAGAAATGTTTGACAACATCATCATATGTAAGCAAATCATAATTTAGAATGATTAATTCTCGACTAAAGTCCCACATGTAATAATTCCATGCATATTTCCATTCTCTCTTATTCCATTGTTGATTTCCTTGTGTATCGTCACTAAGAAGATTTATGAAGTTGCAACTTTTTCATCTGACGTCAATCGTCTCTTGTTCCCGAGGTTTTCCGATTGCACTGTCCCTGAAAAATAGAAACACATCGAAACATTTCTTCTCAAGGCAAGGAACTAGAGAAGTTAACAACTATTTACGAATTAGTTCATCATCTTCATTGGAAGAAATATTTATGTCGTGAATTACAGAGTCAGGCAATAACTGCTTCCTGACGAAGTTTATACAAGATCTTGTTAATATAAGCAACTCAAACCGAAGCTTGTATATAATCATTGCACATGTATTAACTACAAAAAATGCAACGCTTATCAAATTGTTTACCAATGAAGTAAGTGACGCTGAACATCCAAGATCTTCTTTTCTATTTCAGTAATAGAACGAAGTAGTCCATTATTATTGCACAAAACATGAGTACTGTTCGCATATTTTTGGTAGTGTAGCGGTAACCATATGTTCAACCAAGAATCCTCGCATGTATATATCATAATAATTTTACCAAATAAAATCTGACATGGCTTCAGCATCTGTAGAGAACGTGGAATCCGTTTTATTTCATTGCTTGTCATATTGACCAGTTGTATTTTTCTATACCTATAAAGTACGATATTTGAAAATATTCAAATTTGGTTGTTTCTTTATGTGTTTATAAAAAACCAACCTGAACTGTTCAATTTCTTTTTAAATTTCTTATCTTATTATTAGAGAAATCAATATGAAGATTTGCATACTTAGGTAGAACTGAAGGAAATCTGGTTAATCCAGATCCAGAACAATCAACAACTGTTCTGTTGCCTATAGCAGGCTGATAGAAACAATGGCATTGTGGTGGACAACGTGCAGCTAATGACAAGTTACAAATCAAATAATCAAGCTCGGAATTAACTTTGATGTCGAACAATGTTCTCTTCTTTAGGTGTCTGGGAGAATCACAAGTCATAAAAAAAACTAATTGTATGAAAACTCTCACAACCATTTCAGATGACTTTGCAAATGGATATATCTTACAATTGCAAATCCACCGATTTCCAAATGCATATATCCGCCGGCCATATAATTTTCCTATACGTTTAACGCTCAGTCCACTTTCGTTAAAAGATGAAAAGTATGTTAGATTATTATATGATCCATCCAGCGATCCGAAAAAAGAAAACTCCGAATTTCCTTGACTTTCATATTTAATTTGTTCGTTATAGAGCTTATGGAGTTATGTGAAAAATCTGCCTTACAAAATATGATCTGTTTCCATGATATGTTTGTAATATCAAGCGTAGTAAGATAACTGTTTGAAATATCAAATTCAAACAAACTTCCATTCACGTTAATTAGAAATCCAGGTTGGATAAATCAGTCTGTTATGAGACAAGTCAATTACACGAAGGATTCTCATGTGAAGAAATGTTTCATTTCTCAAGTATTCCACTAGGTTATGTTGCAGTTTTAATGTATCTAAGAATGTCATGCATGACACAAGATCGCTCTCCTTGATTTTGTTGTAGGACAAATGCATTTGTGCAATATCTGGAAATTCACAAATACTAATATTACTCGGAAAAACCTGCAAGTTATTATGACGGCTTTCTATGTAATATTGTGAATGACGCAACGTCGATCTAACAATTGCTTCACTTTTGTAGCCAGTCTTTGTGTCAATAGATAGCATGCCGATGCTATCTAACTTCTGATAGGTAGTGCAAATGCAATCTGCTACATAACGAGACAATGAGCTACACAATAAATTATTTCGTTGGAATTGTGCTTCTTGTAAAATGTTCGCTATAGGTTTTTAGTCTGGATCAGGATATAATAATGGAATTAAATATTGAGGTAAATTATCTAATTTCGGATATTGATCCGTATGCACAAAAAGAATCACCAAAATGAATCCCCAAAACATATTTATCCGAATCATCATATAAAACATGACACCGACTTAATTGTTTTTATGGCAATTATGATATATGATTATTTTTTATCTCGAACACTTGTACATTTGTAAGAGGATGAGTATAGGATTAAATGATCTACATATATAAGAAAATATTTATATATATATCTCTTTAGTATCTTCGCAAGTGCTTTCAAGTACATCATTCCTTAGTGATAATTCATAACTTATGCTCAGTAATATATTATATGTAAATTACCTTTTATCTTTTTGATCCTTGCATCGTAAGCACCCACTTGATGAATGAGGAAGATATGTTTATGTATAAGATGAATAATTTATCCGTCAGCATAAAAAATCTATAATATTTTCGCATGTAAATATCTTATCTTGTTATACACAACTGAAAACTAAGTTAATCCTGAGAAATAATTTCAGTTTCCATTTTGTCAAATTTTTAGTCTTTCTGTAGTTTTGTAACATTGTCTTTGCGAAAGTCAGTTGATAAGACATACCAGAACATGTTCTCATTATGGCGATATCACTTCTTAACTTAAATTATTGTAGTCTGGGAAAATATGACTAATCTATCATTTGTAATTTGCTTTGATCAGACTGTCAGCATGGTCAGTGCCTGCTAGTACTATTAGATCGGCACTTTGTGTCTTTTCTTTATTTGTTAGTAGTTTGTAGTGCTACATGCCGAGCTTATGAGTCAATAAGTGATGTGTCGCTGGTTGCTGTCTGGCATATTTATTTTTCGTTATTAATTTAGCTGAACTCGGGCATATGGTTTTTCTCGTTTGTATTGGTTCACCATAATTCACGACGGGGCCGTTTAGAACTTACTACACGGGTTTAAAGTGATCTATGAATTAATTGTCTTTACGATTTTCGCTAATCTCTCTATTTCTGCCATGTTTTTGCTATTTGCTACAATGATTAATCGAAGTCAATAACACCGCCTATAGATCCTTTTACGCTGGTTTGAATTTGTGTAATGTTCACATGTGCAGTAGACAAAACTTTCGCTACAGATGACATCATTTTCTATTAATGGTTATGAATAAATATTACCACCGTTGATAATAATTTAATAAAGATAAGTAATAGATAAGTAATGCACAATCAAAGAAGAAAATACTCATCAATATATATATACATTTTAACTTATCAAGGGCTGTTGGTTTTCGGGAATTTAGAACCTTCACTTTGTTTAGTAAACAGATATGGCATTCGGTAGCATTCCATGTAATTGCGAGAATACTCGCACATACAGTTACACGTGAAAACTATTATGCACTTAATCAGCATTTGTCAATTAGATTATAAATAACCAATGATAGCTTATCTTGACTCTGATCACGAGATGACCATGCTGACATTGACTGCTTGGTACAAGAAACATAAACAATTCCCGGACAACCCCTAAATAAATTCCAAGCTTCGAGTTATATTGTTGATAGGAATCACAACCCACCCATACACACGAAACAGTATCTTGATTTATTACAAATTGTCTGTCACCTAAAGATTGTAACAATAAAACTGATTTTTTTCCCCGTCTTTGTGTTCAAAATTTGACCCAATTAATATCTATAATATCAATCATATGCATACAGTTTGAAAAACACTTTGTTTTTCCTCCGGTGTGTTTATATAGCCAACCTAATGGAAAACTCGCATGATGGTTAGATTTGTGAAGGGCATACGAGACAGAGTCAAGGGCAGATAATAATGCGTCTAATTTGTACTCGTTATTTTTACAACGTTGCTACTGATAAGCAATCAAAATTCGCAAAAAACCTATAACATCATCAAATTGGCGACGTAAATTTGAACGGCTATGCAAATGAAAACGAACATGTTCTATATTTATGCACGCAAAATTTACTGCGAGGGCATCAAATTAAAATCAAATAAAAATGTTAAACTTTTCTACCATCAATAATTCGTTTATGACAGTAATTCGTATATCGTTTTGATGTACGACGGGAAAGGCTGATCAACAATGTTGCAGTACGAATACATTGCAATGTAATTTAGCGTCAACATAAGAAAATGGATGTTAAGCATTAAAAAAATTAGGTTTATATTTCTAGCATAAAAAATTAACACATGTAACCCCATTTTGTACTATGATGAGTTTATTTATTCTTTTGCAATCGATTTTGTCCTACTTCAAGAATGTTTTTTCGAAATTGAAAGATAAAAATCGACGACAGATTGTTTTCTCGAAGCATTTGTATTGACATGAAAATTGTCTACAGCTTTATTTACCACTAATTGTATGATATTTTATACTTCACGTTAAAATGCCATATTTTGATTGGCTAATACGAGGGTGTTAATTTACTCTATCACATGGCTGAGCAGGTGACAATTTTTTTGAATGTCACCCTCTCGTCCAAACCAATCAAAAATCGATAATTTAAAGGACAATGAATTGAATTTACATCAAGTAATTAAATACAATGCTTAAGTTCTACGTTTTGGCTCAGATTATATTAGTTGACTGTCAAAATAAAAAAAAAACATCTTGCATCACTTTTGTTGTTTTTTTACCCGTAACGTTGTCATGTACGTGACGTCATAGAAAATACTTTTACAATAAAATTAATCTATAACTGACAATAATGATAGGACATTCAGTATAATAAATTAAATAACACATAGCTGAGAGGGTGATAGAGCAGATTTGTACCCCTCGAAAAAGCATTGTCACTCTTGGCTTCGCCGCGGTTGACAATGTTTTCTCGGGGTAACAATCTGCTCTATCACCCTCTCAGCTATGTGTTATTTATATAGTGTTTATAACTTTCAGCGTTCATTTCATGGATTGCCTTAGATGCTTATAAATTAAAAAAAAAACACTTAGGAAAACCCCAGTGATAGAATTATCTCTTTCCATTTGAAAGATGTGTTATTTTTTCGGAAAAGTATTGAAAATAAAATTTTGTGTTATAACGTTAAAGGCCGAAGAAAGGATATAAATAGCAGCCAATGAATGAAATAGTGGGGAATTTACATTTCTTTGCCACATTCATGTCAGGGACATATTTTTGGGAATATCCTTGTTAAAAAGGTGATTTTCATAAAACAATTATCACATAACCTAGAACTGAACTGTATACTAATCTGTTGCAGGATAAACTAAAAAAAAAAGAAAAGAAACTAATTCTATACTGTTTTATTCAAATAAACCATGAAGCAGAGGTATTTTTCATTTGAAATATACTTTGATGATAGCTTGGCGGATCCAAACATTGTTTCTTTTTTGTTTCCACAGGAAAACAATGTTGCGATGCATCTATGTGCAAAGTAGCAATAAACACCTTACCTGTTGTGTTCATATTATTCCATCCCTAAGTAATCCCTATATTCTATATATTTTTCTTTCATAATTCATATAAATACATGAATATGCATTACAGCCATAATATTATATTTTATCTGGTCACAATTATTTTCCTCCAAATTTGTGGTATAAACAGATCAAAGGACTTTCAGTTAAATTAATAAAAATCCTGCAGCAGAATAAAACAAATTATTCCCATATGTGTCCCATGTACGGAAACCCACCAGGATTTGAAAACCAATAACGAACAAGTGTCACAACACATTTTGGCATAATTTCTCTATTATGCCAGTCATATCGTTCTGTGGTCCCTGGTCATAGAATCTTCTTTCATCCAGGTAGATCATTGTTTTCATCTTGCTCAGTATTGCCTGTTTGAGTGCTCTGTTCTATCGTCATCTATGGATCTCGTGCATTCCCGCCTTTTTAAATAGTAACAGCAGAGTCATCAAGAATTTAAATTTCTCAATAAATATGCACAAACAAATTTTTAATAGTATTTACCTGAGGATCACTTAATTCAATTGTTTCTTTCTTATCACTCATTTAAGGATTATGTAGAATGAATACAAAAAAAAATATTACTGACTTCAAAGATATCTAGTCTGTATTTTATCACCAAGTAATGTGCACAGATAAAAAGTGAGTGACCTCATGAAATTTGTACATTCTATGTAAACAAGTCCAGAGGCAATTAGAGGATACATAAAGTTGTTTATTTAACAAGAAATAAAATACAATTTTTTGACAACAAATCAGAAAAAAAAATCCAAATTAATTTATTGAAAAGACAAATAATCAAGGAATTTTGAATTGATAACTTGAAATTTACATAAAAAATATAATTATAACGAACCCTTTGATAAATATTTCTACGTTAACCCTTACTCTAACTGAATATCATGAAAGAGGGACGAAAGATACCAGAGGGACAGTTAAACTCATAGATCGAAAACAAACTGACAACGCCATGGCCAAAAATGAAAAGACAAAACAGACAAATAATAGTACAGATGACACAACATAGAAAACTAAAGACTAAGGAACACGAACCCCACCAAAAACTGGGGGTGATTTCATGTGCTCCGGAAGGGTAAGCAGATCCTGCTCCGCATGTGGCACCCGTCGTGTTGCTTATGTTATTACAAATCCGGTAGATAGTCTAATTCGGTAGGTCACATTCGTGAAAAAGGAAGGGTATTGTAGTTACGACATAAGGAACATATCCGATATCATCTGTAAAACGGTTATTTCATAACGGTCAACCAACTCGTGATGGCGTCCGTAAAATTTACGAAGGGATGATTCAACTTTACCATTTGGAACTCTTGGTTTAATAGCTTTCTTGTGAGCAGCAATCCTCTATCAAGGAAATCATGATAGGAAATACAAGCCCGGGAATATTGTATCAATTGCAAGATATGTACTCCGTATGCAGGCGCTGCTGGAATGTTGCTACATAGAAATGGAAAGTTCACAATTGGGAAGCTGAAATCATCTCTTTTGTCATAAAGTTTTGTTTTCAACTGACCCTCATTGTCAATTTCTAGATGTAAGTCAAGATATGAGGCAGACTTAACTGTATCTGTAGTATCCTTTATCTCTAGTTCGATGGAATAGATTCGTTCAACATAGTCACCAAATTTTGTATTATTTAGTGAGAGAACATCATCTATATAGCGGAACGTAAAGTTAAAGGATATTGCTAACTTTTTATCTTTCTTCCTAAAGAGATCCTGTATGAAGTCTGCCTCATAATAATAAAGAAACAAGTCGGCAAGAAGAGGGGCACAATTGGTTCCCATTGGAATTCCGACAGTCTGTTGAAAAACGCGTCCTCCAAACGTAACAAATATGTTGTCAATCAAGAAATCAAGCATCTTGATAATGTCAGTTTCAGAAAATTTTGTGTTTGAATCAGAGTGATTCTTTACAAAGTAGGATTTATCCCTCCCCAAGACAAGATACTTGTATCTACGTTTGCCATTCTTTTTAATGAAACAAAGTTATACCAACTCTTTCAATTTGTCTTTTAGTTTGGAATGGGGAATACTTGTGTAAAGTGTAGAAAAGTCAAATGTTTTAATACCATTGCAAGATGAGAGAGTCTTCGATTGTATGTACTCTAAACATTCTTTGGAATTTTTTAGTATCCACATCTGATTCACGCCACCTCTTGAATAGGCAGTTTCACAATAACTTTGGAGCCCCGCTTTGATTGCTGATAAAATAGATGTTAATAATTTAGAATGAGGTTTCGTGGAGCACTTGGAAGACCCAGCAATATACCGTTGTTTATAAGGACACTTATGTAGTTTAGGTATCCAATACAGTGAAGGAAGATCCAGTTCTTCATCTTTGGTTGAAATTCCAAAGGAACATAGAACAGATCTATGATTATCCAGGATTTCCTCTTTGGTAAGTGTCGTGAGGGTATATGTTGAGTTTCCAAGTGAATTTTCAATACCTAATTCATTTATCAAGCAGTTTATGTAATGATATTTACACACAAAAACGATGTTGTTTGGGGCTTTATCTGCGGGGACAACAACATATTTGTCATGGAAGTAGGACAAGTGTTTTGCAACATTTGGGTCTTTAAAAATTGACGTAGCGTGGGTATTGATAAACCCATTTAGTTTCCTAATTCGGATTTGTATCAACGACCTCACAGCCTTAATCCATTTGGAAAGAGTATCTACGTCTTCTTTCTCACGTTTAGCCCATTGCCTGGCATAATCCTCGACTGAATCCATCAGTGTTTTGAAGTTGTATTTCCAATTGATGGATTTAGGCTCACGATATTTCGGACCTTTGGATAACAAATTTCGCAGGGAAGTGTTATTGACAATGTTGAGGTCTCCGGTAATAACGTGGCCAGCCGGATTATATGTGAAATTGGAACTAGCACAGGTGCAATCAGGAGGTTTAGACTTGAAGTCGTCAATGTTGATATCCTGCAACACGTGTTTGTAATTAAAAATTTTAGTTGCAATTGGTTTGGTATAGGTATAAGAAATTATTGGTACAGACTGATCTTTAAAATAAGGAGGTATTTTCGACTAAACTAATGAAACATAATCTCCTGAATATTTCATATGCAATTTCGGCTCATTACAAAAGAGCTATAAGACATCATTAAAAGTCTTTAAATAAACATCAGTAAGTATCAACCTCAGCAGTCATATATTTGTATTATCTATCACTGTATTTGCTCGAAATGAGATTGTTACATCAGGCATAATGAAAATTTAAACCCACAATTAAAAACTCAAAACCTGAAGACATATCGTCAGGTATGAATTACAGCTATATTTTTTTTTATCAATAATTACTCTTGTCCGTTACTGTATTTGCACCAAATCAAATTGATGCATCAAACATTTATGCAATACATACTCAACATTTAAAATTGGCTGAAAATTTGAAAACTATACCAGTTATGCACTATCTCTACGAACTGTTCGAATGTAATGTATTTTTATAGTGGGAAGAAGTTACGAAATGTGCAATATTGTTTTTGATCTTTTATCTGATGAGGAACTTTTAATGGTGTATCTATGCTAGTTATATTACCTAATACTCTAAACAGTCGAACACTGTCTGTCAAATAAACTGACATGTACAGGTCATTTTTGAAGTGTTACAATTCTAACAGTTCTTCAAAAGCCCATATAAAGAGTTTTGTTATATTCATTACAGCATTAGTTTGATACTACTCTAGAAATTAACTGAAATATAACCTTTTAAGTTTTAGTATGCAAAAAGGTTGCTGGGCAATCGCCGTAAAACTTACATGTAGTAGTTAGTTATATCTCGACGCTGTATGAATTGTCTTAGTAAACAACAAGCGTGTTTCCATATTCTAAGTCCTGCCATATATTATCTATAACTGAACATGAGTAAGTATCTTCAAAAGAAGTGAGACTAGATACATCAACAGAATGAAACTAGGTTCATCAACAGAAACCAACGGAAGGATACTACATGCATCAATATAATAAATATCTCCAAACAAAATGAGATTAGGTGCATCAATATAATGAGTGTCTCTAATCAGAATGAGACTAGGTGCATCAAAAGCCTAAGTGTCTCCAATCAGAATGAGACTAGGTGCATCAAAAGCCTAAGTGTCTCTAAATAGAATGAGACTAGGAACATCAACAGAATAAATATCTCCAAACAAAATGAGACTAGGTGCATCAACAAAATAAGTATCTCCAAACAGAATGAGACTAGATACATCAACATAATAAAAATCTCCAAACAAAATGAGACTAGGTGCATCAATATAATGAGTGTCTTCAATCAGAATGAGACTAGGTGCATCAAAAGCCTAAGTGTCTCCATATAGAATGAGACTCGGAACATCAACAGAATAAGTATCTCCAAACGGAATGAGGCTAGGTGCATCAACAGAATGGTTGTCTCCAATCAGAATGAGATAAAGTGCATCGGCAGACTAAGTGTCTCCAAACAGAATGAGACTAAATGCATTAATAGAATAAGTATCTCCAAACAGGATATTACTAGAAGCTTCAACAGAATGGGTGTCTTAAAACAGAATGAGACTAGGTACATCAACAGAGTAAGTAACACAAAACAGAGTAAGACGAGGTACATGAACAGAGTAAGTAACTCAAAACATAGTAAGACGAGGTTTATCAACAGAGTAAGTAACTCAAAACATAGTGAGACGAGGTACATCAACAGAGTAAGTAACTCAAAACAGAGTGAGACGAGGATCATCAACAGAGTAAGTAACTCAAAACAGAGTGAGACGAAGTTCATCAACAGAGTAAGCAACTCAAAACAGAGTGAGAAGAAGTTCATCAACAGAGTAAGTAACACAAAACAGAGTAAGACGAGGTACATGAACAGAGTAAGTAACTCAAAACAAAGAAGACGAGGTTTATCAACAGAGTAAGTAACTCAAAACATAGTGAGACGAGGTACATCAACAGAGTAAGTAACTCAAAACAGAGTGAGACGAGGATCATCAACAGAGTAAGTAACTCAAAACAGAGTGAGACGAAGTTCATCAACAGAGTAAGCAACTCAAAACAGAGTGAGACGAAGTTCATCAACAGAGTAAGTAACTCAAACAGAGTGAGACGAGATTCATCAACAGAATAAGCAACTCAAAACAGAGTGAGACGAGGTTATCAAGAGTAATTAACTCCAAGCAGAGTGAGACAAGATGTAATAGCAGAGTAAGTTACTCCTAAGAGAATGAGACTAGGTACATGAAAAGAGTAAGAATCTGCAAAGAGGTTAACTATCTCCTTTGATATCTCCAAAACAAAAACAAAAGAAGTTTTACGATCTTTAATTTCTTAAATCCACAGTATAACAGCTCCATGTATTTATCTTAAGAATCACATATCACTTATTTAACAATGTTTAATTATATAGGAAATAATCACAATTTTGCATCTACCAATATATGGATCGGAACACAGAAGGAACACAAGGATATCTCATAGCACCCTTTAATAAGATAATAAAAACGTGTAGTATTTTCCACTAACAAATCTAAAAAATAAATGTAGCATATGATTTGTTCGTATACTTTAGGTTTTGAGGGTATATATTCTTCGGTCTTGTTTGACGATTCTATCGACCGATAACAATTAAGTCATAGCGATAATTCAGATTTATTCAACTGCAACTTACAAAGAAAACCAAAGAACTTAGGTAGATGTCAGTTGTTGATTTTAATAGTTTGTTCATATGTTGTACTGTTACACCACTGTCCCAGGTTAGGGGAGCGTGGGGCGCCCGCTAACATGTTTTACCCGGCCCCATTCTGTATGTGCCTGTCCCAAGTCAGAATCCTGTAATTCAGTGGTTGTCGTTTGTTGCTGTATATCATATTTGTATTTCGTTCATTGTTTGTTTACATACATCAGGCTGTTAGTTTTCTCGTTTTATTTGTTTAACATTTGTCATTTCGGGAACTTTTATAGCTGACTATGTGTATGGGTTTTGCTCATTGTTGAAGGCCGTACGGTGACCTATCTAACAATGTCTAATTATCCATCGAGATGACCTTCGAAGACTGTCAATAGTCAAATAACCCGATATAAGCATACACGTAGATATAAATATACAGACAACCACGTGCAATCGTATAAAGAAGATTTTTCTAATAAAAAATACATCAGCGATTTTTGTTTAGCTTTTTTTTTACGAAATTAAACCAAACTGACAGCTCATAGCTAAATATTATTTCTATATTTCGTTTTTATAAATGTTTGAAACAGAAAAAAAAATCATATTTGAATATTTTTTTGAAATCATAGCTAATGCCCGTTTAAGATTCCTTAACCGTTTATGAAAAAAAACATCATTGAACTAGCTCTATAATTTCAGATCATATTTGCTTTACCGACTATATGATATTTAGATAGTGCAAATTTGTTTTATTGTGTTGAAAATATGTTGACAAAGTTTTATTATTTGTTAGAATGTATTGAATTCTATACTGATCTTTTTCAATTTTCCTTAGATCCATGTAGTTGTAGAACTGATATTATGAGGTTGGGAGTGGCTAAATATGATTACATTATGGGTACGCATAAATGACTTTTCAATATGATATGTCGAAGTACATGTTGTGTTTCAGGTTCTAAAACATAGACAAATAAATTTCATTTTTCGAATCAGGAATATTGTATATTTTTGACAGTGAATTTCATTTATTCGTACTGTATGTTTGGTCTTAATGACAATCGGTTTGTTTTTGATTTCTCAATTAGTGAGAATGATTACACTTCCGTCCCTAAATGAAAAATGCTGCTCGTACACACGTCGTTCCATCCATAGTTCACATGTAGGAAAGCGTAGCAGTTGGTTTCAGCATTTTTAATTTTAATGAATAGGGGAAAAGTTGATGATTGAAGATGAAGATGTGAACAGTTATTGCATTACAACTATTTATTATAATACTTTCCAGCTGCATCTTTATACATACATGTACATTGACACGTTCAGTATATGTATTAATAACCTAAATAATTCATGTAACTTCAATGTCTGAATTCTGTAGATGCATGTAGTAATGCAAATATTATTCACCTTTATCCAATGACAGCCCAAGTTTTCAGTTATTCACCTAAGTGAACCAACTTTACACAGCTTAATTATTTGATGTATTATTCAATTTGTTCTCCTCCGTAATATGCATGAAATATTTTCATTAACACGTTAATGTATCAATCTTAACCGAACATTAGATAAACAACAATCAATCTTGTTCATTTGGAAAGATTTTCCCGGTATGGCCAATTATACAAGCCTCTAAAACATTGTATATCGACAGACCATATAAACGCCCCAAAGTAAGTTAGTGAATAAGAAGAATAACAACCAAATCTGATTACTATATATCCATTATCGTTTTGAATGACAGGAGTGCTTCCACTGATGCTGCAATTACTGTAAACGATTATTTTCATGGTTTGCTATATAAGTCTACCAGACAAGCGACATATGTAAGGAATGAAAAATAGTTGGCTTATACATTATTACATGTTTTCATCTAACTTGGCTTAACACGTTTATGTGAAACAACTTCTTTCGTCCAACATCAACTCATTATATAAAAGTATAAGGAGATACATTTAGGTCGTACGAATTTCAATGAGACAACTATCAATCAGAGACTTGATGAAATTGGTGTATGCAATTGTAGATCAACGTTCTACATTCAACAATGTTCTATACATATACCGATTAAAAAGTTATAAAAGACTCCGACATTACAAAAACAGAACCACGAAAATAACCGGTGTGATCTATTCTATAACAATGAACGAAAACCAATTATGAAAGACATCAACCAATGCCAGTCACTGAAGTACAGGCCTTTGATTTTTTGACAGGTAATGTAGCGCGAAAAATCTGTTTGTGAGCGCTTAATCTTTTCCTTAACATAGGAATTACTAGTGAGGAATCGAAACAGCACAATAAAAGAACAAACCCTGAAAATCAGTTAGAAATGAATAGACTCATCAGATCGGCAAGACGTAACTAAGAAGGTATATATTAAACAACCCATGCGTTATTATCAACCTGTTAACAACTTCTGTAACTCTTAAATAACAGTATTCACGATAATTACATGAAATATCGAAAACAACGATAAGTCTAAAAACAGAATTGTTCGAAAAATAATGTCAAATATCCATATAACACCATTAAACCGATCATTCGTAAAAACGTTAATTGATTGCTGAATTTCGTAATAAAAATATATATCAAAGTATTCCTCTCGGAATCGATGAAGACGGAGACAAATCCTGACATGGATAACTTGAAATAGGAACTGGTATAAAATTACATATAAAAGTATTCCATAAAGTGAAGGGTCAGGGTTTATTGTCTCCTTTTTAAAATTACAAAAACATCATTATGGTAAATGTCTTTTTATGCTATTTATAAATAATATAATTGATCTAATATTATTATATAATTAACGGCGTTACAAGAGATATTAGATGTTTTAAAATATAAAAACAACATTACAATAACGCATGAAATCTTTAAATTTACTTTTATCGAAACGATTTATAAATATATAAATAGAACAGTTAATCGTCTGTAACAAAATATGTCGTTATTTCAACAGCGCAACGATATCTTCCTCTATTTTGTTGTTAAAATTAGAGAAATCTATGACTTTCCTCAGAGTGAAAAATCCTCTGAAGAAATGTTTGACAACATCATCATATGTAAGCAAATCGTAATTTATTATGATTAATTCGCGGCTTAAGTCCCACTTGTAATAATTCCAGGCATATTTCCACTCCCTCTTATTCCATTGTTGAGTTCCGTTTGTATCGTCACTGAGAAGTATTATAAAATTGCGACTTTTTGAAATGACGTCAATCGTCTCTTGTTCCCGAGGTTCTCCGATTGAACTGTCCCTGAAAAATAAAAACACATCGAAACCTTTTTTCTCAAGACAAGGAACTAACGAAGATAACAACCATTTACGAATAAGTTCATCGTCTTCATTGGAAGAAATGTATATGTCGTGTATTACCGAGGTTGGTGATAACGGTTTCCTGAAGAAAGTTATAACTGTTCTTGTTAATATGAATAGTTCAAACCTAAGCTTGTATATAATTATTGCACATGTGATTACTGCAAAAAATGCTGCGCAGATCGAACTGTTTACCAATGAAATATTTATAACTGACGCTGAGCAGCCAAGATCTTCTCTTTCTATTTCATTAATAGAACGAAGCAGTCCATCATTATTGCATACAACCTGTGTGCTGTTCGCGCAGTTTTGGTATTCTAACGGTAACCATATTTTCAACCAAACATCTTCGCACGTGCATTTCATAATAATTTGTCCCAATGAAATCTGACATGGTTTCAACATCTGTAAAGAACGTGGAATCCTTTTAATAGCATTGCCTGTCATGTTTACTAGTTGTAGTTTTCTAAACCTATAAAGCACTATATTTGAAAGTATTTCAATGTTGTTGTTTGAAAGATCAAATTTTCTTATACGTTTAAAATTATCTAACTGACTCCGTTCAATCAATTTCAAATTTCTTAAGCTATTATTTGAAAAATCAATTTCCAAATGTCCATATAAAGGAAGAACTGAATAAAATCTTGTTAGTCTAGACCCAGAACAATCAACTACTGTTCTATTCTCTAAAGCAGGTTGATAGAAACAGCGACATTTTGGAGGACAACGTTCAGCTAATGACAGGTTACAAATTAATTGATCAAGCTCAGAAGCAGCTACGATGTCAAAAAAAGTTTTATGTTTAAGCTGGTGTGGCGAATCACAAGTCATGTAAAAGTGCAACTGATGGATCAATGGAACAACAAGTTCAATTGATTTGACAAACGGGTATACTTTACAGTCGCAAATCCAACGATTACCTTTTGCGTATACCGCCCAATTATTTAATTTTCCTGCATGTTTCAGGTTAAGACCATTTTCATTAAACATTGAAAAGTATGTCAAGTTATTAAACGATCCATCCAGTACTCCGTGAAACGAAAACGTGGAATTGTCTTGACTTTTCCAATTCAGTATGTTCGTAAAAGAATTTATGGAATTATGTGAAAAATCTGCTTGACAAAATATGATTTGTGTCCATAATATGTTTGTAATATCAAGGGTAGTAAGAAAATTGTAAGACACATCAAATTCGAACAAACTTCCATTCACGTTAATTAAAAATCCAGGCTCGATATATTTCAGTCGGTTGTGAGACAAGTCAATCACACGAATAAATTTCAAGTGAAGAAATGTTGTATTACTAAGGTATTCCACCAGGTTATGATGTAGTATAAATGTATCTAAGAATGTAATGCATGATACAAGATCGATGTCTTTAATTTTATTGAATGATAAATCTATCAGAACAATTTTTGGAAAATCACAAATATTACTCGGAAAACTATGTAAATCATTATTAATGGTGTATATGTGATAGTATGAATGATAAGACGTCCAACCTACTATCAGTATGCTCTTGTTACTGGTATCCATCTCAACAAATAACACATCTATGTCATCTAATTTCTGATATGTAGTGCAAATGCAATAACGTATGCTACGCGAAAATGAACTGCATCTTAAATCATTTCGTTGAAATTGTGCTTGTAGCACTTCCTGCAAAGTTTGTGCTATTGGTTTTGAGGCTTGCTCAGGATTTAGAAGTTGTAATAATGGACGAAGATGTTCTGGCAAGTTAAACCATGTCGGATTTTCCGTCTGCACTGAAAGAATAATCGAAACGTAGCCTAAGAACACATGATTGGGAATCATCTTGCGGAATATCAAGCGTCTTTAGCCGGAGACACACTTTTTTTATATACCACAAATGAACCAATCGTAATATATCTTGAACATGCGCCATGACTCTACAAACTTAAAAGACTAAAAATGACGAAGATAGGCGTTAGTAATATATTAGTAAAGATTTATGTTTAACTATTAAGTATCTTCCCAAGTGCTTAGTGTTTTTATTTCCTGAATTTAACATCTTAAATATAAAACTCTTTATGATTTTTATTTAAGTATATATATATCACTCTTTGATAATGTCCTTTCATCTGGAGCTTCATAAGGAGACACTTGATGAAAGAGGACGATATATTTTAAAGTTAGAATGTTCCTCCCCATCGTATCTTGATAAATAAATATTGACAACATTTTCGGGTACCATTTTTAATACAATGATGGACAACTCCATTTTTTTTTATATTACATACTAAAAGCGATGGGTTTTTTTTCACAACATTTCAATATTGTGTGTAGTATTAATCATATGCTCGAGTTTATGATGACATAGTCCAGATAAAGGTTTGTAATTATGACTAAATCATTTGAACCTATATATCAAATCTTAACTGAGCACCTCAAATCACACACGGTTTTGTAGACAGTTGTTTGTCTTTTCGTCGTTTTAAGTTTTATGTCATTAGTGTGTCGGTTATTCTCCGACTAATGAGATAAGTATATTCTGTATTTTTTTAAGTCAAAACTGTGTCAAAAAGGAAATGAGAAAGATAAAATGAAATCTTTTCTTTACAAGTTCTATGGTTATTGAAATATATTGTTTTGTCATAACTATATCGCATTTTCTCAGCTCATTGACTTTCCATAGACCAAACATGTGGCGTAGAAGGTTAGTAAGTAAAATTCATCAATAAGTAGCAAACCCATACCACAAAGCAAGCTACAAAAAAAAAACAACAAAACAAAAGGACATTGACAAATGTAAATCAATTCAAATGAGAAAAAAAAAACAAACTGGTGTATGTACGAAACAATAAACGAAAGTCAAATATGATATATAGCCACACAAGCAATCACTGAATTACAGGCTCAAGATTTGGGACAGGCACATACAGAAGGTCATGATTGATGTGCACTCACGAAAAATGGAATGAAAAATAAATATTGTTTTTTTGACATTCCTTTCAAGATATTTCAGATTAGTTTTCGCATGTTTGACGTTAAACACAAAATTTGATATTCGATACTTATCCGAAAATAACACAACTTTTAAGCGGAAGAGGCTGTTTTCACCCATGGTTTGTACAAAGTGTTTTTATGATAGTTACAAAAAAGAACTGTTAAATGTGTTTAAAATGTTTTTGAAATTTTGATATAACTTGTATCGTATACTAAATGCAAAAGCTTTGTGTAACTTTTCACGTCGTCTCCAAAACGTTATACAATGGCTGTCATAAATTTAAACTTATTAGTTATATGTGACGAGATTTTGTTTTTTGGTGATTTTCATATAGTGTACATTATTTTCTTATCATTCATAAATCGTTATTTATGATGTGTAGGTATTTATCTTATTTTCATGGATAGTAATAATATGTATTAATTGCACCCTGATTGACACCGTATTCATTAATCGACGCGTCAACTAGCTACACATGATATTAAATAGATAAAGTGGTCCGGAACTTAAATTCGCGTCACAGCTCGATTAACATATTTATATTTAATGAATTTTACACGTCCCTCGTTTAAAAAAACGTTATGAACCTATTTTTTGTTTATAAAGGCCCTTCTTGTTGTGATGCTTATACACACAGAAGGAATGTATTAATCTGTTAACAAGCAAAAAAGACGATACAATCGAAAGACAATTCATTCCTTGCTATAATTACCAAACATATTGAACAGTACACCATGCCACATCTACACCAAACATCCGACTCATCCAAACAGTAGAGGTGCACAAGTTGAAGAGTTCGTAAAAAAACCCCCCGAAAAAACCCGAAAAAACAAAAAAGTCTACAAAACACGCTATAAAAAACTAAACACTGAACAACACGATCCACCCCCCCCCCCCCCCCCCCCCCAAATACAGGGCGTGATTAACCGGTTAACCGGTAACAGGGCGTGATTAACCGGTTAACCGGTAGTTTAGTTGGTGTATAAAGACCTTATCTACAGTACACTACCCTGATCTTCTTAATCTCGTCGAAGTGACAATGTTTGAAATTTTGTAGAATTTGAATGTTTTCAAGGTTAACAATAGCAATCAATATATCGGACAATTGATCAGTCAAACTAGTATCCACGACGATCATTTCAAAGTTCAGCATCATTCATTAATGATTTCAATACACATTTATATCAAATTTATTACAATTGATAAAAAGTCCAGTTAATTTATTTATTGAAAGTGGAGTGCATGTATCATTATAAATAAGATATTTAAAGATGTATAATCTTTAATCTTTTAAAGTATAAAGAAGTCACGTGAATTATAAGTCTTTAACATCATTAAAGCAGTGTAGCATTTCATTATTTGAAAAGGAAGCAATATTCAAAATATGTGGAAGTGAGTCTGCAAGGATGACTATTAACACTTTCTGGACACCATTCATCTTTCTACTTTACATAATAGTGCAAGGGTTGCCGTATAATTATGTCGAAAATGACATGAACTCATTGTTTAACAGAACTGATTTGACATGTCCTATGACATGTAATAATCAAAGGCTTACATATCATCAGATGTCTTGTTGTATTTGCAATTCCAAATCAAATATTGAAAACCTGACAAATTTATCAATTTTATACAAAGAAGGTCAGTATAATTCTAAAATTGTGAATCTTGGAGGTAAACATGAACTTTATTCGCTGTATCAGCGATATGGCAATCTTAAAATTCTCCCAAATAACATTTGTAACTTTAATGGATTGTTTATTATTGATTTTTCCTTCAACAAGATTAAGAGTATAGATGAAATTTCGTGTTTGACAAACTTGGACACTCTTTTGCTACGTGGGAACAAAGTTCAATATTTAAAAAATAATACAATATTTAAAAAATAATACATTTTTTTCTCAGCTCATTGACTTTTCCATAGACCAAACATGTGGCGTAGAAGGTTAGTAAGTAAAATTCATCAATAAGTAGCAAACCCATACCACAAAGCAAGCTACAAAAAAAAAAAACCAACAAAACAAAAGGACATTGACGAATGTAAATCAATTCAAATGAGAAAAATAAAACGGACTGGTGTATGTACGAAACAATAAACGAAAGTCAAATATGATATATAGCCACATGGATGTCACTAATGGATTGGCATCTAAACAGCAGTATTTTTGTATGGTAGATTATTTCCACAATGCAATAAAATCAATTACAAATGAACTATCATGGAAATTTAAAACCAATACCTCCCTTGGAAATGGAGAAATGGTGGATGCGTCATTTAATTCCTTTTCATCGTTTTTGTATGCCAAAACGTTGCGTTTCTTAGGCTTTGAAAACCCTCTATTTATCAGAATATTGTTTTCGTATGGATTTGACTGTAGAGATAACACATGGAATTGTGATTGTAATATTTATCCAGTTGCAATTGCAGCAGAAGGACTTGCGCATATAATGACACGAGATTACTTCGACGTTAAATGTTTTACCCCGAAAAGTTTAAAGGATATATCAATATTTACAATCATCAAAAAACGCGGATATGATGGTTTAATTTTTAATTTGTCTTTAGCAGAACAATGTCCTCCTAAATGCCGCTGTATATATCAACCAGCTATTAGAAATAGGACTGTGATTGAGTGTTCTGCGTCGAATCTTACAACGTTTCCAAGCATACTCCCTGATTACAAAGTGTTAGAGGTTGATTGATTAAATAACTACTTACAAAATCTACAAATTCATTTCAGACAAGAAGATTACTATGACCGTATACGTTTATCAAATGTTTCAAACAACAAAATTCATGTATTACCACGCTCACATTTGTTTCGTTTAAGGACAGCGGAAATAGATTTAAGAGGAAACAATATTTATTCGTTACACAGATATATTGGGGAACTTAACCCTTGCAACATTTATCTGGACACTATAATAATGCAATGCACATGTAAAGATATTTGGTTACAACAATGGCTTCCAAAGAATGATTCAAAATGTAGAAACAATATACAAGTAATGTGCCGGATTCATGGACAATTAATTTCCATATCAATTATGACAAAGAAAGACCTTGGGTGTAGAATACCGGATACAAATTTCCTATGGATAAGTACAATGATCATCGCTTCGTTCTTAATTGTCGTTTTACTTTCGGTAATACTATTTTTCTTTCGATTGGAGATTTTTATAATTGGTCGAAAATTCATAAAATATTTTAGGGAGACTTCTTATCCTTTGTCATTTTGTTACGACGGATATATTGCGTGCAATGAAGAAGATGAAAAGATTTGTCTGTGGCTGACATCGAATCTACTCCCAAATCTAGAAGAGCATAAAATGCTTAAGGTGTTTTGGCCCTGCAGAGATAGTGAACCAGGAATAGCCCGCGAACAGGAAATGATACAAGTGATGTCAAGTACTCGAATCTTTATCATCATTTTGAGTGAAGAGTACCAGGGACAAATTCGTTGGAATGAAAAAGAATGGAAACATGCCTGGCACAATTATTCACATGACCTGAACAGGGAAATAATCATTGTTAATTACGACCTTCTGCAGGCTAATGAAATTGCAAAGCGTTATTTTGGAGCGTTTCTACGAATAGGACAATTTATTGATTTTTCTAATCATAAGAAGTCGATAGAGGACGAAATAACCATCTTTCTAACAAAACAAGATAAAACGTTAAAAAAGACAAAAGAAAAAACTACAGTCTTTCTGAAATCGACGAGGAACACTCACCATTTCTGAAGCAGTATCCATTATATTCAGAGTTTAAGTTACAATCTAAGTGAGTTAACGAATACCAGCTATGCAATTTTTTTTTTGTATAATAAGTTACTCACGTATTATTTTCTATATATGAGTAAATATAATCAGTCTCTTTAAAATTTGTTTCTCTTATTCTTTTTCAAGTTATTTGTCATTTTGTGATATGTTTGCATTACAGAGAGGCGTTTATTAAACACAAGAAATATATCAATCTAACCAGGTCTATTTTTAAATTCATAATGCTACACAACAATTAGAATTGCTTAAAGTATTATACTTCATACCAACTTGAACGTAAACACTTCAAATAATGACATTTATTGAAATTGTTCAAGTATTTGCAAAATTCACAAGTACCTAACAAAACTAGAAGCGACAATCGTTTATCATATAGTCGAAGGTTTTTGCAGTGTAAATCATAAATGCAACAATGTTACAGTTTTTTTGGTGTTGAAATCAAATTATTATTCTTTTTTGCCATGGATATCGTTTCGTGTTTTATCATAAACAAATAGTTCATACCATAAAAATAACGAAATAAAAAATATAATTATTATTCAACTGGTTGAATTGAGTCTCTAAAGGCGTCTAAACTGATTCTTTATATTCCAAGAATAATTAGATAATATGGGTTGTAATCAGCAAATATCAAAAAGGGGAAACGATATCGATAGCTATAAAAACACGCAAGTCGATAAAATCCGCAAAAAAGTCGCACAGCTAGTGCCAATTGGAATACCGTCTGTTGATTGAAATATCAGTCAAACAAATTGGATAAATGTGTTGTCGATAATTAATTTAAGCATTTTGATGCTATCACACTCAGTCTATGTGCTGTTACAATGAGAATGGTTCCGTACAAAGGGAGATATTTCGTTACATAGAACACGATTTTTGTATCTAGGATTTCCATTTTTCTAGAAAAAGCACTGTTTAGCACAAATATTTAATACAAAACTATAGACTAATCAACATGAACCCTAACAAAAGCGAAGTTGATTGCATGTGCTTCAGACTAGTAGGCAGATCTTGACCAACATTAAATACCCTTCATGGTAAGTATTAATTCGGTTATAAGTCTAATTTAGTGTTATCTCAAACGATGAAGGAGGGCGTAAATATGACAATTAGAGCATATCGTGGTCATGTGACACATAAATTGGTATGAGAAAAGACTTTTATAGTTTTATCATTGATGTACCTTGTAATCATGTATTATTTTCCTTGATAGAATTTTAATAGAAAACATTGCTAATATTGATAGCATTTAAACCGTCATAAGAAAATTTTTATCTTAACTATAGTTTGCATCATTTTAGAGATAGTCACTGGCTTGAATTATCTCCCGTACTCCAAAAAAGGAAAAAATGGCCACACAACCTAGAAATGACTTCGTTTTGTTTATCATGAGTTCAATAAAGTATGACTGTGCTGTCTCAAAACTTCAAAGAAATGACCAGAATGACCCCAATCAGAAATCTTCTGAGTATATTGTTAGTAAACCTGACCTTTTAACCACTGTTTTCGTTTCAGACACGACGACGATGGTACAAAATTCAACTTGCGATTATATCAACACAACTATAAATCGCTTCACAACAAACATATAACCAAATAAACAAATCAACATGTGACCATCTTTTAGTACCACGTTTGTTACAAACAGAAATAACCACATAATTTTTTTTTTGAAAAAAAAGTTGTTTTTTTATATGAAAATTATACAGTAGCATAAAATTGTAGGTGACGAATTACATCATAACAGTGTGAATGTGTGTTTTCATCAGGAATGCCGTTTGCATGATCGTTTCTTATATCAACACAAAGCTGGGTATTATGTACTTAAAATGCAATTGAAAATGATAGCACATATTTCAGGTTTTCGTCTTGAACATGCATAAAATTTGTGTCTCAAGAAGATGTGAGCGCTCTATTTGACTTTATTACAGCCATAACAATTTGTCAAAATAATATGCAGTTTTCCAATTTTTTTCAGCCGTGCATTTGGAGATCTGTAGATACTGAACAAATGATGGTTCAAGAAATATTTTTCTTTGTTACTGCAACTCCGTTCAGCCAGTAAACGTATTATCGGGCTGTGTTATGTACTCAAAGAAAAGAACAGGCGAACGAGACAAGAAATTTTGTGGCATAATATTACAAAGTTGTGACGCGAGCATGTGTGTGAACCAATTCAAATGGGTTTAGATTTTGACGAAATTGCGAGCAATAATCTTTAATTATAAATATTTCTTATTTATGGCATCGGCAATAGTGAGGACAAAAAAGATGCAGAAAACGAGGTTTAATTTTGTAAATTAAAAAAAACTTGGTATGCCATCCTAATATTTTAACCGATTGAAATATGTAGGTTCATTATTCTGTCAACGCTTTGTTAACCAGTAAGAAATCAAACTCGATCTGTATAAGTAATTTTTAATGTTTGATTTGTAGAAATCAAGACAATGTAAGCATTGCAAAAAAGAGCGTACAACTTTTTAATTTAAAAAGATGGAAGTATAATGATGATAGAAGTTGACCATTGAAAGCCTACAGTAACTATCGTTTACTTGTAGTACATTGATTATGCCAATTTGCATTTTTGTCGACCTTACTGTAGACATTAATAACGTCGTCGACAATTCTATTTTAATAGAAAAAAGAACTAGTGACACGATCACCTTTAGTTAACTTTACCTTTTTAAAATAGTTGTTTTGTTGTCCTGACGTGTTTTTGTTTAGCATTGGTGTCAAATATTAAAAAAGTATTGGTTGGAAAGTTCTCCTACATGTATATGCACAGCGTTATTTACAGGTTGGCCTAGGCATAGAGGATTTACAGCCGTTGATATCCGTCTTGTTATATCTACATGGATTTATAAAAATAAGAAATATATGATATCATTTGAACAAAAAGATGCAGTATAATTGCCAATGAGACAACTATCAACCAAAGACAAAAGTGACGTAGATGTTACCATCTAAAAGTCTTTAAAACCGACACATATAATAATGATTTATAAAATGCTTCAAAAATACCAAAATGCAAAAACAATTTAATTACAAAGCAAATAACGAAAAATAAATAAAATATGATTGATAAGCAACCAACGATAATCACTGAATTACAGGCACCTGGCATGAAACAGGTACATGCAGAATGTGGTGGGGTTAAACATGTTTGCTTTCGCTCATGTGTTCTTGAAATATTGTCTCATTGCTAATCCGACATAACTATAAAATCTATGAAGTATATTAGCAAGAAAACACTATTGTAAACAACCCTTCTCTTTTCTCCCTTTTAAGTGTCGGTCAATAGAACAACAAAGAAACACAAAAGAACAGAAAAAGCACCTTACACTATACTATCTGTTAAAATATTTCAAAGAATGAAACAAGTTACTGAAAAGATGCGTAGAGTACAAAACCGTTGGAGATAAAACAATGCCGTCCTACTGTGTAAAACAAAAAATATTATTATAAAGTCCGTTTTGATTCTTTGAGTATGTTGTTCTTTCATACAGTTGTACACTAGTACTGGATCACCAATTTATATAACCCATATTAAATGATAACTGAGTTGTATAAATTTTAATGATGTTTCGAGTTTTGAAATGTTAATATAGAGTCTAGACATGGTACGCTTCCAGTTGTCTGAATTTGGTTGGTAGTTTAATACACAATATGCGCAACATTTTCAAAAGAAAGTGGAAAAACAAATTAAGATAAACTAGAATAAGAACAAAGTAAGTGTCATGGCACAGCAGACCACGAATTTACCTAACTTCGCTGTTAAACAAAGATTTTATATGCCTTTTCTATGTCAAGATTATTTATGAAAGATTTACCTGTGGCAAAGTATTGCAGATTTAGGTTTTAATATGGCCAAGTCAGAATCATCAAAACCGTTATGTGATACTATGTAATAATGAAACAGCGGATTTTCGGTAAAGTGATTATTACCAGAATAAATTTGTACCGAATCCAGGGAAAATAATAAAACTTAATGGCTTCAATCCTATACATGCATCAAAAGCTGCATAAGTTAGTCATTACACCACCTAGTATATGTACCCTAGCTCTCATGAAATACGATTATTATGTTGAGAAAAGTATATCTGATCTATGTGTGATACTAAATGTGCAATCTGAACTCATGAAGGTATTCGAAAGGAAACAATTTATTTCAATCACTTGAAATAATAGGATCACTAAAAATATCAATATGGTAAACAAACTGGAGATAAGACATCATCGAATACTTCAATTGATACTGTACAGTGTTTTTCTTCATCTGTTTTTCCACAGTAAGATAAAAGTAAGTTTAAAATCTTATAATTTCTCAAGGAGTAGGCATGACATTGACACTTGTTATATGCAGTAAGGAAATATGGCATATATATTAATATGACACCAAAAAAAAAAGAGACAACATATTAAAAACAAATAAACGGCCTCCTTAATATAATCGTAACAATGGCTTTTCCTGAACAGGCATTTCTACTTAGTACGTTGTTTAATAAATCATATTATGAAATTCAAAGGAAACAGAAGAAATCAGAGGGACGATAAGACTCATAAGTCGAAGACAAACTGACAACGCTAAGACAAAAAACCAAAAAACGAAGAAAGACAACCAAAAGTCGAAAAACGCAACATAGAAAACTATTGTTTGACCAACGTGAACAGACCAAAAACCTGTGGAAATCTCATGTGCTCAGTGATGGTAAGCAGACTCTGTCGATCATGTACCATCGTTATAATCGATGGTAAATACTCCGCAGAATTCGCACTCATAATAGTTCATGCAGATATGCTTTCGCTGTTTTCATATTCTACAGACACAAATTAAGGATTGACTAAGGTACACAAGTAGAGTTAACTGGACGCTTTCGGTCCTGCAGTAAAGCCCATGCAAACAACTGGTCTTCTTTAACCGACAAGATGTTTTAACATACAGCAATCCGTATATCACCTTTTTCAGCATGAATGCATTTGGCCAGGCCAAATTTCTGCCACTTTCCGTCAGTACCAATGATCCATCACACACCCCGGTCCACTTATTTTGAACAATCTACTGGTTTGATGGTTTGATGCATTATTAAATTTGTTATCTGATTATGCATACCATATTTGTCACTGGACGTTCAAGAAACAGAAACTAACTTAAAAACCTTATTGAGGTTTCGAGCTCCTTTTGCATATTAATGTAGTTTCATAGCAAAATATTAACGAATCAGATTTTTTTAAATGGTTTAGATAGTCATTTGTCCGCGACGTTTTCTGAGTGTACTGGCAGTAAAATAGAAAATCACGTCTGACTGCAAGGTAGTTAAAACCAGTAACGAATGATTTCATAATGTGTATCGCTAGACATAAATGTGTTAAATAAATTGTGTGATTAACAATGTAACAATAAGGCCTCAGTGACGTATATTCAACATAAATCTTTTCCTATAAATGTTTTCAAATTTTGTATGAAATGCTTGTTTTCTTGGTCTCTTTTGCTTTTCTTTGTTTTATCATATGAGTATGTCATTGTGTTTACATTCATTAAGGGCATTTAATAATTCCTCATCTTCATTATTTGCCATTATTGCAAGTAAGTGAAGAGTGACATAGCTTCTTTTTGTAAACGCTATATTTTTTTCTAATTTACATAAATGAGTTTAATGCAAAAGTCAAGCGTTTCTCAGACTGATTATGACATCTTTACACTAAATCCGTTGGATGTGTAATAATTGATAGGTTAGTCTGAGAGAACAGGATTAATTTATTAATTGTAATTAGCTTTGAACTAGATTTTAGTAACTGCGAGTACTCTGATACAGATGCTTTATGTCTATTGTTTTTATGTTAGTTGTTTTTTCGTTGTTTTTATTATTTTTTTTAGCTCAATGCCGATCCATTGAACCATTTGAAACTTATTTTTACAGTTTGTCCTTATGTTGTGCTGTTACAACACTGTCCCAGGTTAGGAGGAGGGTTAAACCCTCACAAACATGTTTCTCCCCGCCACATTCTTTAAGTGCTTTGTCCCCTGTCAGACCACAGTAGTTGTCCTTGGTTAATGTCTGACATGTTTGTTTTTCGTAAATTGAATTGTTATAAATTAGGCCGTTGGATTTCGTGTTCGAATGGTTTACATTTTTCTTGTTAGGGTGTTCTATAGGTGGTTGTATGGTATGGATTTACTCATTGTTGAAAGTCGTACGGCGACCTATAAATGCTTTCTTCCACATCATTTGAACTCTATGGATTGTTGTCTCATTTGCAATCATACCACCTCTCCTTATTTGTATATTGATATTGTATGGAACATTTATCAAATCAATTGACTAGAAATCGAAGTACTGACTTCAAATCTGATGTTATTTGTTTAAAAATGTCCTTGTTTTGAAAATTGTAACATTGTTAAACGTAACAAACAGTATTGTGTGACACATTACGTCATTCAGTACATGTTCTTTTTCTTCTTTTGTAATCAAGTAAGGTTCAAACCTCACAATTATATGTTGGCTTATTATGCCATTTCATAACGTCTTTAATTGAGTTGGCATCATTACAGTATGGATAACTTTAAATGAGAAATCAATGAATGAATCAATTTACCTGACTACCTACGAAATTGTTGTTGTGTTCGAATTAGATGAGAATCAATTACTAATCCGCTATTGCATGATAACAAATGACGTGATATAACTTATTAACATATTTTATAGGAGCAACACGACGCATATGGAGCTGGATCTAATAACCCGTCCGGGGCAGCACCCTAAAGATAATTACCGGATAGGTTCGTGTTGCTCAGTCTTTTGTTTTTTTATGTTGTGTTTTGTAGACTGGTGATATTCTTTTGTTCGTTTTTCTTTTTTTGCCAAGAAATAGCCATTTCGTTGTTGACTAATATACCTTTAGTGTCTTTCGCCTCACTTGTAACATAGAGACTATTCATGAAATACAAGAAAGCTTTAAAACGTTTTAATTTATTTTATTCCACCAATTCTTTTGGCATGAAAAGAACGGTAACTCGTCAGTAACAAAGACTTATCTTATTTCAGTAATGTTAGAATTTCTTCTTCAATTCTATTATCAAATTTCGAGAAGTTAATGACCTTTCTTAAAGTAAAAAAACCCTTCGAAAGAACTTCTTTACAGTATCATCGTATTTAACAAAATCGTAATTGATGACAATAAGGTTCCGACTGAAGTCCCATTTGTAATAATTCCAAGCATATTTCCATTCTTTCTTGTTCCACTCTTGAGTGCCATTGGTAGTGTCACTAAGAAGTATTATACAATTACGACTTTTGGACATGAAGTCAATCGTCTCTTGTGCTCGAGGAGCTCCGAATGCACTGTCCCTGAAAAATAAAAACACATCAAACCCTTTTCTCTCAAGATAAGGAACCAAAGAAGTTAACAACCATTTCCGGACTAGCGGATCATCCTCATGTGCAGAAATATATATGTCGTGTATTATACAATTTGGCGCTACTGGCTCTTTACGTAGTTGAAAAAAGATCTTGTTAATATAAAAAATTCAGACCTAAGCTAATATATAATCGATGCAATCGTGATCACTGCAACAAATGCTGAGCATATCGAAATGTTTAACAACGAAGCATTGTTTTTTGTATTGGAACAGCCAAGATCTACTTTTTCTATTTCAGTAATAGAACGTAGTATTCCATTGTGTTCGCATAAAACCTGTGTGTTTCTAGTACAGCTTTGGTATTGTAACGGTAACCATATCTTCATTCAAAGATCTTCGCATCTACATTTCATAATAATTTGTCCTAAAGCAACCTGGCATGGCTTCAGCATCTGTAATGACCTTGTAATCCATTTTATTGCATTGCTTGTCATATTGACCAGTTGTATTTTTCTAAAACGATATAGTACTAGATCTGAAATGGTTATAATTTGGTTATCTGAAAGATCAAGTTTCTTTATTCTTTCAAAAAATTTCAACCCAAACAGTTCTACCCTTTTGAAAATTTTTTATACTATTGTTTGTGATATCTATTTGAAGATGTTCATACAAGGGCTGAGCTGACGGAATTAGCCTGAGTCCAGACCCAGAACAATCAACCACTGTTATATTGTCTAAAGCTGGCTGATAATAACAGTTGCATTCTGGTGGATATCGTTCAGCTAATGACAAGTTAGAAATTATTTGATCCAGCTCGGAATTATCTATTATGTTTTTCAATGTTTTCATCTTCAGTTGTGTTGGAGAGTCACAAACCATTAAAAATATGTATGTTATCAAAAATTTTAACTACCATTTCAGATGGTTTTGCAATTGGATAAACTTTACAGTCGCAATTTTTCAATGATTTCCCTCCAAATACATGACCCAGAAATATAATTTTCCTGCATATTTTAACGTTTAAACCATTTTAAGTAAAAATCGGAAAGTATGTTAAATTATTATACGATACATCCAGCGATCCGTTCAAAGAAAACACGGAACTGTCAGGACGTTTCCATTCCAGGTTGTTTGTAATATAGTTTATAGAGTTATGACCAACATTTGCAGTACAACATGTTATTTGTGTCCACAATGTGTTTGTAATATCAAGGGTAGTTAATAAAGGCAACAGTAGTATACCGCTGTGGTAAGATTATTGTTAAAAACATAGAAGTAAAATAAATTTCTATTCACGTTATTCAAAAATCCAGACACGATATATTGCAGTCGGTTATGAGACAGGTAAATTTCACGAATCCAAGTCATGTTAAGAAATGATACTTTGCCAAAGTTTTCCACTAGGTTATAATGTAATATTAATGTATCAAGTATTTCAAGACATGATAAAAGATCGATATCTTTAATTTCATTGTTTTGTAAAGATACTCGACCAATGTACGGATAATCACAAACATTACTAGGTAAATTATGCAAACTATGATTAGGGATGAATATGATATATCCCGGAGACAACATCGAAGTATGATTCAGTATGCTTTTGTTATCAGGCTTTTTTATTACGATTAAGAGATCATAATCTTCTAACTCGTGATAGGCAAAGCTAATACAACACTGTATGTGACTACAAGATGAGTGACATCGTAAATCATCACGTCGAAATTTGACTTGTAAAACTTCTGGTAAAATTAGTCCCGCACCATTTGAGGGCTTCTTCAAACTTAAATGATGGAATTCTTGATATAGATGTTGTGTGAATTTATCCAATTTCGGATCTTGGTCTAAAGATTCACTTGAAGATCTAGTAATATAAAATAATGTTACAACAGAAAGCGCAAAGAACAATTCTTACAACATTTCTTAATAGGAGAGTGTTAACTACTTGTGTTGAGAATAAGGTATGCAGTCAACTGACAGAATATCAAAACTATATCGGATTCATTACTTAAATACCTATTTCATTTCAAGAAAAATAACAGCGAATCAAATAGAAGATTTAAATCTTAAACCATCTTTTGAATTTTTAATAACAATACGAATAATCCGGGTTTCATGTAATACGCATTCACAAATAAAATTATAATAGATACTAGGATACAAATTACGTACTCTATAGGCGCGTACTTTATTTTCAACTTATTCAAAAGATTTATGACTTTCAAATTAAAACAAAATCTATCAACTTAAAAGTTGTGGATCACTAAATAAAACAAAAACAAAGGAATAATTGATTATCCTTTATTACTAATTTTGTTCTTTCATTTAATTTATCTTATTGTTGGAATAAGGTTCGAAAGATGAAAACGGAAAGTATGTGTTTTTTTTTCTTTTCTGAAATGGTAGACAACATGCTTCTCGGATCTATCTTTACAATTATCATATTTAGAACAGTAAATAAAAAAAAAAATGCTGCTTACTTCTTATATATATATTCATTCATATACTAGTTTATTCAAACGAAAATATTGTATTCATATAAAACAAACATACATTCAGAATCGTGTTTATAAACAAAATATAAAACATAGGAAAGTCATATACACAAATATCAATAAGTATAAAAAACACTAGTAATGATTATTTACTCTAACTGCATTTTCACCAAACCAAATTGTTACATCATACATAAATGTATTATAAGCACACGATTTAAAACTCAAATATGACGACGAATCGTCAGGATTTAACCACAGCGGTAGTGTATTTCGTTCTAGAGTTACTGTATTTACTCAGAATCAAATTGATTCATCGGGGTTAATGATACAATAAAACATGCTATTAAAACATGCGAAACCCGACAAACAATTGTTTGTAACACATCTGTTATATATTTTCTTTAACTTTGTCGCAGGAGATTTATAAAGTAGTATTTTCTTTTTTCAGTCTCGTGATAGATTCTTTTTCATCCGAACTAATTTAGAATTCGTCAGTGTTTATGGGAAATTCAACTTTCTACTAATTCAATAGGTCAACTCGAAATCTCCCTATCTTACAATTCTTCATTCTTCCATAAAAAGGCGTTTTGCTATTACCGAAATAACTTAAGCTGATAATTTTCTAGAAATGTATTCAAACAAACTTTTTTACTTTTAGAACCCAAAAAGAGCGTAAAATTTAGATGCAGTTTTATTTATTTATCATGCCGAGATGTAAGTTGTGTCAGTAAACAACAAGTATGTCAGGATATAAAGCTCCTAGCTATATCGATTTCGAACCTACTGTGAATTCCTTAATGCACCTATTTACAAAACGACATCAATTTAACGACGAAAATATCCAAGTACTCATGGTCGTACGAGTATTGCTTACTTAATGATGCCAGATACTAGTAGGTAATAAAACAATGTGTAATGCATGAATATTTAGGAATAGTAAATGTAGCTATTATTTCAGTGGTCAAAATATAGATTAAGTCGACAGTTGTTTACAGATGTCCAAATCTCGTAAATCGATTATGAAGAGACAAATAAAAGTCATAAATAAAATAAACTCAGAATATCGCATTTACTCCAACATAAACGGGAGTGTATTTTGGAATAGGAAATGATTTATGGTGCAGTAGGGATTGGTGTATTGTGCGATTCGGGTTGGTGTATCAACAACGGGGATTGGTGAACGATGCAATAGATAACGTTGAAGGAGCTTTAAACATTCGTTATTATTTCAGTTATAGCTATAAAACAAGAAATCAAATCAATCAGAGTTCCATCAACTCCAAACTATGAGTATCAACAGAGTAAGTATCGGGTACCTCAAATCATACTAAACAAGGTGCATCAACAAAGTTGGAGTCACCAAACAGAGTGAGACTCTGAAATTCGACATAATGTATATACTAACAGAGGGAGACTAGATGTGTCAACAATATCAGTATCCCTAAACAAAGCAAGACTATGAGCATCAACAAAGTGGAAATCACCAATCGGAGTTCGACTATGCTCATTCATCAACAGAATATAAACAAACGGAAGTGTTAGTTTATCCTAACAGAGTGCGACTTGATGCGTCAACAAAGTCAGTATTACCAAACGGGACAAGACTATGTCCATCAACAGAGTGATAATTAACAGACGAAGTAAAATTATAAGCATCAACAAAGTTGTTATCAAACCGTGTGAAGTGAGATAAGGGAATCAACAGTGTACGTATATATATAAAAGTGATGATATGTGCATCAACACAGTAGGAACCACCAAACGGAGTTAGAATATGAGCATCGACAGAGTTGTCATACAACTGGAGTGATAATATGTGAATCAGGAGTTTAAGTATATCCAAACATAGTGCAACTAGAGGTTTCTACAAAAAAGGAATCACCTAACGGAGTAAAACTATGAGCATCAACAGAGTTTATATCCAACATGAGAAAGAGAATAGGCGAAACAACATAGTAAGTATCATCAAAAAGGTGCATCACCAAAGTGAGTATTGCCAAATGAATGGAACTATGACCATCAACAGAAAATATCTCAAACCGGGGTTGAAATGGGTGAACCAACTTAACAAGTAATACTGAAAAGAGTTAGACTATGTGCATCAACGGAGTTTACATTCAACATGTGAATCAACTGTTAAAGTATATCCAAACAGAGTGAGACATCAAAAGTTTTTATCCAACCAGTAAATCTACTGAGACGTGAGAATATGAGCATCAACAAAGTTGATGCGAATTATCATTGTAAGTATGTCTTGGCTGGGGGGAAAATTGCGTCAACAAAGTTAGTCTTACCTAAAGGAATGATACTATGAGTATCAACAGAGTATGTCTTTAACCGGAGTTAAAATGGGTGAATCAACTTATCAAATAGTACCAAGAGTGAGATTAGGTACAGCAACGGAGTTTATATCCAACATATGAATCAACAGTGTAAGTATATCCAAACAGAGTGAGACAATGAGCATCAACAGAGTATATATCCAACCGGAGTGAGAATAGGTGAATCAACAGTGTAAGTATATCCTACCAGATTGACAATAGGTGATTCAACATATTAGTAATATTAAACGGTGTGGGTATGTGATCAACAAAAAAGTAAATCTTAAACTGGAGTAAAATACTATTAAGTGAATCAGCAGAGAAAGTATCACAAAATAGAGTGAGGCTAGGTGCATCAAACAGTGACTAATCCTAACAGAGAGAGACAAGGTAATTCAACTGAGTAAGTATCTTCAAACAAAGTGAAAGTAGATGCATAAAAAGAGTTTGTATCTCTTAACAATGTGAGACTACCTGCACCTTCCGGAAAACTATCCCAAAGCAGACTAAAACTATGTGCATCAACGGATTAGTATCTCCAAAGTGTGACAATCTGCATTAATCGAGTAAGAATATGAACATCAATAGAGTAAGTATATTCAGACATGGTGAAACTAGGCGCGTCAATAAAGTAAGTATCTCCAAAACAAAGTGAGAGTAGGTTCATCAACCGGGTATATTTTTCGACACATAGAGGGATTAATACATCAACAAAATAAGAATATCCAAAAAGATAGTAGGTGCATCAACATAGTAAAAATGTCCAACAGAGAGACTAGGTTCATAAACTGAGTAAGAATGTCCAAAAAGACTGACACTAAGTACATCAATAGAGTAAGAATGTCGTCCAAACAGAGAGACTATATGCATCAACAGAGTAAGAATGTCCAAAAAAGACTGACACTAAGTACATCAACATAGTAAGAATGTCCAAACAGAAAGACTATATGCATCAACATAGTAAGAATATCAAAAAAGTCAGACACTAAGTACATCAACAGAGTAAGAATTTCGTCCAAACAGAGAGACAAGGTGCATCAACAGAGTAAGACTATCCAAACAGAGAGACTTATGTGCATCAACACAGTTAGACTATCCAAACAGACAGACTAGGTTCATCAAGTGAGTACGCATGTCCATACAGAGAGACTTGGAGCATCAATCATGAATTTGGGCCGAAAGCTCCTGCCACGTGCGGGATTCGATATCACAACTACAGTGTTGATAAGCTAGTGATAAATTTGATGAACTACTCAGACAGTCGGTCAACGACAACCGCCCCGGGCCCGCCACCAATAAAATTCAGAAAAATTCTGAAATATGTGCTTTCACAGAGATAATAATGTAGTGCTGAACCTCAAAAAGACGAGGAAAATATGCATGTTATCATGTTATTTGGGGAGTATAAAGGTAATTATTGTGACCTCCATGATAAAAAATGTGAAAGATCGTACAAAATAACGTAAACGGTAGTTCTGTAATCGTATTTGATCAAATTAAGATACATATTTCAACTTTGCTGATTAGAGGCTCTAATCACCTATGCTAGCCACAAGGAGGATGGAAAAGTTTGAACCCGTACAATTTGGCAGTGTCTGTAGTTTTGTTTCAAATTTCAATGAACGTAATCTTATACTAAAAAAGTTCATTGGAAGATACCAAGTCCTTGTTGAAAAATATTTTATATCAACTTCACAAATAATACATGATGGTCTTGAAGTATAGATTCTATGAAATGACGTTGTTTATCATCTTAATTACGTTTGATTCTGTTCTTTTATTTGTCTTTGTAAATTATTAACCTTTACTGTTTAATCCATTTTTGGCAATATCCTTTTGGCGAGGCTCGGTACTTATGTATCCCGCCAATGTGTTGTTGTGCTGTGGTTTTTTTTTTTATTCTTGTCATTCATTTCTGATTTTTTGCTTTGTCTATATGCCATTTTTTTTCTTTGTCGACATATTTTTTTTGTTTTTAAAAGTGTTTAAGATTATAACACAGTGTTGACTGCTGAACCCCTAGTTTTGACATTTTTGCCTATTATGTCTGTTTGTTTTACTCACACATTGTTGTTAATATAATGGAATTGTATGCGACTGTCATACAAGTGAGAGGTTTAGCTAGCTATAAAACCAGGTTTAATGCACCATTTTCTACATGAAGAAATGCCTGTACCAAGTCAGGAATATGACAGTTGTTTTCCATTCGTTTGATGTGTTTGAGCTTTTGATTTTGTCAATTGATAAGGGACTTTCCGATTTGAATTTTCCTTGGAGTTCGGTATTTTTGTTACTTTCCTTTCTACGTATGAATGGTAAATTATTTCTAAAGTCAATCACAAAATACTGAACGCTTTTATCTTATTGTTCCTAGATACAACATGTACAAGCATTTGGTTACGAAGTTTGGCTTATTACAAATGAATATCACATCCTAATATTTACGCTGATGTTGTTTATTGAACCCGTAAGTGTCGATTTGAATAAACGTATTCGTAAAGGTTATCATTTTAAAACTGTGAAACGATCGTTGATATTTCATTAATAATCACCTGTTACATCAACCCTAAGTTTCCCAGGGAAGCAACTAAGGGAGTCCCGTATTTTTACAGTCTCATTTGTCGGGGAAAATACAAATGAGGGGAAAAAAAACTCCCATTATAAATAATTAACATCTATTATCTTTATAGTTATCATCTATCTATGTAATTATCATCTATCTATCTATTTATACATCACACCATATATAATCATTTGAATAAAATATTCATTCTATCTGTATATTTTTTTTTCAAACGAGAGCTACCTGTATATATTAAGCAGTTTCAATTGTATAGCACTTCACTCCGCTCTTTTGTTATGATTATTTGTATTACATTCAATTTCTGGTCGAGTAATCTTTTGCCCCGTGCTACACGTTAAAAATTATATGAAAGGAAATGTGTAATTCATTCATAAAAAGTTGGATTTATGATTTGGTTTCAAAAAAAGGATTTATTTCAAAGATATGGTGAGTAAATATTTGCTTAAAATATGTACCTGTTGATACAACTTGTCCTTGTTACAAGTATATAATAGACATAGTTTACATACACAATAAAAAATGCATAGTACATAAAGGGAGTTGAGTGCAATGTATATGATATTTTATTCAGTATTGAAGTGGATTTACACTGGCCTGACCACGCAAAAACATATAGTTATATACAAAAAGTCTCACTACTTATAAAAATATAATCAATTCGTGACCTAGCGTTCACCCGGCAAAAAGTATATTGTTTGTTTTTAGGGTATCGCGTTCCCCACATGCCTATTAACTCGCTTTGCTCGACAAATGTTTTTAAATCAGGTGATCCTATGTCGTCTCTAATAAGTACAGTTTTCGATCTTAATTTTTTATAAGAGCACAGTTAACATCCCCAAGGATGATATTTCTATTATTGTTATCAATAAGTATATCTTTTTCAAAAAATAATTTTCTTTCACCAGCCAAATTGGGAGCATAAGTATAGTATTTATATTGACCTTTAATTGTTATTTCAAGACGGGGGAGACAAACTGAAAATGTCATGGCAAAACTCGAAAAACAGCAATAGTCAAACAACAGTCTAAGAAACACAACATAGAAAAAAAAAGATTGAGCAACTCATATCTCAAGGAAAACCGGATATCTGGTTCTCCCGAAGGATACGCAGGTCCTGCTCACTTTGTATCGCCCACCATTTTTCTCATATAATTACAAATCGGTGATGTCAATTTCGATGTAAACGGACGGGATTCTGGTTATAACATTTGGTTCATTTACATCGTTTTATGTGAAACAAATATTCCGTTACGGACAAGAACCGTCTGATGGCGTCCGTAAAATTTCCGAAGTGATGGAACTTAGATCTCTTAGTTTAATAGCTTCCTTGTAAGCAGAATTATTCTATTAAGCAAAACATGATATGGAATGCAAGATGTGGAATATCGTATCAACTGGGAGATATATACCCAATAAGAAGGCGCTGCTGGAATATGGAGACATAGTTAAGGAGAGTTAACAATTGGGAAGCTGTAATCACCTCTTTTGTCGTACAGTTTTTTTTAAATCAACCCTCAGTTAAATTAGTTTATTGTTTTGAACATAAATCAGGCCATTGGTATTCCCGTTTGAATTGTTTAACATTTTGTCATTTTTTGGTTCTTTGATTGCTACCTTGTTATTCGATATGTGTTTTGCTAATTATTAAAGTAGAACTATTAATGGTACCAGCTTTACTGCACCAGATGCTCGTTCCAATAATTAATTTCTCTTCAGTGATGCTCGAGGCCAAAATATTTGAAAATTCAAAACGTATTCAAACATTTAAGAAAATCAATCCTTTCAATTATATTTGAATTCGGGTAATTACATCCGTCTTGACAAAGTAAAACGGAAAATATCCCACTGGGTTTTCTTTTGAAATTTTTATTACGGTGATCAACACAATTTTTTTTTCATAACTGTTGTGTATGCAATTCGGATCAATTAATATCCGTGTGGTTTGAAATTATCTAAACAAGAAGCATGATATAATTCATCAAGTTTGTAATACAATCGTAGTTGATATCAAGTAATGACTTTATTTCTAAAGAACTATTTTATTTTTTATTCTTTAAGAAATTGGGTTCATAAACATCCGTGTGCACTATCTTTTCAAAATATATTTTGAGTGAATATAAATATACAAACGAGACAGGTTATGTCTATCCTTTAAAATATTGGGTTTCAATAATATCATTCAACATAATTTCGGTTACTAGCCTAGTAGTCAGTACTTCTGTCTTGACGTGAGTTATCATTGATATTGTCATAATTATAAATTAACCGTATACGAAACTCAGAATATATCAACGTACTAATGATTTTCTACACCCAGGAAGGTAACCTTAACTACAATTTCGAAATGTTGGGTCCTGAATGCTCTTCAACTGCGTACTGTTTTTTTATATATTTATTTTTTAGTTTTATTCGAGCGTCACTGATGAGTCTTGTAGACTGAACTCGTGTCTAGTGTATCAAATCTTAATCATGGTATCTATGATGAGTTTATTAGTGTAAGAATATTTGCAGTATTGACCGTTTCACTACTGGTCAATCGAAGACGATTAGTTATGTAATTTACAAAGAGCAATATCACTGCGCACGCGACCTTTTTCATTTTAATCACAATTTACATCAAATGATTTAAAAATTAATCAGGCACTTATTTACGACTAGAATATTATATTAATTAAACTATTAAATGTCACCAATCTATAAAATTATCACGCAATTTGACTGCCGGTAACGAAGTGTTATGTCCAATTGAAGATCCAGTCTTCATTTATATGGGTTAACTGGTGGACCCATTGGCAGATCTTTCGGCGGGTCATTTGGGCTCCGACTGGACGGAGTGTAACAATTACATAATACGCCACAATATTTGCTCTATATATCTTTTAATATTGTTTCTCTAATTCTTCGTCAATTTATCCCTTTCTGCACCAATTGTATAAAAAAAATTTAATCAACGTGTGGTTCGTTTGATCTCAGTTCTTCATTAGTTAAAATCCTATTATGACGTCGAATTTTCTTGCTTTCCTCTGAATTTCCTATTGTGACGGCATGAAAAAAGGCGACCATGCCTGATGACGTCACATAGAAAGAACACATCTTTTTGCAGATCAGTCGAAAAGAAGGAATAAATTTGCCTGCGTATTGTTTGAAAATCATTAGAGAAACAGATTCCACCACCAAATCTCGTGTAATAGGATATTTATCCACTCTCGACAGTTAAATTTTAAATATTTAAAACGCTCGGCGAGCCTCGCGTTTTAAATTTGAAAATGTAACTGTCTCGAGTTGATAAATATCGTATCACACTCGATGCAGTGGTAGAATCTATATTTATCTAGTTAATAAAATGAAAACAACACTTTATCAATGCCATGCGTCCGCAGCGCTTTTCTGGATTAAACTTCACCAAGAACGCTCAAAGCAGAATATTTGAAAGCCAATGATGTATCAGAACGGATACATTTGAAGAGTTAATGTTTGTTTACAATTGTGTAGTTTTGTAATAAAGCTGTGATCAAATAGGACAAATGCCCTGTTTGCGATCATTGCGTATCATTAATAAGCACTTTGGTAGATACAGTTTCTTTTGATATTTTTAACCTGAACAGACATAACTGGTAAATCGATATATTCACATAGAGACACTATCTAATAATTCAATTCCCCGTGACAATGGCGAACTTGAAAATCTATCTAAAGAAACTCAGATAGATTCCCAGGAATTGCCGTACTTTAAATACTATATGGAATAATATATACTAAGTACTTGGTGTATCAGAAAAACAAAAAAATAACAAAAATACCGAACTCGAAGGAAAACCCAAAACGAAAAGTCCCTCGTCAAATGGCAAAATCAAAAGCCAAGACAAATTAAACAAATGGAAAAATACTGACATATTCTTGACTTGGTAAAGGTATTTCTTTATGAAGAAGATGGTGGATTAAACCTGGTTTTCTTTCTAGCTAAACCTTTTAATTGTATGACAGTCGCATACAATTTCATTTTATTGACAACAATTGTGAACAAAACAAACAGACATAATGGGTAAAATTGTCAAAAATAGGGGTACAACAGTCAAAATTGTGTTTTAATCTAAATCACTATAAAAACAAACAAAATATGTCAACAAAGAGAAACAAAATGGCATATAAATAAAGCACATAAGCAAAAAAAAGAGAAGAATACAAAAAATGACCACAGCAAAAATACACAAAGCCGGGATGTATACAGTCCTTCGATGGTGTAAACTTCCCACTCACACCATACACCATTACACCATTCACCATACACCATTACACCATACACCTTGTGCCATTACACCATACACGTTACACCTTTGCACCATACACATTACACATAACACCAAACACCATTCCCCATTCTATCTACACGATCCGAAATTACCCATAATGCAATTAAATTTCAAAGAAAGCGTGCGACTACAAAATTATTTATTTGATTTAAAAAACGAATTTTGATCACAACATTGTAAATTAATGTATAAAATTAAAATCTCCGTGGTCATGCCTATGATGGTTATATAAACAATACAGATTAAATATATATACATGTATTTGTAAATAAAGTACGCATAAAACTTTGCTTGTAATGCAAATTTATCCGCGATCTGCCTATCTATAATTTAAAAACGATATTGGTTACAATGCTATTATTATCGGTTTTAACATGTATCGTAAATCTTATAAAATCGACAAACAATGCCAAAAATGAATACTTCAGGATGACTGGTACATGTACAACATGTACAACAAAATTATTTTAAGCATCAACCAAAACTGACCATATTTGCACTTATAATTATAAAATTGAGAATGGAAATGGGGAGTGTGTCAATCTGTTAATTTATATAGGGTTAAAAAATTTGGAAATATTTTTGCCCTCCTTTTATTAAAAATATTGTCTCGCTACAAAATTTCAGTAATTTTGATACCTCAGGCTGACTCATATAACAAAATTATTTAACTCATCAACCAAAACTGACCATAATATTTTCACTTTATTATATAGATCTATATAGCCGCATAGTAAATCAGAAATATTTTGATGTCAGGGTGGATTGTATAAGGGGACGACCATTTGATATTCTGGGGGGGGGGGGGGGGGGGGGGGCAGGAGGATTTTGAAAATAAATAACTCAGCCTTGATAATCACAAAAATAAATGGTTTGTTCTGTGGTTGTTTGAAAATAAATTACCTGACTTGCAATGTATTGAAAATAAATAACTCAGCAGGTCTAATCGAAAGTATGAGATGGCACATTAGATTCTTCATAAATTCATCTTTTTTCCCAAAAAAAAATCGGGAAACACTTCCCATATCTTTTAATAATAAAAGTATAAATATTTAAATATACTTGAAATGTCAGAAAATTGGTTTCATTTAACTTGAGGTTAATTGTCTCAGGAACACTTACCTCACTTTTATTAAATCAGGGCCGTAACTACATTGAGACAAATGCCTCATGTAGGAAATTTCAAAACCAAACGCTTGTCTCCATATCAAATTGTGTTCACCGTGAGTGTCTTGCAAGAAGCAAGTTCTGTTCTCCCTTAGACGTAGCCCCTGATTTTTCGGGATTAATGTTTCTTATTTATTTGTCTTTTGTTCATTGATTGCCCTTCTGTATTCTGTTAGTGTTGCATTCATTTTGTAATTTAGTAATTTTATTATTAACTTGATCATGAGTTTAAAAAAACACAGCAGCCACAGACTTAACTATGTGAATCACATTTTTGCTTTATCATGCATATTTGTCTTTTGATGTTGTCCCTAGAAACTTAAGTCGTACACTGAATCTATAACGTGATTTTGCTTTGAGACCAAAATATTGTCATAAAATTATTAAAACAGAACTTCAATTTTCAGTATAAGAAAGGGTCTGGGGAACACCCAGAAGGCATGATTTTGCATCATTTGATCTATAGCTTCTTGGGCCTTCAGCGGTTCAAAAACCCTTCAAAAAAATTTTGTCTCGCTCCGCTCGGCGAAACATGTTTGCCAATACTTTTAAAAGAGCCTTAGTTACAACCAAACTTTAATACTGTGTATATATGCAATACATGTATATGCATTGGGAAATATAGAAGATTCATTTCTGCAGAGGATAATAATTAATTCTGATTAAATGGTACATAATGACTTGACTATACATGAATTATTTATAATAAACAAATAATTTAAAAATTGTATGTTTTCGAATATTATAAATATAGTTGTGAAAATAAATAATCAGTCCCTTGCTTTAATGAAAATGAAAAATCTTGCTTCAATAGTGCAGAAAATAGATAATCTGCCCTCTCAGTTTACAAAAATAAATAACTGATCCAAAACAAATCCTCCTGGCCCCTCCCCAGAATATCAAATGGTCGTCCCCTAATACAAATGACAGCAACATTGCAAAACAACATGTACAATGACAAAAATTTGTCCCCATCAATCTTGATTGCCAGCATGTCCTCTTTTTATTCAATATATTGTCTCGCAACAAAATTTCAGTAGTTTTGATACCTCAGGTTGACTCTTATAACAAAATTATTTTAACGCATCAACAAAAACTGACCATATTTGCACTTTATTATGTATATCTATAAAGCCACATAGTAAATCAGCAATATCTTGTTGTCAGGATGGATTGTATAACACAAATGACAGCAACAGTGCAATACAATGACAACAAAAATTTGTCCTGATCAATCTAGATAGCCAGCATGACCTCTTTTATTCAAAATATTGTCTCGCAAGAAAATTTCAGTAGTTTTGATACCTCAGGCTGACTCGTATAACAAAATTATTTTAAAGCATCAACCAAAACTGACCATATTTGCACTTTATCATGTAAATCTATATAGCCGCATAGTAAATCAGCAATATTTTGATGTCAGAATGGATTGTATAATACAAATGACAGCAACATTGCAACACAATGACGACAAAAAATATACCCATCAATTTAAATAGCCAGCATGTCCTCTTTTTAATTAAAATATGGTCTCGCAACAATTTTTCAGTAATTTTGATACCTAAGGCTGACTAGTATAACAAAATTATTTAAACGCATCAACAAAAACTGACCATATTTGCACATTAGTATGTATATCTATATAGCCACATAGTAAATCAGCAATATTTTGATGTCAGGATGGATTGTATAATACAAATGACAGCAACATTGCAATACAATGACAACAAAAATTTATTCCCATCAATCTAGATAGCCAGCATGTCCTCTTTTTATTCAAAATATTGTCACGCAACAAAATTTCAGTAGTTTTGATACCTCAGGCTGACTCGTATAACAAAATTATTTAAACGAATCAACCAAAACTGACCATATTTGCATTTTATTATTATGTAAATCTATATAGCCGCATAGTAAATCAACAATATTTTGTTGTCAGAATGGATTGCATTATACAAATGACAGCAACATTGCAACACAATGACAACAAAAATTTGTCCCCATCAATCTAGATTGCAAGCATGTCCTCTTTTTATTCAAAATATTGTGTCACAAGAAAATTTCAGTAGTTTTGATACCTCAGGCTGACTCATATAACAAAACTATTTTAAAGTATCAACCAAAACTGACCATATTTGCACTTTATTATGTAAATCTATATAGCCGCATAGTAAATCAGCAATATTTTGATGTCAGGATGGATTGTATAATACAAATGACAGCAACATTGCAATACAATGACAACAAAAATTTCTCCCCATCAATCTAGATAGCCAGCATGTCCTCTTTTTATTCAAAATATTGTCTCGTAAGAAAATTTCAGTAGTTTTGATACCTCAGGCTGACTTGTATAACAAAATTATTTTACAGCATCAACCAAAACTGACCATATTTGCACTTTTAATATTATGTATATCTATATAGCCACATAGTAAAGCAGCTATATTTTATTGTCAGAATGGATTGTATAATACAAATGACAGCAACATTGCAACACAATGACATCAAAAATTATCCCCATCAATTTAGATTGCCAGCATGTCCTCTTTTTATTCAAAATATTGTCTCGCAACAAAATTTCAGTAATTTTGATACCTAAGGCTGACTAGTATAACAAAATTATTGAAACGCATCAACAAAAACTGACCATATTTGCACATTATTATGTATATCTATATAGCCACATAGTAAATCAGCAATATTTTGATGTCAGGATGGATTGTATAATACAAATGACAGCAACATTGCAATACAATGACAACAACAATTTGTTCCCATCAATCTAGATAGCCAGCATGTCCTCTTT